>NC_056532.1:2754471-2915512 GCF_019175285.1 Sceloporus undulatus | reverse complement strand
GGGCACAAGAAGAGAAGACTGGGCGGCGGATTGAGCGGAGCCAGCATTTCAAGTTAAAACAGGGAGGTAGTGGTTGATGGGGAAGGCTTTGTTTTGCCAGAAGCCATCCAGTCGGAGCAGGCAGTGTTAGGTAGACAAAACAGCCTGACCTACTAGAAGGCAGTTTTCTGCAATGGTCAGTTTGGGTATCCATGTTGGGAATGCCTTCCTCCAGGTGGTGAAATTTAGCGGTCAAGGTGATGACCCAAATGCGATAACTCTCCATGGATAAGCCCATTTCTGCATGCACAGAAGATATTGCCAGGCTGGGCATTCAGCACATTTGCAGTGGAGGAGCCAGGTTCAGCAGCTCCTGCTTTGCTGTCAGGCTTCTAGCTTGTGCCCTCCACAGTAGGCGAATACAGTTTGAACCCATTTTCCCCGTCTGGTTTGGAGGCAGATCAGTTTGCCGCTTGCAGACTTCACCTCTTTTACACATCCCAGCAAACTACTTGACTCTGAAGCGGAGGTGGGGTTCAATATCTCATAGTAAAAGAGTTTCAGTACTCCACTGTATTTAATGGGACTTGAGCATCCATGGATTTTTGGTACCCACGGGGGATCCTGGAACCAAACCGCAGTAGATACTAAGGGCCCACTGTATATCTAACTTTAAAATGCTTTATTATTATGTAGAGTTTTGTCATAGAATCATAGATTCGTAGAGTTGGAAGAGACCCCAAGGGCCATCCAGTCCAACCCCATTCTGCCATGCAGGAACTCTCAATCCTGCATTAAGCATCCTGTTAGTCAAGCATGAACCCTTGGGTTCTCACTGTTTTTTTGCACACTGATTGTTAATGCTTTAGTGCCATGTCAATAACGCATATTAATTATACCCTACCCAGCCTTGCGGTTGGTATCTCTTCAACCCCTCCCAGCATGTCACCCAGTGTTTCTTTGTTCTTCCCAAGCAAACCTTCCTCCAGTAATGATACCGGCTTTACAGCTCCGGACGCTGCTTACGCAGTTTTACTGCCGCAGTCGCGGGGTGACCATCTTGTGAGTCTGAAATGTGGATCCTGGAGCAGGGGAGACCATGCGACGGGGGCACAGAAAGATCCCTGGGCCTGCATTGCTCTTCCACTCCACTCGCATGTTCACAGCCTCCCATAGAGCGAACGTATTGCTTGCCCCAAACAGCGGATTGGCACAGCAGCCGGAGAGCCCCTGCCCACCAGCCCTAAAAACAGAAAGGTCTCCTTTTCCGAGAGAAAGGGGGGGAGATAATTGAACCCTTTGATTTCTTTTCACGGTTTGTTTGCCCTTTCATTCCTTTCCCGAGGTGCTGTTTGTTGAGGAATGTTTCCAATTGCCAGAGAGAGAGAGAGGGTGCGCACGGGGGTGTCTCTTAATACTTCCCCGCTAGCGCTCCTTTCAGCCTGAGTGGAGGACTGTGGCAGGCCTGTGACATGCATTTTTAATGCAGAACTTTATACCCCGGCCCTTGCAGCGCGAGCGACGACTCTGCGCAGTCCTCTCTGGAGCTTTCGGATTTAATGCTCCGGTGAGCAAAGCACAGGCTCAGGGCGCTCGACGTCAGCCGACATTAACCCTTGCTCTGCCTGGCATGGAGCAGTTAATTTCCCCATAGAGCGAGACGAGGAACCGCTTTTCTGCTTGGCGTTCGTCGCTCTAATTGTTATTTTCCACAATGCAGAATTGCACAGCCTTGATGCCTTGATACAATCTCATTTGAATTCTGGCTGTGGCTGACTCTTTGCATTTCCTTCCTTCCTTCCTTCCTTCCTTCCTTCCTTCCTTCCTTCCCACCTCTCCTTTTCAAGGGCTTAGAATGAATCAGATCATTGGTCAGTCCAGTTCAGAGGAAACTAGGGTTATGCCCCACTATTTCCCAAAGCTGGGACTCCTTTCCAGCCCTAGTACCATTGACTCCCTGCAAAAGGATGAACTGCGACTGATCCTGGAACTGCGTGGCCAGACATTAAGTCGAGGCTCATGTAGTCCAGTGACCTTTTTCTGACAATACTGGATAATGTCATCCAATGGATCAAGAAACCTCATCATGGAGACTGGATGAATGACGGCCCTTTCGGGCTCTCCTTTTCCCCGTCCCTTTTTTCCTTGCTGTTCGTTCACCAGTGTGTCTGGCGAAGCATGAGAACCTCTAGCCTTAACCGTTTCCATAGGGTTGGCATCTGTGCGCCTCCATCGCAGGAGAAACAACTGCCTTGTGGCATCTTACAAACTATCGGATCAGGGGTTGTGAGGTTCTCTCTTGCTGTGGCCTTGTGTCTCCAGTGCCTCTCTGTCTTACCTGCATAATAACAAACTTAAATCTTTTGCTTTAAATCCGATCCCTTGCCCAAAATAGATTGAGCCCCTGGGATCAGAGTGCTGAATTGGAAGATACAAGTCTATCTGATCCAGTTAGCAAGAGCAGGCCTCTGAATGCTGTGCAATTTCATTGTGGGACATCTCTTTTGGTAATTGGGTTAGGTTTCCTTTCAGACTAGCGATCCCTGGAGCACATCCGAGTTCTTTTTCTCTTCCACTTTTTATAATAGAGTGTCAAATGGCAATCCAGAGAAACCTGTTCTGGATTCTAGAAGGATGCATTGCATCTTTAGAGCATATATTTATTGGAGCGACTAACAAAACAGAGATGTTAACGTACTAAAACAAAATGGTTTTATCTGCTCTGTTCTTCGGCTGATCCAAAGCCAAGCTTTCTGCCCCTCTTTTAAGAAAAAAGACCACATTCATACATGCAGGATTCAAAGATATAGCCATGTCAGTCTGTAAAATCAGTATGTAGAGAGATCTTGTAGCACCCTTGAGACTCACTGAAAGAAAGACTTTGTCAGCATGAGCTCTCCTAGACTATGCTTTCGGAAGGAGACTCACATCTATGAAAGCTGACGCTGCCAACTTCTTTCTTTCAGTTAGCCTCAAAGGTGCTATATGATCTCTCTACATACTTATTCTACAGACTGACATGGCTATATCTTTGAATCCTGCATGTGCATGTATGAATGTAGTCTTTAATTTCTACCAGTGTCTTGTAGTGCAGCAACGGGAAAGCACCCGACCCTTCACATTGGGCTTGGACCTCTTGGCAAACAGCAAGATTTGGAGAGCCAGGTCTTCTTCATTTCTGTTACAGTGCTTACAGAAGCCATCCCCAGCCTATTGCTTTCCAAATACCTTGGACTACCGTTCCCATCATTCCAGCCAGCATGGATCACTGGGAGTTGCAGCCACTGCTTTTTTCCATCCTGGCCTAACCTCTACCTCGCAGGTTAGTCACAGCTCCCAGCCTATTCTAGAGGCAAAATAACGGCACAACAAATAGTTCCAGATTCTTTCCAAACAATATCAAATAGTTATGAACAGTGGGTCCTCCCAAAGTGAGTCAGGATATCCCATTCAGCATCAGCACCTCTTCATTTGAGGAATCAATAGCTGGTGCACATTACTGCCTTCTTTCCCTGCCATCTTGTTCTGCCACCTGGCAGCAAATACTTTAGTAGGTGCAGTTTATACTCCAGGCTCTGCCATCTATGTCTGCTGGCATAGCTAAGAAGGCTCCATGGATACTTCAGTGTTTCTTTGGAAGTAATCGTAGATGTTGCCTCTTTCTAATGTGTTAACAACTGCATTAGAAGAGAGAGAGAGAGAGAGAACAAACATCTGTAGAGCTCCCACCCAGGATGGCAAAAGGAGCCTTGTGCATTTAAAATGTGATAGAGTTGTTCGCTGCGGAGAGTCGGACCAGATACTAAACCGACAGAGGTGTTAATGGCACTCGGCGCAGGGTTTTATACTTGAGGAGTGTTTAAAGTGTTTGCTCGGAGCCCTCCAGAATCACACGCACAACTTGACTTTAAAGCGATGGCACAGAAACACATTTGCACATTCTTTAAAAATCACAAAGAGGAGGCTCCCACTTCTTGGCCAAAAGACATCGCAAAGGTGCAAAAATAGCTTAACAAAAGGTAATCGGTTCTCCTGGAAACTGGAGGAGAGTTTCTCCATAAGCTCAGCTCTGTTGTCCCAGCTTTTAGCAAAGGCCATGTGAATGTTTTCCCATTGGAAGGCATTGGTTACAGATCAGATAGACTTGCTTCTGCAGTTGCTTCCAACTTAAACTGTAGATGTTTAATTGTCGAGTCCCAATCTGGGGCGAAAGTGGGAATGATACATCTTACCCATGGACTGTTTCCATTGGGGCCGAAATGGAGGCAACGTCAGAAGTTTATGATCCTGCACAAAATCTGTCTCTCTTCTCCTGATGCAATATTGACTCCAATGTCAGGAACAGACATGTGCATCTTTTGCTTTCTGTGCTAGTGGCTTTGGGGGCAGGACAGATGTGATTTGGATTGGAGAAGCAGAAGAAGAGGAAGGGGTGACACGCACATAGTGCCTCCGCTAATACACACAGACATGGCGAATCTCCGCTGTCTGTGTAAACTTCACCGGCAACAAGGAAAATGGTCCAGCTGGTCAGTTTATGATTTTGTCCCATAGTTGGCACTGCCCTGGGCATCTTCAAGAATTGCACAAGTTCTGCAGTCTTTGTGTTGTTGTTTTTTAAGAAACAATCTCTTATCATGGCAAAAGTCGAAGGAAGCTAGAGCCCCGTTGTATAGCGTGAGGGTACATCTATGGATGAGTAGTGTCTCTGTAGAGGTGTGTTGTACTCTGAGGTGAGGTAACCACTCCTTTTACTGCTTGGATGGGGTGTGGAAATGACCGACCCTTCATATTCCACCATCACAATTTGGTCCTGTTGTTAATAATAAGTGGTAGAATGCAAAGATATACCTGTGTAGAATCAGTATGTGGCGAGATCTCCACATGCATCTCACCAAACTCTACGAAAGCTCATGCGACCAATGTCTTTCCGTTATTTTAACATTTCCCTTCCAATCACACTTACACACCCTAGAATCCTCTGCTCACTCTTGAAGCCCATCACATTAATGCAAGAGAACCCTTACTCCTCACAGTTGGGGCATATTAACACAAACAGGGGTCGGCACATGCTGAGTTGCAAAGAGGATGGAATTTGTGAAGCCGAAGGCTTTCATGGCCAGCATCCATAGTTTTTTTGTTGATCTTTCAGGCTGCCACAGATGTGGGCAAAGCATCAGGAACAAAGGCTTCTAGAACATAGCCATATATCCCGAAAAACCCACAAAAACTAAGGATGAGTTCAATGTTTTGCATCTTATCATCACCTCCTGTTTACTTCCGTGTTCTTCAACCCAGAACACTGAATCAGACCAAGTGCCCACTTAGGGATCTTATTTCCATTCCTGGCAAACCAGGTGCCTTCGGCTCAAACTTGTCTTGAACTTACACTTTGTGGAAAGCGATGGCTCCTTTGGCGTTCAGATTTCTCATACTGCTACTAGGCACATAGCAGGTCGACCGGAGGTACAAATGCTCTCCTTTCAGAGATTTTTGCCAGCTGCCTCCCTGGAGTTTGTGTTTGTCGAAAGGGGCAGGTGGGAAGCAAGAGCCCCGTCCGGCATGAAAGCGTTCCGGCAATTCAAAGGAGTTGCGGCAGAATTTGACACCAGCGAAAGGAGCAGTCCCAAACCAGAATATTTATACAAGTCTTTTTTTTCTCTCCGTCTCTCGCTGAAATGCTTTGCCAAGCTGGCCTGTTTGCTCCCTATGTGTTGAAAAGTTCACCCAAGTTCCAAGTGTCTCTTGTTTCTGCCAATGTTAGCGAGGAAGCTAATCTCTCTTTTCCTCTTTAGGTGGGAGGGAGCCATTCCTTTGCAGGGCCGAGTTGCGCGTGCCGCAGGTGAACTGGGATCAGGCCTTTCCCAAAAAAGCTCAGGGCTTGAGTTAAGAAGAGGCAGTAGACTTGGGACAAAATATCACTGCTTGTTACAGGAATGATGTACGTTAGCTATTTCAGTAAGTCTGTGGTGCGTTATAGGAAAATAGCCAACATTCCTCTGCTAGGCCAGTTGTTCCAAGGGCTTGGACTCACATCATGGAGGTCTGCTCTTATCCTCACCTCCAGTTCCCTTCAGTCGTGATGTTGGAAGCAATGTCAACATCTATTAGGGCCGTAGGTTCTTCCTTCAGAAAAAGATGTGAATCTGTTTAGGACTGTGTCTCTGTCGTTCTGTTCCTTATACACTCATCCCTCCATGTTTGCAGCTTTGATATGTGCGGCTTTGATTATTCACAGATTTGATCAATATGTTCTCTCTAGGAATATCTGGGTCCTCCAGTGCAATTCTAGGGTCAGCTTTAACTAAACGTTGCACTGAAAGACCTAGAGATTCCTAGAAAGACTACTATACTAGGCATTTGTAGCTTCTCCAGGGCAGTTCTGTGGTCAATGTCTGTCGGACATTGACCACAGAGTTGCGCTGGAGAACTCAGAGATTCTTAAAGAGGTGTCCTCTCAGGTAAAAACATGGTGTTTTGTTATTTGCGGTTTTTCCGTATTCACGGGGGTCTTGTGCCCCTAACCCTAGCACATATGGAGGGACAAGTATATATGTGCGAAGGTGGCAACTCCTTGATGCAGAAAGTTGCAAAGATCTCTCACATTCAATCGAGGTTGCAGCGGAAGGCAGATCTGATGGTAGAGACCCCAAAAGGTTTGTTCTGGTTGTGTGTCTCGAAGATCCATGCCTGTAATCCCTGAAGCTGCATTTGCAAGAGTCCTCCTGTGTAACTTGGTGGGTTTGCGAAGACAAGGGAACAGTAAGCGCCCTTTATTGCTATCTGCCAAAATGTCACAGGTTGCGTGGGCACTCAAGTATCTACTAGTTACTAGTTACAGCATGTTTCTTTTTGAAATTTCAATGTGATGTAATTTATCCTAAATAGTCACAGATCGTGGCTTTAATTTTAAGTGAAATTGCCAAGCACTGCAAATTGCATAAAGACCATTGGTGTTGTTGCATGCCTTCAAGTATTTCTGGTTTACGGTGACCCTAAGGCGACGGGGTTGTATTGGGATGTTTCTTCATTGCCATTACCATCCTCTGAGGCGTGAGAGCATGACTTTTGCCCACGATCATCCAGTGGGTTTCCATGGCAGTAGCCATGCCAGCGCAGCTGTGTACATGTGCCGCCATTGCCGATAATGAGGCAGGACCATCTGTGGATGCTCCAGTCCGTGGATGGAGTCAACACAGAAGACCGACTGTATTTCTTTCCTTGGGTGACTGCTCTGATTAGTATATTTACTACGTCATGCAGCTGAAATTAACCTGTGTCTCAGTCATCCTTGGAGAGAACCAATTGGTGTCATTGGATAATAAAATCTTAGAGGTGGAAGAGACTGCAAAGGCCATACAGCAATCCTCAGCTAGAGCACTCCTTATAAAAATGCCTATCCAGTTCCTGCTTAAAGACCTCCAAAGGTGGAGAGTCTGAGGCAGCCAAATAGTTCTTGCACTAAAGAAGGTTTAGGCGGAATCTCTTTTCTTGTCATCTGAATCCATTGCTTCATGTTTCAGTCTTTGGAGAAGCAAAAAACAAACTGGCACCATCTTCATGGCATCCTTTCAAACCTAGCAAGTCCCCTCTCAGTCTTCACTTCTCCAAGCTCCTTTAAGTGTCTTCAGATGCATCTCCTTTAAGCAGATGCCTCTCAACTGGTCATTCCCGGGAATATTCCTAAACCTCTTATTTCCATTTAAATTGTCGTTCACCTATCAGTAGGATAAATAATGCATATTTTATTTTTCGCCTTAAAATGGCAGCTGCCAAATAATTACGCAGCATTTGAGATGGAGCGTGGTGTTCTTCTGCTTAAACCTGCCATCACCTTGACGGCTCTTTAGGCCACATGTTAGACTACCACCTGCACTCATGCTGCCGTGTGTTTTATCGCACATGGAAAATAAATCCACTGCTAGGCTGCCCAGGGCCAAAAGGAAGGTAGTTAACATGGTTTTTTGTTTTCTCTGACTCACTCTGTGAAGGAGAGGAAAAAGTTCCTGTGGCTCTTACAGTAGCGGTGACCAGAGGAGAGTGAGAATATGGTGAGAGCCATGCTGCCATATATATATGAGCCATATATATGAGGTCGACTTATAGTTGAGTGTATACAGTATACAATGATGGAACTGGAAGAGACCCAAGGGCCATCGGATCCATCCCCAGTTTGCCACGCAGGGAAATGCAATCCAAGCACTCCCAAAAGACGACCATTCAGCTTCTGTTTAAAAACCTCCAAAGAAGGGGACTCCACCACTCTCCGAAGCAGCATAGTCCACCACCATCACCGTCAGTAAGTTCTTCCTAATGTTTAGGTGGAATCTCTTTTCGTGTTGCTTGAATCCATTGCTCCGTGTCCTGGTCCACCTAATGGAGTCCTACTTAATGGATAGCTGAAAGGTAACATACTGTGATTTCGGGTGGGGGGTTTATAGAATAGTGTTCCTACTTTTCTGTCTTCTGGGATTTAACTTGCTGAGGAGTTTCCGTCTGTGTCACAGAGGTTTCTGATGTCCGAGTATCAGACCTACTCAGTTCATGCAGGATCCCACTTTTGAACTGCCCAGTAACCCCATCCGAATGAAAGACTTCCCTGTGGTTTGGGGGGAAATGGCTAATGGTGCATAAAAAACAACTTAAGGGAAGTCTGTTCCCCATTTTTGCCGTCTCAAAAGTTGACGTTCCTGCTCAGGATTGTCCAACTCATATGTTCTTTAGACTGTAGTTGAAGGGCACACAGACAGACCTGGGAGACGTCAGTCTCCATGATAAAACTGGTGCCACCGGAGTCTCATAGGTGGTCAGTTGAGGGTAGATAACCTGTGAGTCTAGGGATTTAAACTTTGGTTCTTGGGAACGTAGGGCTGTAGCGTTGCTTGGGTCCTCCTAACCTGTTTTTATACCTCAAATTGCAAAAAACAACCCTGCTCCTCTTCTTTTCTGTCTTCTCTCTCCTTTGTGTTGCCATCGCTCTGAAAGTCCATGATGCAATCTCAGGCTGTTATTTTACCAAATTGCACAGCTCCCCGATATCAATGGCAGGTAGGTTTTATTTGCCAAAAAAACTGGTCGTAAAGTTTTAGTACTACATTTTTACAAGGCCTTGTGGCTTAATATTAACAGTCATTCCGAGCAATAAAAAGAACAAAACAGCAATGGGAAAATATTGCATGGGTGCTTTTTCCCCCCTTCCCTTACCATAATGTTACCCTGTCCAACTAATAAAACATAAATGTTGACTCCGCGGTACATTTCAGGTATATTCACTGTTAGGTTTGTCCTTCTCCCACCTGTAAAGAATGCAGTGGCCTTCGCCTTGAAAGTACAAGAAACCTTTTACGCCTCGGAAATGCCGCAGGCAAGAAGTGGCAAGGCACCGACATGTCAAGTTTCGACTGTATCTGGAACTGCCTCAAGTGAACTCTTTGTAACACAGTTGACAGTTAGTTCTGGACAGACGAAAGGAGGCCCAAAATTGACTCGGAGAACTCACTGCCCCAAGATATGGCCATGGCCTCTAACATAAAAGGCTTTACTGTACAGTAAAACTAAGAACACAAAAAGCCAGTTAAGACCACAGAGCCCAGCATCTTCTTTCCATCCATGCCCAAACCCACATGCCTCCAGTCACTCCACATCTCTAATCCTTGATTGTTCTGTTTTGACCGGAATTTTAATGGTCACTCTCATTCTGGCACCATGTGTGCCATTTTTTACAAGGGACACCATTTTATTGTGCCGTTGTATATCACGGGACTTGAGCGTCCACAGATTTTGGTATCCGTGAGGGGTCCTGGAACCAAATCCCAGCGGATACCAAGGGCCCTCTAAGTTTATGGAGATCATACTGATCATTTGTGGTTTGACACCGCAACTAAATTGATCCTCCATGTGCAAAATTGCTATACCTCTGACAAATAGCTTCTAAAAGGTTACTTCTGAGGGTCCACAACTAGAGAATCCTCCAGCATCCAGTTCTCCAGGTGTCAGCAAAGACTTATAGGAAGTTACTGTCGGAGGACAGAATGCGTTGGTAGAAGATTAGCCCCAGGTTCTTCGGACAGAAGCTCTAAGTCTGACATGTTTCCAGTTCATGAGGTTATTCCCGTTCTCTCTCCTGCCACAAATTCCCCGGTGAATTTTCTAGCATGTTTAAAAAGCTTGGGACGAGTTTACATTGAGATTTACATCTGGACTTATCACTTTTGAAGGCGTGCTCTATCTGCTTTTAGGTTTCACAAAGAAGTGTGAGCGCTCCAGAGTGCATGCGCTTCCCCCCCTTCTCTCACACACACATATTTTTCAATATCCACATCAATCATATGTTTCTAAAAAGGACTTAAGCAGATTCTTAACATGCGCTGATCAACCCCCATATTGATATTTCTTTTGAGATGCATAAGGTTAGACCTGTAGGTTTCTCTGATTGATTATCGTGATGCAGACAGTTAAAACGGTTCAGATCTGATGGTGCATAAAGAGTATTCTCTTCTGTGAAGTTGAAGGCTTTCATGGTCGGCATCCATATTTTTTTGCGGGTTTTTCGGGCTATGTAGCCATGTTCTAGAAGAGTTTATTCCTGACGTTTCGTACTCTCTTTGCATTGTCTCTTCCTCTTCTCCTCCAGTTTATCTCCCTTGCCCCTTCTGTGTCTTCTTATATTCTCCACTAGTTTAATCCTTCTATTTCCCCCAAACTTTGTGAGTGATACAAATTCAGAGAGGTAACATTATAGTTGGTTCCAGCTAGAACACAATTATCCCCATAGCTCCTTAAAGGCTAACTAAGCCCTGATAAGTGTGACTCGTTGTTGTTGTGTGCCTTCAGGTCCTTTCCAACTTATGGGGACCCTAAAGCAAAGTTTTCTTTTGTGGCTGAGAGTGTGCGATTCATCCAAGGTCAGGTTTCTGTGGCAAAATGGGGAATCGAACCCTGATCTCCGCAGTCATAGTCCACCGTTACGTAAGATCCTAATATATAAAATGCAGTGGGTTTGAAATTAAGACAGCAGTCTAACATTTCTTGTATTAAGCCCACTAAACAGAATGAGACTTCCACACAATCCATGTCTAGGATCGCAGTGTTTACACAAATGGACCTGTGACCAAGAAATTGGGGAATCTGCTCTTACCTTGAAAATGGGTACTATTGACTTTGTCTTAATGTTAATTATGGCTCTACTCGATGTCCCTTTTTTCTGTCCTCCCCTACCTCCATTTTTCTGTGTAGTTGAGTTTCTAATCTCCTCTTCTAGTTGTATAGTTCCTATAGTACTTGTGTGTGTTTTGTTCTCGCAAAATAAAAATTTGGGTTGAGAAAATGAACCACAGACTAAAGAAAAGTATGCAAAGGGATCTTGCAGTACCTTTGAGACCAACTGAAAGACAGAAGTGGGTAGCCTGAGCTTTCGTAGACTGGAGCCCGCTTCCTCAGATGCATTTAGAAGTAGCTGGAGTCTACAAATGTTCAAGCTACCAACTTCTATCTTTCAATTTGATTCCTTTGCATACTGATTTTCCAGACTAACATGGCTATGTCTCTCTTCCAGCTCTGAAGGTGGCAAGAAATCATTGTCTCCCTTTAAAGCCTTGTGTTTCTAGGAGTCCTGAGCAGGTCTCCACCACCAGATGCTCTCCAGGTGTCTTAGGTTACAGGTCTTGCCATCCCTACCCAACATGGGCAATGCCTGGAGAAGGATGGGAGTTGTAGTTGGACATCTGGAAGGAGCCTGTTAGGGGAAATCTCATCTACAGTTTCCAAAGGGACATCACCAATATTATGATTCAGTTCAACTCCACTTGACTCATCCAGTCAATTGGGAGCAACCTCAAAGTCCTCTGGATGGCAGGGTGAGGGCAGCCATGTGAAATATTTTGGCACCAAACGGTTGCCAGTGGGCACTGTATATTCTTTTCTTAATGCCAAACCTAGATGCCACCATGTCGAAATCCCCGATCCTTCATTGAGCCGGAATTCACTCGAGGGGTTGAAGCCTGAGAAAAAGCCAGCTTGGCCTTGTCTGTTCATCTCAATGACATATTGGGAACTTGGGTGTGACGGCTCATAAAAAAAAAGTCGAACCGGGACGGGTTTTATAACCAACTGTTGCGCACAGGGCACATGTAGCTGTTAGAGGCTTTGTGAAATAACCGATTTCAGGCCTTCCGAGCGCCAGCTCCTGATGCAGCGTTTCGGCCTTGGAAGCGAAAAGAACGAGTCCTTTTGAAGATGCTCCGGATTTCTGTTCCAGCTTGCCCCGGGACAGAACATTACAGCAATTTAATTCATTACTCTGCTTAAAAGTGTTTTGTTTTTCAAAAAAAGAATACAGCTGAAACATTTATAACCTCGACGGGTGTTGGGCTCACTAAGCGAGGAGGTTCTCTTTGAAGCTCCTGAAGGGTTTGGCATTGCTTTACGAGGTGCTCCGGGATGGTTTGCAGGAAAGATGTATCAGGATGACAAGGGAGATGATATTAGGTTGGCCCCAAACAAATAAAATGATCCGTCCGAAGCTGGCAGGGATGATGTTCCCTTGGTGAGAGGAAAGAGGATTGGAAACAGGACTGGTCCTACTCAGACGAAGGGTCCAAATGAGTGATGAAAATACCCCCCAACTCCAGTTTGCCACCCTAATAATAGGTACCGTTTTGGATCTCTTCCATTCCATGGCTCCGTCTGCTGTTCCCAGAGATTTGAAAGTTGGTTTTCTCAAAGTCATTTAGTCCTAGTAGAAAGATCTTGTAGCACCTTTGAGACTAACCAAAAGAAAGAAGCCCGCAACATGGGCTTTTGTAGGCTTTGGTCTACTTCCTTGGATGCTCCAATTTGATTTAGCCCTATCATTCCTCGGAGCGTTTGGGAAGCAATGGATCGCCGTCGCTCTTTGAGGTTTGCATTTTTACTGGTTGCGTTGCTTACTTCTCGGAAGGAAAACAAACCTTTTAGTAGTGGGAGGAAAATTCCTTCAAGCTGTGGACATTTTCTATCAAAATACCATCTGAAATGTTAAAGCTAACTGGGTATTCACATGAAGACTCATTAAAGCTTGTTACCGTTTGGTATGTAGGCTTTTGAAACGTATCCTTGCTGGGGAAAGGGGGAGACTTGGTAACTTGTAATGTATTACTTCCAATCTGTGGTCATTCCTGTCGCACTCACACCGCTCTGGTGCCACCACTGCCTTTGCTGCTTTTATACCACCCCAAACCACAGGGACACCTATTCCTCCACTTCCCAGCCGTAAGAATGTGGTTCCCTACTTTCCTATAGAAATGCCATTGGTTTTGAGAAAATGTCCTTCCTCGGAAGGAAGGGTCATAGTTGAGATGCTACGTTGCAGGCTGGCAGTGCCCACACTTTGCCCTAGTGACCGCAAACACTGTTCCTTCAATATACACTGTTTCCTTTGCTGTACTAACTTGATACGTCACGATCGGAAAGTCACGGTGGAAGAATTAACATTATGCCTTACAGGTTCTTTGTATGACCCAGAACGTCTCATGAGGACCATATGAACTCCAACCTCATTGTTTTTATTTCTTAAAGATGAAATTAAATGATCTTTCCTTTGCAGTGTCACCTTGTACGAATGTGGTTACATCCTTAGGCAAAGCGTGCGGTCTCTGTAACGCTGGTTATTTTACTCGCCCATAAGCTAATGGTCCTTGCTTTTGTTTTCTTGCAGGTCGGATGAAATTGAGATGATCATGACGGACCTCGAAAGAGCAAATCAGGTAGGATTTTAAAGCCCAGACATCTTTTCACTCATGAGATGACTTTGATGCGTTGCCTGTTCAGATGGGCTTAGGGAACTTGGTTCTGATTTTACTTACAAAACGTCATCTCATCTCTGCAAACTGTCATTTGAAGAGGAAACAGATATCAACCTTCCAACAGGACTTAGTTTAAGCAGCTTGCAAGCAGGCTGAAGGATCATTCCCACCTTCTCTTCCCTTCGTAGATCCCTCCGCTGGCTTCCACTTTCGACCAGGTCTCGTTGTAAGGTTTTGGTCCTAGTATTTAAGCCCCTGTGGATTCTTCTGGCTCCTTGTTTCAGATCCTGGATAAGCCGGATATCTAGTTTCCCTTATTTGGAGTAGCATCACTGATGGAATAATACTTGTGAAATATAATCGGTCCATCCACCCATGCGCTCTGCTCTTGAGCGGTGACAGCTCTCTTCTTAACCACAGTTCAAACCAATGGCAGAATTCAGGCCCTGGAAGGAGTGCCTGTTGGGCCAGAAAAATAGGAAACCATCTCCTGGTGAAAGACAAGAGCGTAATCTGCCCTGGAAGCACTGACCTCCCTCTACTCTCTCTTCCATCCAGCCTTTAGTATGAGCCACAACAGTTATGCCTGCCATAATTTTGCTGGTTCTTTGGCGTTGTTTTTCTTTGCTTCATCATTTAGATCCTTTGTTGCATGTCCCTAAGTTTTACCCTCAACTTATCCAAGGACCGTATCAAAATCCATAATTTTGCCCCCGAAACCTGCCCTCAACTTATACATGAGGTTGGCTTGCAGTAGAGTACAGTGGACCCTTGCCTTACGCGGGGGATCCGTTCCGGACCCCCCCCCCCCACGTAAGGCGAACTCCGCCTATGCTGGAGCCTCATTCACTTGAATAGGGCTCCTATGCACGGCTGCGCAACCGCGCACCATGGGCGTGAACCCCCATTCATCTGAATGGGACGCGCCGCCCCTTGCGCCCCGCACGCTCCCCATGGCTTGAGTGCATAAGCTCAAAGCCACGTATAGCATACCCACATTTAATGCACGCGCACTGTATATACTGTAAAAGAGAAATGCTATCAAGGAAGCTTTGGAAAGAACCAAGGGAACCTTCAGACCGGGTTTTTTGAGTGGAGTTTCAACAGGGCTCTTGCATACTTTAAATATGAAAGGCCCATTAAAATGAGGTCACTGAAAGCTGGGTATGAGAGAATGCATGACTTGCTCAGAACTATGGAATGAGCCTGTGGCTGATCACTGATCTAAATGCAGATCCTGAGATGCACCAGGCTCTGGATTTTGTTGGGAATTTGTTATTTGCCGTTTTTTCATGTTCACGGGGGTCTTGTACCCCTAACCCTAGTGAATATGGAGGGACAAGTGTATTTTGTTTTGATCTAACTAGTACCTTCAGCTTCATTCACTTGCACGCTTCCTCAATCTCTGCACTACTTCTCAGCTCCATGCCAAGCTGAGAAGAAGTTCCAGGGTCCTTGTTTACAGCTGTGACTTTTGACTTTATGCACCACTTATTCCTGGAAGAGATGCGCTGTGCTATAGTAAGCAAAGTTTCAGACCCCAATGAGGAAAGCCAGAGGTCATGCCCACCCATAAAAGCTAGCAGAGATGGGTGAGTCCCTCATGCCTTTTGCATTAAAGAGAAAAACCATGTATTTAATGAGTGCCCTTGTAGTCAGAAGGTAAACCATAGAATCCTTTCACACAGGTAATGGTGGCAAGAATAGCCACCTCTTGCGATGTCTTTGAGAATACAGAAGGGTTTCTTACAGCAGAAGGAAGAGAACCCATGACCTATCCTAATTAAATACTTAAAGGGATGTCATATTGAGGAGGGAGCAAGCTTGTTTTCTGCTGCTCCAGAGAACAGAACCTGGAGCAATGGATGCAAGCTATAGGAAAAGAGATTCCACCTCAACACTGGGAGGAACGTCCTGATAGTAAGGGCCGTTTGACAGTGGAAGACATTGCCTTGGAGTGTAGTGGAATCTCCTTCTTTGGAGGTTTTAAAACAGAAGCTGGATGGCCATCTGTCGGGGATAATTTGTTTGAGAGTTCCTGCATGGCAGGGGTTCTCTTCCAACTCTGTGATTCTACCTGATGATGTTGGACTCCAACTCCCATCAACCTCAGCTGATGTTGAACACAACTGACCTGGGGGTCCTAGTCCAGGGACATCTAGAGGACCGCATATTTACCCAGCTGCCCCAGGGGAAAAGAAATAACCATGTTTCATTAAGTCATCTGTGTGCCTGTTACGTACGAAAGAAAGATGTTACGGAGGAAAGCGGTAACCCGAGAACCAAACAAAGCCGGCCTGTTGTGTTTCTTCCAGGCGAAAACGGGCCGAGGATCTCTTAATTCGGCGTTTCCTCGGGAGGACGATTCCCAGGAGGAATCTCGCAGCTCAGCCTGCTTTGGCTGGGAGTACAGAAGGCAATTGAATCAAAGGATTCCATTTCCACTTGCATTCATCCAGCCTGGGAAATGCAGTGGGCCGCAGCGTTTGTGTCAGCAGGGGATTCCTTGCTCCTAGCGTTAAATTACTGTCATAATCGCTCAATTATTTCTTCCTTGTACTGTTTAAAATAAAAATCCATCACATTCTGAGATTCTCCCCCCCATCATTTATTAGGTTGAGTGTTTAGGAAAATCAATTATACTCGGTCGGGCATGAATTGATGAATGTTCGCGCAATAATTGCCAGTTGTTATATCAAATGTACACTCCCCCCCCCCCAGGAACAACCTCCCCCCCCCCAAAATTTTTATCTTCCCCCTCCTTTCATTTCTTTCAGAGGGCAGAGGTAGCTCAAAGAGAAGCCGAGTCCTTAAGGGAGCAGCTTTCATCCGCTAACAAATCTCTCCAGCTGGCTACCCAGATCCAGAAAGCGCCAGACGTGGTAAGAGGCAGGGTACACAAACACACACACACACACACACCATGTTGCGCCAGCTTATAAGTACACCAAATTGTGCAACAGAGCTGCTGTTTTCGGAGACAGCCAGAATTGGGCTCCCTGGGAATTGCCCTTTGCCATGTTGCCGCCTTTATTCCCCAGCCTCTTTTCTTGGGGGACAGTAAAGGATTGCTTACCTGGAATGAACTCTGTTCCTGCTTTTGTCTTAGAGGTAGATGTTGGGCTCAAAGGGAAGGGGAGGCATCACCCAAGCATGTGTTGTGCTTTGTTTTGATGCTGTTTTAGCTTACACTTGTAAACCACTTAAGTACCCTGATAAGCGGTGTAGAAATGTACTTGTTATTGCTATCTATGCAGCATGAAATGCACAGATTTAGGATAGGGGACACCTGGCTTAAGGAGACTACGTGTGAAAGGGATCTAGGAGTCCAAGTAGACCACAGGTTGAACATGAGTCAACAGTGCAATGCGGCAGCTAAAAAGGCCAATGCAGTTTCAGGCTGCATCAATAGAAGTATAGTGTCTAGATCAAGAGCAGTAATAGTGCCACTCTATTCTGCTTTGGTTGGACCTCACCTGGAATACTGTGTCCACTTCTAGGCACCACAGTTTAAAAGGGATGTTGAGACGCTGGAGTGTGTCCAAAGGAGGGTGACTAAAATGTCAAGATATTCTTGAAAGACTACTTCAGTCATTCCTTGGCTGATGCAGGCTGATGGGGACTGGAGTCCAGCCTCTGGAAGGACTTTGGGTTCCCTAGCCCTGCTTTGGACTCTGGGCATGAGGTTTTCTTCATTCCCCTCCTGTCTCCAGCTGCATGAACTGAGGCTGTCCTCGCCTCGCATCTTGCAGCCTTCCTGTGTTTAGGGCCATTGGGGACTATTTTCCTTCCAACTGGGTCAAAGCATGTCAGAGCTGCTTTTTTCCTCCCTTGCAGTTTGCAGGCTAATAGGGATGCTCCCATGCGGGAGCCGGAAGGACTTGCTATTCTGACACTGTGTAGGTTTTCCTTCCCCTGAAGCTGTAAAGCGAACTCTTCCCCTGGAGCTCTCATGATAGGTTTTGTCCTCCCTGAAACACTTTCTTTCCATTTGGGGAAGGGTAGCGGGTTCTCATAGAGGGATCACACATGAAGGAAATGTAATAATGACCCAGTACTTACAGTCAGTTCTTTAAAAACCTTCTCAATATCAGTAGAACTCAGAAGTGCATCTGAGGAAGTAGACTTAAGTCTATGGAAGGTCATGCTGCCAACTTCTTTCTTTAGTTCTTTTAGCGCTACAAGAGCTCTCTACATTTGGGATGCTATGTTACAGGAGCAGCCTATGGTTTGAGCGGGGTGCGGGGAACCTCACTCTGAAAGGATAGCTGCCGGTGCCGTGTTGCCGGTGTGTAACCTCCCCACTCCTCTCTGTCTCTCTTTAGGAGCAGGCCATCGAAGTGCTGACGCGGTCCAGCTTGGAAGCCGAACTGGCTGCGAAGGAGCGCGAAATTGCTCAGCTGGTCGAAGACGTGCAGCGACTCCAAGGCAACCTCACCAAGCTCCGGGAGAACTCCACCTGCCAGATCTCCCAGCTTGAGCAGCAGCTGACAGCCAAGAACAGCACGCTGAAAGTAAGGTCGCTCAGGGCACTCCGTTCACTTGGCTTCACATGCCTTTCGGTGGTGGGGCTGTGGCACGGGGAAAGTGCCGATTTCACGCCTGCGGTGCTGCTTTGAGGAGCGTGCCTTGTTCCTGGAGCAGGATCACGGGGTTGTTTGTTGCCACCGCTGTTGTTTTGTCCTTTGATATCCTTCTGCGTCGGCGATGTTTCCGTATAGAACTTCACACTGGTTCACACGGTTAATCACCTTTAAATTTCAAATCCTTGCTATTGGGGGGAAAATCCATGCAGCATGAAAGAATAGCATCTGGCATAGACAGTGCCAGGAATTTGGGCATTGCCCACAGAGTAGAACCCTGAGAATCACTCCTTTGCATCTTTTGTGGTTATTGTTGTGCACCCTCAATATACTGTGTATACTCATGTATAAGTCTAGAAGTTTAGGTTAAAACAATGGACCCCAGAAACCTGAGTCAACTTATGCACAAGTCGATGTAAGTACTGTATTTTAACTCCCAGTTACCAATTTAATATGGGTAGAATTCAAAGATGTAGCTTGCCCAAACTCACCCAGTGAGTTTCACGGCTGAGCCGGGAATCAAACCCTGGTATCCAGAATCCAACACTTGAACCACAACACCATGCCGGTTCAAAAAACAAATTTCCCAATCCTGAAAGCAAACATTTTGGGTTGTTTGGATGATTAGGACACAAAGCTAAGGCGATGCTGTTGTTGTGAAGCCCCCTATTAGATGTGAAGTTGGCTGTGCTTCAGTCATCATAGGCATTGCTGCTATGTTTGGCTAGCAGTATTGCTCTAACACTGACCTGTGGGTCCCACCCTAGAAGGCTGCCATGTATTGAATCATTGCTGATGCCTGGCCATAGTGTTGGTGTGGGAGGTAGAGAGACATGGCGTGCTCAGCATGTACTTACTTGCCAACTGTTAGAATGGAAGTCCTGGTTTGGTAGTAGGAACCAAAGCCAATGTATGCATGCCAGAAGGAAAAGGTTAAATATTAATGGACATAGAGGTGTGTGGCTGTGTGTCTGCAGGTGTGCTGAAAAGATTGTAAAATGGTTTCATGCAGGTCTTGAGGCTAGAACCTGACAGAGCATGCAGTTTTGGTACGTGGTTGTCCTCTCATTTGTTCCTTATACTAAATGTTGAGGTTAATGAATATGGATCAGCTTCTTGATAAGATTAGTTTTCCTGTTGAGCATAGGACACTCCGCCACCCCCGCGCATGCTCCTCTTAATGCAGCGTTTGGAAACTCCCAGAGGGTATATTTTTAGACCTTGCGTGACATTACAAACATGCCTTTTATTTTGTCTGAAAATGAACCGCGTCGGCCATGGCAGCCAGATCTTAGTCCCTCCGGAATGTCTCACAGCTTGAAACTTTTGTTCCCCTTTGCCTTTTGCGGGGGTTCTTCCGGATAACAACGATGCTAATCTTTTTGCCCCAACTGTTGTGGTCTGGGGAAGCAGAAATGGCTGGATCACACCAGGCAGAACATTGCCTTTCTGGGGCAGGGGCTGGCTCTGCATGCTCTGTACTGGTGGGCATCTGGTTGCCACATGCGGAAAGGAGCATTCGTCTTGGGAATGGCCAGGCGTTTGGGTGATTTGGGGACGCAGTCTGTGAAGCATGGAGGTGGAGATGAGAGAGAGAGGTGAGATAAAGGCAGATGAAAGAATTGTAAAAAGACCTTTCTTAGCTTGGCCATTGTAAGTTCTGTTTCAGGTTCTGTGGCATCCCCCTCAGGCATTAACTGTTACCAGGAGAACTAGAAAATAGGCATCATGTGTAAATGTGATTTTCAAGTCGGTTATATATATTGCCAAAGAGAATCCCATGCTGTTGAGCCAAAGAAGTTGCCTCTGACCCTGGGTGAGCAGTGGCTTTTTCATGCTCCATCCTCCCAATGGTCCTATACCCAAAGTAACCCCAAATTAAATTTTCCTGCTCCTTTCGCTCTCCACGTTTGCAGCTTGCAGAGGAGGACGGAGCAAAGATAGAAAAGCCCACCAATCTTTGTTTTTATTCCATGGTATGTCCCAAAGCTGGTGATGGGAATGAAAATTTGGCCCCAGACAAACCAAAGTAAGCCCTTCACAGATTTCCAGAGTCCTGCGCTAAAAGGGTGTCAGTGATCTGACATCATTTGAGCATGAGATCCTAAGGGATGGACCTGAGGCCTTCTGCATGTAAAGCCCCTAAGACATGGCTCTCCCAGAGTGCCAACATGGATATAAAAACATAAGAGATGCCTTCCCTGTCCTGTGTACATTGGGCACATGGTAAGGAGCAGAGCCTCACAAGAGAGGAACATGCCGCCCTCGGATGCCGTACAAGATTTGCAGTGAGGCAGTCACCCTCGGAGAAGGCCTATGAAGAGGGCATTTTCAAAAAGCTGGCATTTGTTGGCTGGCGACTGAGTTGAGAAGAATCCTGTAGCATGTTTTTTCCCTTTCTGTTTTTGTCCGCAGGCAGGGCAGATAAAGGTGTAAATCAATAAAGCTCTGTGCTTGCTATCTTGTTTGGCGAACAATGCCTCCGAAACTCTTGAGGTTGAGGAAGGGGGAGGCATGCGAAGTGTTGAGTATTAATCTGATCAAAATCATATTCTTTTTAATCCTTTGTTTTGTTTTTAAGCAACTGGAAGAAAAACTGAAGGTGCAAGCGGATTATGATGAGGTCAAGAAAGAGCTGAAGTAAGTGTGTTTGCGATGGAGATCAACCATAGCTTCCCCTGCACCCACCTCTGGAAAATTGGATAACCTTGATAGAGGAACCAGCTTGTGGCAATAAAGTGGGCGAAAATGAGTCTAATAAATGGTTACATTTAGTACATAAGATGATGTTCCAGGGAATCCTGGCACATTGTTGGCATGTTGGTATGCTCTGTCCAGTCATTCCCGCATGGTTCGTCCAGCAAGCTGGAATGACTAAGACCTAAAGAGAGAGTGCATGCCATGGTTTGTTACCAAAACCCCAGGATCCTGTGTAGCCATAACTTATTTCTGTGACTTGATGTTGTCATTGTGAGTTAAGGATGTGCAACAGTGGCTGATGCCCACTTTGGACAAACTGGGTAGAGGGTGACCTACCCAGGGGTGAAACCATCAGACCTCAACTGGCTGTAGTTTGCTACTCAACATTTACTCTTGCAAGTTTTTATCTCACAACTCCCTGCTTGTTAAATAAGGATTTGAGTGGCTGCTGTATGACCTTCCCAAGCAGTAAATTGAACCAGTGGTCCACAAATTGTGCTCTTTAAGAGATTCTGGACTTCAGCTCCCAGCATCCCAATTTATTGGCCAACATGGCTAAGGCTTCTGGGAGCTGAAGTCCAAAATCTCTTCTTAAAGGGCACAGTTTGGGAACCACTAAATTAAACAAATTTAGCCATCGCTGCTCTTTGCATTCCTTGCTGAAAGACGTCTGAACACTGTGAGCGCCCTGCGTTTTGTCCAAAATTGTCAGTCTCTTTATGGATCAGTCATTTCCCTAAGAACCCAAGTTCCAAGACCAAGACATTATTCTATGTGAATGCCAAACTTGTTCTCTTGGCGGTGGTCCTTGTGTATGGGAAAGAGGCAAATGAGGAATGGGTATGATGCATAAAATACTGCCTGCTGAGGGAGGGAAGGTGGGGTGGATGATATACCTTAGGGTCTCCTCTTTCTCAGCTAGGAGGGTGGGATGGTGGCGGCGGGATGCTGGGTTCTCCAAAGTAAGACCCTCTTCCACATCTACATCACATCCCAGGAGGTCCATGGGAGTGACCTCATGAGTTACCACACTTGGGTGACACTAACCCTAGTGACACCTTTGCATGTGCCTCCAGTACATCTCACTTTTGCAAGCTTTCTTGAAGAACAGGTGATGGTTGTATCTGCCCTGCCTAAGATGGAGACCACTGTGACATGCAGAAATAGGGAGAGCTTTTTCTCCCTCTGTTCCGTTGGTTCTCAACCTTGGGTCCTTCTGCCATTTTAGACTTCAGCTCCCAGAATCCCTGATCATTTGGGCAAGCTGGCTGGGACTTCTGGGAGCTGAAGTCCAAAACATTAGGAGAACCACTGCAGTCTATTCCCTCTTCTGATACAGATCTGGAGGCTAGGTAACTGCCCAAAGCCCAAGACCAGAGTCAGTGACACCCAGCAGCAGCCAATACTCTCCTTGGCTGTAACAATGAAGATGGATTGATTTGGGTTTTAGCAGCAAGGCTTAGTGAGGTTTCCTGGCACCCATGACCTCCTGGGAGGGCATCCTAAAACATGCCCATAGGATCCCCCAAACATATGAGACTGATAAGTGTCCCAAGAGTTTTCTGAAGGAGGATGTGTGGAACCGTTGGCCTAACCTCCCACGTTAAGACTTGCGTCGCGTCCCCCGGGAGATGGGCACACGGAGAGTGGAATGCAAAATGGGCGCCTTGAATGTGCATTTGTGATTTCCAGGCGCTTCATAGATCTTGAGAAACATCAAACAATTTGTTGGCCTTGTCACCGTAGAGCAGTCGCCTGTTAAAATGAAAAACGGCCGTGCTTCGTTTTTGTAAGCCCACGGCGTCTTGGGTCACGCAAATAATTTGCGCATATTTTCCTTGATAGGCTGGTATATTTTGCATGTATTTATATTGCACATTTCATGGGCTTTGTTGTGAGCGTGATAGCGGCTCCCTGTTTTGGCGGCTTTGTTATAACTATCCCCCCCCCCTCTTTCCCTTCAAGCATCGCATGTATAAATTTATATTGTTTCTGACAGTTTAAAATGTTATATCCTTATTAACCTTTAAATTTATGCTCCAAACGGCCCTGGTGGGACCGCATTACGCCTTGATTTAGAGGACATGGGAGAGAATGTTCTTCTCGGGTAACTAGTGTGAATAGTTATTCTATATTCATTATCAGATTATATTACTCCAAAGAAAAGTTGTTAAAGTTATCACTTAGGGTGTTCCTGGAGAGCCGAAAATTACAATGTTAATGCTCATTAGCGGAGCTGTTAGGAAAGAAAGAAGCGGAACATAACTCTTTTCTTCTCCCACTTTTTGCAGCATCTTGAAGTCAATGGAGTTTGCACCGTCGGATGGCTCCAGCACCCAGGTAAGGGGTTGTTACTTGTGGTTTTTGGATGGGAGGGCATCTTTTGAATGCCAGCTTGGGGTGAGAAATGCGGTATATGCTCTCAAAAACATAGCCTGCGAGTGAGGCTTTTCGGATAAAGAAAGTTGACTTGAAAGCGCTAGAGTTGAATCATTGCTCAGCAAGACCATTAACTATAGGTGATCTTGGGTACGCTTGTTCATATGTAATATATAAATGCATATGAACCCTGCTTGGTATGATGGGGGGGAAACTAAATAAAAGTATAAGCTGATCAAGGCAGGGGAACCCATGTAGATTCCCAGTAGCGTCAGAGCTTTTATCATGCAGGCAACAAGTTAAGGCTCCTTTGTTCTTCAAGTGTTTTAAAGGGCGTTTCATGGCTGAGCTGTTTTGATATTGTAATGTGAGAAGAAATTCACTGGCCTTTCAAGTGTGGCTGCTCTTTAATTTCTTCTGGTGGCTCTTTATTGTTTTTGTTACTCTTTTTAAAATCCACATTTGATAACAGTGATAAGAAAGCAGCGTGAAAATCATTATTGGAATCAGGATCTCCTGCACACTCCCCAGGCGGCCTTTGGTTGAGACGCTGCCTTCTGAACTCAGAAAGAATAACTAGTTGTACGTAGCAGTATGCCATGCTACAGATATTTAACCTTTTGTAAAGGAGACATGGATACATGATGATTCTATTCTATTCGTGCGGAGAGCGAATACCCTGAGAGTCTGACTGCTGAGTAAGAACTTGAACCCAACTCTTCTTGGTCCCAAACCAAACCTTCCCTCTAGGGCCAAATGAAGATGTTTCGAGGAGCTAAACCAAGGCCTGTTCCAGACTGCCCAAATAAAGCTGCTTTGGGTCTCTTTGGAGGTATGCTGTTTAAATGATGCGTGGATCCTAAGAGTCCGGAGGTCGCGCCAAAACCACACTCCATTCTTAAGCATCGGAGTGAAGCTTTTGGTACAGCTTCCAGATTCTTAGGACCCATGCATCATTTAAATAGCATACCTCCAAAGAGACCCGAAGCAGCTTTATTTTGGCAGTCTGGAACAGGCCCATGTCAGGCTTAAAAGGGACCCGTTTAACCTGCGTCTTTTTGACGCTGATTTTTCCCTGCATCTTTTCCACCGAATCGATTCAACGCAATTGTGAACCACAAGCGGATCGGAATCGATTCAGATTTGCCCTTTGGCCAGCTGGAACCGAATCATTTTGAATCCATTCATGAATGAGAACCACGAGTGGATTATTTTAATGACAGAAAATGCGATTGAGGCAAATGTAGTGGGAACCACGCTCCGATGTCGAATCGATCCATCGATTCGGATCGCACACCGATTTATCCGTAACTGGGAATGAGGCCTTAGCTTGCATGGAAAGGTGGCTCTGCCTTTCCCCATTTTTGCATGCATCTGTTGTTAAAATGGAAGCAAGAGTCTTACATTTCAAAGTGCCTTAACTGCACAATTGAACTAAAATTAAACAAAGGGATCTTAAAGGAGGGGGGGAGTTGTATCCACCATTTCTGGTCTCGTCGCATATTAATCTTGTCAGACCAAAGGTTACAAATTGGATTCTGGCACCTTTAGCGGAAACCTGCCGTTGCCTCTCCTCTCTCTCTAGCCGGCATTTTATTATTTCCAGTGGGTTTTGATGATTGAGAGCCGTGTGTACAGAAAGGGGAAGGGTCGGCTTTGGTGACTGATTTAATTTATCCACTCCTTCCCTAGCACCGAAACACTGTGTTTCAGGGAAGATACGCCACGATAGCGCTGTGTCGAAAGGCAAACAGGTGTAAAAAAAATGATTAATGGCGCACTTAGAAATACATCTCGAGAGCTGATAAACCGTCGGCACCGGAAAACAAAAGGCGTTCTGCCACAGATGAGAGGAGTTGCCACAGTCATGCTGAAATAGGGGTGACCAATTTCGGAATTTGAGTTGAGCCCTGTGCGCTTTGTCCCAAGCGCTGACCTTTCCTTCCTCTCCGACACTTCGCAGAGCATTGCCCGGACTAACCCTTCCGCTATCCTTTTCCCATAGGATGCTGCGTCCAAACCGTTGGAGGTTCTGCTGCTGGAGAAGAACCGCCTTCTGCAGTCGGAGAACGCCACGCTGCGGATCACCAACAGCGACCTGAGCGGTAAGTGGATGGAAAGAGACAAAGATGGTTGTCATTTTGCCTGTGTCTGCTGTTGGGATGGGGGAAAGGGGTCTTCGCCCAAGCCAGCCATGTGACAGAAAGAGTGATAGCAACCAAGGACCTTGAGTGATGGCTGATTCCTCCATCCTCCTCCTCTCCTTTATACTATAGATAACATAATACTTTATCAGAGATGCTGTAATGGTTAGGAAGGACAAATGTTTGCAGGTGTCGTGACAAGCAGTACTGAAGTCATTTCAGCGGTGCTCTGACTGTGGTGCTAAGTTTTGATTCCATGTTTTTCAAAGCATAGATTGAAATGGATTTCAGAAGTGAGCCTCTAGTAGCGTATCAGCCTGAATCCCATTTGTGACAGTGGTGCATTTTTGGCTTTGTTTGGTTTCTTATTTGTGGGGCTGTTGTTGGTGTTCAGTCAATGAACAAACGTGTGGGGTTTGGCGGAATTGCTGGGCTTTCCAGGAGCTTTTCTGGTTTGGGGTTTCTGCAGCTGGTGGCATTCAGTTGGTTACGGTGTTTCAAACAGCGTCGGAGCTATTCCGTGGCATCCTTCGAGCAACGATTCCTCTTCTCCGAATGGGTTTCCTCTACGGTCTTTAAAACGTTTGCTGCATTTGGGTTCATCCAAGGTCTGTTCTGTCTGGGGCGGGAAGGACGACTCGAAATGAGCCGGAGGGGGCACTAGCAAAGAGGGTTGTTTTTCTCTGTGCCGATGCATTTTAAAAAAGGCAAAACCAAACCATTGTATAAACTGCACTTCATGTCGATTGTTCTGCCGCTAATGTTTGAAAGGGGGATTCTCCAGGCTGCGACATACAAGAAAGGTGCAAACATGAAATGCATGTTGTTTGTCTTGGGGGCCTTGTTTGGCTTATTAAAAATTTAAAAGAAACAAACAAAAATCAAAAACAAAACCCAAACCACCTTCTTCTTCTTCATTGGCCCGGATTTAAAAAACAACAACAACGAAACAAACAAACAAAAACAAGCAAAACGCAACCTGCACTTTTTTTTTCCCTTTTGTGGGGCAAACGCTGCATTTTGGTCTTGGTTTTTATCCCCCCCTCTTTTTGATCCCCCATAATGCATTATGTTTGACCTTCCTTGTAGGGTCAGCCAGGAGAAAAGGGAAAGACCAGCCTGAGAGTCAGCGTCCTGCAACTTTGCCGGCCTCCCCTCCTCCTCAGTTGCCCCGCAATGCAGGGGAGCAGGCTTCCAATACTAATGGTACACACCAGTTCTCACCAACGGGTTTAAGTCAAGACTTTTTCAGCTCGTCCTTGGCAAGCTCCGGCTTACCCCTGGCTTCTACGGGAAAATTTGCACTAAACTCTCTCCTCCAGCGCCAGCTTATGCAGTCCTTCTACTCCAAGGCAATGCAGGAAGCGGGAAGCACAAGCATGATTTTTTCAGCAGGTCCCTACAGCACAAACTCCATCTCTTCCCAAAGCCCCTTGCAACAAAGCCCCGACGTCAATGGCATGGCCCCCTCGCCCAGCCAGTCGGAAAGCGCCGGCAGCGCCTCGGAAGGCGAGGAGATCGACACGGCGGAGATTGCGCGGCAGGTCAAGGAGCAGTTGATCAAGCACAATATTGGACAGCGGATTTTCGGACACTACGTCTTGGGGCTCTCGCAGGGCTCCGTGAGCGAGATCCTGGCGCGGCCAAAGCCGTGGAACAAGTTGACCGTGAGGGGCAAGGAACCGTTCCATAAGATGAAGCAGTTCCTCTCCGACGAGCAGAACATCTTGGCCTTGCGCAGCATCCAGGGGCGGCAAAGAGGTGAGTGAGCCATTGTTGAGCATCTTTTTATTTGTCCTTTCAGCATCCACCCTCAGATGGGAGGCCCACTTGCAAGGGCTTTTCTTTCCGCCGGCTGTTGAAGGTATTTGCTTTGGGTTTCACCTGATGCAGGTAATTCTTGGGCCTTGGTTGTGAGTCAGGGTGAAACAGAAGAGTAGAAGAGGGACAGTGCAGTTGGGTGCCCTTTGTGGGAATGAATGAAGCTGCAAAAGAGCCGGATAGACTTTCTGCACGCATCCCATTCATTTCCTCAGGGCTGATGTAGGAGAAAGTCACAACCTCTGTGTTTCAAGGGAGATGGGTGAAGATGTTATTCTGATGTTCTGATCCATGCACCCAGGATCCCAGACCACGCCTAAAGGATTTTGTTTTCATTTTTTAAATGGCTTCCTTGTGTGGGAAATGTGGCTTTCCTCACATGCCGGTCTTGTTGCCCCACCATTTTGGCACATGCATATATCCATGTAGCCCACTTTTGCTACCGCTTTTGCAAAGCATGGATTTTGAGGATGTGAACTAGCCAGCACCCCACACTTGTATCCCTCAAATTGAGTAAGACACATGATAGCTTTTGAGATCTGAAATTTTGATCAGGACTTGCCCCTTCCTCCATGTTCAGTTGACTTCAACCAAGGACCAAGTGTTCCTTATGGTGCCCACAAGTGCACACACACATATCTGGCACACAGTTATCCGTTCCACATCCCTCAACTCCTTCCACCCCTCAATACAAGTATAATAAGGCATTCAGCTTGCAAAAATCAATTCTTGTCCTCTGCTTCAGGGCAAAGCAGATATACAGAAGGAAAAAGCATGGAGTTATATAACGTACTTTTAAGATGCCAGAGCACAAAGGGAAGAAGAGCTTGAGGGCAGACGCTGGGAAAGGTGGCTGTCCCATTGATCTTCATTAAGGGATGGGCTCAAAAGCAACCCAGAAAACATGGCTATGGCAGCTGGCCTCCTGCCTCCTGTTCTCTGTAGAATCAAAGCTACTCTAAGAAACATACTCCTGTTGTACCTTCCAGATGTTTTGCACTGCAATAACCCCCACAACCATCCTCTATGTTGGCTCGCCACGATGGGAGGGTGCCAGATTTGGGAAGGCTGTTTGTGTTTAGGTTGGGATAAGACATTATCGAGGTCTTTTTGTCCTATCTTGTCTAATAATACCGGATACTCTCCAGCAGTCTTCTCCAACCTGGTACCTTCCCCTGATGGTCGACCACAGCCTACATCAGCTACATGGCCATGCTGACTATGGATAATGGGGGTTGCAATCCAAAACATTGGGAGGACGCCTGTTTGTATTACAGTTCACCATTGCAAGGCATCTCCTGAGCATTTTCCTAGCGTCTTTTACTTAACGTAACTCAGGAAAATGTGCCTCAAGAGGACATACCTTTGGGCGCTGGATGCGGAGAGGTAACTCCATGGTCTGAAACTCCGTCCTCATCATCTCTAGAGGACAAACCTCCCTCTGCTTAAAATTACTCTGTCTTTTTTAAAGTTAAAACCAACAGCCAGAGAGGATAGTATTAGTGCAAAGAGTTTTAAGAGCGCCACAAGATAGCCAAAGGTTGGGCATCTGTTGTGGGATCCACCAAATGGAGTAACATCTGTTGTTTTAGAGGGACCAAGGCCCTGACACGGTATAAAACAAATACATATTTTTACTTGGCCTTTCCTCAGAGGTATAGTCCAGGAGAAGTAATGAAATAGAGGTAGCAACTCTATACCTCTTGCAGTATCTCTTCTCGTTGTTATGAAAGAATATCCCGATAACTCGCCTTTTAACATGGCAAAAGCTGGCTGGAGGTTCTTCCTATGGGACGTTATGTGAGGAGACAGAGCGATACTAACCCCATCCTATATGGCTTACTTTCTACCTCTTTGGGCATGGGTTTCCCTTAAGTAGGAAGTATAAGGCTGCTAGTTACATACATACCTGCATTTTTGAAAATCAAAATGAAATCTTAGGATGGCGCTAGTTTGGAATGATCCACATCCAGGTTGAGTCTCTCTTACCTGCAATGCTTGGGATCAGAAGTGTTTGGGGCTTCAGATGGTTTTGGATTTTGGAATACTGTATGTGCATATTTTATTTTATTTATTTATGTATTTATTTATTTCATTTGTATGCTGCCTGTCAGGGAAAAACCTGTTGTTGATGCCTGAGCGATTGCAAAAATTCAGCGCTTTGCCTTTGCCATGCTTTTGCTTCCATGGAGAAAGGAGAGCCCTTCTCCATGGAAACTTTACAGAGACATAGTCATATTTAAAGTCCATCTGCTTGGTTGCATCCAACAATAAGGGCCACCAAGGAAACATTCTGCACACAGCCCATCGCATTCATGTATGGCGACCCCATGCGTCAGACCATTGGTGCGTATTTGTCGCATGCGATGGGACTCAGTCAATGGCAGGCTAGGCGGGTGTCCCCAGGATACAAAGACTGCATGGGAATGGGTGAGCATGTGCAGAAAGCACATGCAAGTAAGGGCTTTCCTTGATTCCTAGGCACAACATGCCCAAGGGCACACAAGAGAAAATAAAAGTGAACACCATTATGGGGCAAGCTTCGCCTAAGGATCCTAATAGATGGAGCGAGAAACCAAGTTTCTTGCTCTTGGGGTGCATGATATGTTCCATCATGCCAGCCATTCACTATTGAAAACAGGCTGTGTATGTGCCTCCTGCTAATGTTCACTTGCAGACATTGAGTGTTGCCAGTGCTCCCATTTCCTTTCTCTATTCCCCTCCAATAAGTCTATGTGCTTTGCTGAGCAATTTGGAAGGACAGCTTTAAAGGAAAGGGGGAAACAGTGTGGGTCAGAAGGGATGGAGACACAGTGGGCTCTTGGAGAGAAATCACTCCCTTAGGAGACCCTCTCAAACAGCTTTGTGCCTTGGTTGCCAGGGAATATGGGGTGGCATCTTGTAACCTAGCCTCTCTCCTTGGGGCCAGTGGCTCTTGCCAAGATTACTGACCCGCCTCCCTCTTTTTGTACCTTTTAGATGTGTATTTATATCTTTCTAATCTCCTTTCTGAGCAGAGCTGTAATCTTTATTAACCGCTCAGCCTGCCTCGCTTTCCTTTCCCAAGTAAGCAGCTGCTCTGCCCAGACGCCCGGGAGGTTTAGGAGCTGCGTTCTTTCCTTGCCGCCCACCGCCCTCGCCATCCCCTCTTTACCCAGTCAAGTGCCACCAGGCCCTCTGTGTCTCATCCTCGCAGCCCGCAATTGTCAGAACCGCCATCCCCTGATTGTTTTGTTCTTACCCAACTTGTTTTTCAACAGAGAATCCAGGCCAGAACCTGAACAGGCTATTTCAGGAAGTACCGAAACGAAGAAATGGGTCGGAAGGTACGTCACAGGCAGGTGTTTCTCTTTGCAGTCGCTCTCTGGGAAAGTGAAGTGTGCTTAGCTGTGTGTCGTCTTTGTCGTGGTTGCTAAAATAATAATAATAATAATAATAATAATAATAATAATAATAATGCACAGGGTGCAGTTTGATTCTGGCCTGGAATCTGAGAGAAAAACAGACAGGGGGGCCCATTCAGGCATAACACTGGCTCCTTGCAAACCATGGTCTCCAGCTATGAAACCAGCCTTGGAAATGCTCCTTCCTTCCTTCCTCCTCTCTCCAGAGCAATGCTTCCCCCACGACTTGCTTTTGCAGCATTAAGATTAAGCCAGAGATGCAGGCGAAACGTCAGGAATAAACTCTTCTAGAACATGGCCACATAGCCCGGAAAGCACACAAAAGACTATGGATGCCGGCCGTGAAAGCCTTCAATCTCTAGGTCTTCCAGTGTAGATCTGTGGTCATCATCTCCCAGAAGCTGACCATAGCGTTGCTCCGGAAGACCTGCAGCTGTCTAGAGAAGAGTTCTCTCTAGCAGTCGCTAAGTCCTCGAACGCAATGTTTGGTGGACGGTGACCATAGAGTTGTGCTGGAGGACCTAGACATTCCTAGAGAGAACAAATCAAATCAAATCCGCAAAGTCAGAGTCGCCAATTTGGAAGTCCGACTGTATGGTTGAATCTAACCAAGGAGATCCGGTTGACTGGGGCTTGAAGCCATAATGGATTTTTGAACCTCCATTTTGAACCTCAACCCTGGTTAGCAGTCAACACAAATAACCACTTGGTTTTATATTTGGTCTGTGACCATAAATAAATGATAGATTGATTGAATCAAGCACTGGTGCATATTTAACATCAACATCAGTTAATGCTGGAGAGCAAAGGGTGGGAGGAATTGTCACATGAGATTTGGGTTGTCACAGAGGAAGCCTGCATTCAACCATCGGTGAGCCATGGTTTTCAGGGAGCCAGTGTTGCATCTGTACTGGACCAGTAAGTATAAAACAAACCATGGGTTAGCATTTAAAAAACAACAACCAACTATTACTTTTCTACTTTTCTTCTACTTCTCTTGCTGTACTAACCCGACTGTCAAGTAAACCTGCCACTTTGCCCAGGAACAGCTACAGCTGGCTGTCTTTGGCATTGGCCACCCTGGTGCCCTGTCCTTTTCTCCAAGGAGGCCAGACCTGCTGCCATGGGAATGAACACTCACCCCTTATCCTTTCCGTAAAGCTTACAAGTCAGGAAGAATCCCATACTACGCTGTGAGATTCATAAACTGAGCGCAGGTTTGAACCTGAGACTTCTCGGCCCGAGTCTGGCACCTCATTGCCCTGCCACTCTGGTTATTATGGCCACACAAGTAAGCATTTTGGAGGGCTCTTGCAAGCTGGTTTTTAACACCCATAAGCTATTTGAGAATTAAATATGTGTGCAGGAGAGGTACCACGTTTCTTTTCCTTTTGAACTCACACCTGCCATATGTGTGTTGTGAACTGTCATTGAAAGTTTTGAGCATCTGCACTTGGCACGAATCCTTCCATCAAGTAAGGAAAGTTTTGGAAGGCATGGAAAAGGTGGCTGCCTTCGGAAAGGCGCTCTTCCCAAAAGCAAACCCGGTGCTGAGATGCCAACAAAAGCGTTGGGTAGTTGCAGAGGAGCATCAAGTTGTGAGTCGCTTCAGAGTAGCATAGACGCAGCCTTATGGGGCTCTGTGTCATGCTCATTTCTCTGCTGCAAAGCTCTGTTTGTAAGACACACACAAACTCATATGGATACACAGAGAACCTCGCCAGGCATCCTCAATGGAGAGCTAGTAGAAGACTGTGAGTTTGAGATGAGGAAGGCCTAGATTCAGAGGATATTGACGCAAGGATGGAAAGATGGATGGATAGATTGGCATCCTTTAAGCAAGGTTTGTTATTTGTTTGTTTGTTTATTATATTTCTACATACTTGCTTGTAGCACAGTGTCAGATGTGTAAAATCCTGGAACCAAACCCCAGCAGATACCCACTGTTTTTATTTACTTAGTTGTCTACAGACCATAGAACTTTACAACGTGATGCAAATGATGAGTTACTTGTAGTGCATACATATATTTGCATCAACTAAAGTATAAACCAGATCTCTTACAACGGCAACATAATGTAATTTCAGCGCTTTGCTGTGCAGCTCTTTAACTTGCTTAGTTACTTTTTGAAAATGAGGCGTGTGGCTTAAATGTATTTTGGATCATAGGCCAGCGACTTCTACCTTTTTAAAAAGCAACTAAAAAGTAGTTCCAAAGCAGCCACTTAACTACTTTTCTTTAAAAATGGCAACTAATTGTTTCTAATTGAGCGAGTTGGAAGTGGAATGAATCCCTGCTTTAAGCTAACTTCCCAGGCGCTGAAACTTGGTGTCGTTCTTACAGAAAGGAGAATAAGGCTGTCATGGTAAGCATGCTTACTTTGCAAGCTTGCTTTTGAGGTTTGCTGTTGCCTTTCTTTTAGGCTGAGAGAGTGTGACTTGCCCGGGGTTTCCAGGGCTGAGCAGCAATTCGAATCCTTGTCTTCCAGAGTCCAAATCCAATACTCAACCATTACACCACCTTGGCTCTGTACTAGGATAAATGGCCACCCTGCTAAGGACTGTTTTGGATAAAGGGAAAATGTTAACCAAAATACAAAGTCATTATTAGTTCCATCGTCCTTGCCATCATCCTCATCTTAGCCGGCTAGACCAAGATCCATTTGGATACTTCAGCATCCATCATCCATAAAACTACTTCTTCACTCCTCGTTCCCTCCCACTACATCTTTCCATAGCACCCCAAAATACATTTCGGGGTGTTTCCAAGCCACCGAAGCAGGTTTTTAGGGTGAGTAGGGAACTCCAAGGGGAAGAGGGGCCAGTCTTCTCAAAAGCAGTGAAAGTATCTCATAGGATCCCGGTGATAGAGGTTTTGCGTAAGAAGCCGGATTATGATACTGTAACCTAAGGCTTGTGTTTAAAAAAGGATGGAGAGCAGCTAGGAATTTGGAACTGTTATGATAAAGAATTGCATTCGGTGTTCAATGCCAAGAATTGTTAAAACATGCACATGGATCCTTTGTGTTTGCATCCCAGGACAGGATAGACTCACACTTGTGGAGCCTAATGGCTCCAGTTCTCACTCTGCTCTAACTAAAGTAGGCATTGGATTCCTATATCATCCATGCACCCATCTTTCAACAGCTGATACGGTAAGGTGTAGAATCCCTGATAGGGACACACCATTCATTCTGCACATCACCAGATCGCCTTGGTCTCCAGAAAGCACAGCATATATGCTGTGCTGAGTGGGTTCTTCAGGGCAAATGGCAAAGCCCAATTCCCATAAACTCCCTTAGGCTTGTTTCTGATCCTGTTCCTGGTCACCGTGAGCAAAACGTGTCTGGGTTCCTCCTGGAGGACTTCTGTAGCTTTGGTCCTATTCAGAAACATACCTGTGTTAGCCTGGAAAGTCAGTAGGCAAAGGGATCTTGTAGCACCTTTGAGACTGGAAGAATGACGCTGGTAGCATGAGCCTTTGTAGTCTCCTTCTACAAATACATGGAGAAAGTAGACTGTCGTCCATGAAAGCTCATGCTACCAGCTTTTTGCTTTCAGCTAATCTCAAAGGAACTACAAGATCCCGTTGCATACTTAGTTTATTACCATATATAGTTGACTATAAGTCGACCTCATGTATAAGTCGAGGGCAGGTTTTGAGGGCTAAAATTATGGATTTTGATATGGCCCATGGATTAGTCGAGGGTAACATTTAGGGGCATGTGACAAAGGAGCAATGGATGCAAGCTGCAGGAAAAGAGAATCCACCTCAACATTAGGAGGAACTTCCTGAGAGTGAGGGCTGTTCAACAGTGGAACAAACTCCTTCCTCGGAGTGTAGTGGATTCTCCTTCCTTGGAGGTCTTTAAGCAAAGGCTGGATGGCCAGCTGTCAGGGATGCTTTGATTGAGAGTTCCTGCATGGCAGAATGGGGTTGGACTGGATGGCCTTTGGGGTCTCTTCCAACTCTACGATTCTATGATCTATAGGATGAAGCAAAGGAAAATGATGCCAAAGAATGTAACACAATTCCAGCAGGCATAACTGTTTGTGCTCATGCTAAAGGCAGGATAGATGAGAGACCAGAGGAGCGCCAGTGCTTTCAGGACAGATTACATTTTTACCTTTCACGAAGGGATGGTTCCTTTTTATAAGTGTTAAACTACAATACTTACATTGACGTTGAGTCAGGTTTTTTGGGGTCAATTTTTTGACTAACATTTCTAGACTTATACATGAATATATACAGTATATTGCTCCTTTTATAAGTGTTCAAATGATCATACAAAACTCGAAATGTCGCATCTGGAGACAGAATAGGCAGAGACCACTACAGTGGGCTCACCATATTGGCAGGTGGATCACCCCATCCCATTATTCCCAATGGCTTTGCATGCTCACAGCCGCACTGATGTGGCCAAATGCACATTGCCTCCCATTGTCTAAAATGGGGCTTGAGCGTGCACGATTTTCACATCCGCGGGGACCAAACCTTTGCAATGGGAAGGGCACACTATAATTGTGGTAGAAGCACAAGTGGCTCTACCACACAGCAAGGAGACGGTTGTTGATGGACATCTCAGAAAGCAACCGAAGAGCAAACAAGCACTTGGCTATAGATTTTTAAAGAGTCTTCTTTGCTGTTGTTTTTCTCTCTCCTTCCATCTCTAAAGCAAGAGCCCAACTCTGTCTCGTGGAAAGAAAGATTTGAATGATATTTTGTCGTGTGGCCAAACTGGAGCGCAACCAAAATAATTCAGATGTTGTTCCCCCCACTCCTTCCCTCCTCCGGCACTTTCCTTCTGTCCCTTCCCTATCCCAGTCTGCAACGCTGCGCTGTATTCGGAAGGATATTTTGATTTTGAAAGACCTAGCAGATGCTCTTGAAATGCTTGAAATTTGTGCTTTTTGAGAATTCGTTGTGTTGGGTTATTTCTTTTCTGGGAGGTCTTAGAAAAGCTCTGGTTTAAAAACCCTTGCTATAAGATTCCAGCACTAGCAAGCTTGCCATGTTATCCGAGATTGTGAAGTCGAAGGCTTTCATGGCCGGCGTCCATAGTTTTTTGTGGGGGTTTTGGGGCTATGTGGCCATGCTCTAGAAGAGTTTATGCCTGACGTTTCTCCAGCGTCTGTGGCTGGCATCTTCAGAGAATGTACCCCACTCTCTTCCATGCCAGCCTTCTCTGAAGATGCACAGATGCTGGCGAAACATCAGGAATCAACTCTTTTAGAGCATGGCCACATAGCCCCAAAAACCCACAAAATCTATTATCAGAGATTCATTGCATTTGAGAGTCCAAAGCTCAGAGCGCTGGCTTTGCTTTCATGATTCATCAGATCCGACATTTCATCCAGTGTGGAAGAAAGGGTCTTTCAGTCTGAGTACCATTGCTGCCATTTCAAAAAGAGAATCTGTGGTCATATGGGCCAACTCAAGATGTCTATTAGTTGTGTGCCCTATTCATTTTATATCTCTTTATGGCCAGCCTAGATGAGAGATTCAGGGATCCAAGAAAGTCATTTTTCCACATTTTGTCCAAACTCACATACAACGCCTAAAACGGAGCCCATGAAGTGGGGCATGCATTGGCAAAGTAGCGCAGCCGGGTTTAAAAAGTGGGGTTTTGATGAAAGACAAGCTGCAAAGAAAGTAAGAGTGAGAGATGTGGGGCTGCTGGTTCTTATTTATTACGGTTGCTTATTCTCAGTGGTTCGGCGACAGCTGCTTTTGGATGGAAAAGCCCGGTCCTCAAAATGCTCTCTCTCTCGTCTTTTAGGCAACATCACCACCAGGATCCGAGCCACCGAGGCCAGCTCCGACGAAGCTATCAAATCCATCCTAGAGCAAGCAAAAAGGGAGCTGCAGGTACAGAAAACAGGTAGGAGGCTCCCTCTTGGGGTAGCTTTTGAAGTCTGAGGTTGTGGGGAAGCGCTTGGCGAGAGCGCAAGGCATGTAGTGCTATTTTGATCGGCAGCCTGGGACTTCACGCTTTTTAAAAACACGGTAGCCTTCCGTCCCTTTTATCACCTCATTATAAGCCCCTTTCCCGGAAAGTGTGTCACGCAATATGGTTCTACTGCTTGTAGCTCCATGTATCCAGAGGCATTGTCTTTGGCTGGGGAAGTGCATCAACACTGGGAGTGAAAACGGATTTTAATAGACACCTGTTTTCTCCAGGGAAGCCCTGGGTGTTGCTATTCTGCAAGGAACGGTGATGGATCTTGAACAGGGAAATCTTGCATGCTCTCACCAGACTAAGGCCTGTTACAGACTGCCAAAGTAAAGCTGCTTCGGGTCTCTTTGGAGGTATGCTGTTTAAATGATGCATGCATCAGAAGAATCCGAAAGCTGCACTCCAATGCTTAGGAATGGAGTGTGGCTTTGGCGCAACCTCCGGACTCTTAGGACGCATGCATCATTTAAATAGCATACCTCCAAAGAGACCCGAAGCAGCTTTATTTTGGCAGTCTGGAACAGGCCTAAGATTCTCAAAATGGTGTGGGGAAAACTGCAGAAGTTACAATAGGGTTGCCTTTGTGTGCCTATGCACATGTTTAAATAGAGGGTAGGGACAGCAGAACACATTTCTCCACTTCTCTCTGTGCACCTGTAGCAAGTTTTGCCTTGTCCACATTGTGGTCACAGAGCGCATGAAAGAGAATGGCAGAGGGGAGGATTATTACCTCACATAGAAAGAAGAATGCTGAGGCAGCCAACTGAAGGAAGCCTAGGAACCCCATAAAGTGTAATGGGATGGAGAGACGGAGTCGAAAAGCTGAAGTCTAAATGTGGGAAGGAGTAGATAAGACAAGAGGTGACTGTCCTGAAAAAACAGAAAGGGCATCCATACTGCAAGGCACCAAACGATAAAATAGTGAACGAATGTACAGGGGAGGCAAATGAGTTGAGCATAATCCCATGTTTCAACTTTTATCTTTCCCCTGTTGTTGTGTGCCTTCAAGTCATCTCCAGTTTGCAAAGCTCTCGCACGGTTTTCTCACCATTGGCCGAGCAGGGATTCGAACTCTGGCCTCCAGAGTCCGAGTCAAACAAGGCGACGCTGACTCTGTCCTTTCCCTGCTTGGTCACAAAGTGTCCTAGCTTGGCTGGTTTCTTGGCCACCGCAAAGCGTGCTTCAGTCCCAGAATGACCTCCTTATCTTTTGATCTGGTTTGTGAAGTCAGCGACGTGGTCATAAGCATCCGGGAATAAACCTGAGGCTTACCTATCGGTGCCGCATCAATAGTCAATGTTGCTTCTAAGTTTTACATTAGAAATTAGAATGATTAAGACGGTTACAGATTTGTAGATCTGTGAACAATGAAGTAAACTATATTCTCTATTGCTTGGTTACGGAAAGACACTTGTCTCTCCGCATTTGCAGATTCGGCTTTGCGGCTTTGGTTGTTCATGGATTTTATGAATATGTTGTCTCTAGGAATATCTAGCTCCTCCATCGCAACTCAGTGGTCAACTTTAACCGAAAGGTGCACCGAAGGAGCTAGAGATTCCTAGAGAGAACACTCCACTAGGCCTTTGTAGCTCCTCCAACTGCTAAAGCTCAGGGGATATTATAGGTGTAATGACTTTGTTACAGGATGAGATCCCACTCTTGTGCCAGTTTCTAAAGTGCACCAAACTGTGCGTTCCTGTGCAACAGAGCTGCTGTTTTCAGAGACACCCCAAATTGAGATCCCTGGGAATTGTCCTTCGCCATGTTGCCACCTTTATTCCCCAGCCTCTTTTCTTGGGGGACAATAAAGGATTGCTTACCTGGAATGAACTCTCTTCCTACTTTGTCTTACCACTAGATGGTGGGCTCAAAGGAAAGCACGCAAGCAGGTGTTGTGCTTTGTTTCGATGCTGTATCTATAATTTATTCCTGTGTGCGAACAATGTGCTGGGTGGCTTCAGCATGGTGGCATGTCCTTTCCTGGGTCGGCTCTTTGCTTCCTGTAACAATGAGAATTTCATTTAAAATCTGATCCATGGGGGATGTCCAAAGGAGGGTGACTAAAATGGTGAAGGGTCTGGAAACCATGCCTTATGAGGAAAGACTTAGAGAGCTGGGGATGTTTAGTCTGGAGAAGAGAAGGTTAAGAGGTGATATGATAGCCCTGTTTAAATATTTGAAGGGTTGTCATATTGAGGAGGGAGCAAGCTTGTTTTCTGCTGCTCCAGAGACTAGAACATGGAACAATGAATGCAAGCTCCAGGAAAAGAGATCCCACCTCAACATTAGGAGGACCTTCCTGATGGTAAGAAAAACTTGACAGCGTTAAGCGCTCCCTCAGAGGATGGTGGAGTCTCCTTCTTTGGAGATCTTTAAACAGAGGCTGGATGGGCATCTGTTGGGTATGCTTTGGTTGAGAGTTCCTGCATGGCAGAATGGGGTTGGACTTGGATGGCCCTTGGGGTCTCTTCCTACTCTATGATTCTTATCATTTCCCCAGTAAATGGCACCTTCTCTGGTTCTGGTGTTGAGGCGATACATGGGGATTAGAGTTTAAGAATGAGTTTAAGTACTGTATAATCTACCAGATCTGACCTGGCCTTTGTCCCTTTCTCTCTGCAGCTGAGCCATCTCAGCCGCCTTCCACCTCGAGCAGCGGCGGTTCCGACGATGCCATCCGTTCCATCCTGCAGCAAGCCCGGCGAGAGATGGAAGCCCAGCAGGCCGCCCTCGAACCCGCCTTAAAAGCGACTCCGCTGACCCAAGCCGAAATGTCCCTCTTGTCCCCCAAACTGATCCCCACCCCTGCCCTTTCGTCAGTCCCCAGTTACTCTCCTCTGGCCATGTCCCTGAAAAAGCACTCATCCTCCTCTGCGGATTCCAGCGTCTCCTCCTTGCAGGCTCTCCCCGGTCTCAAGAAGGAGACCCCTGAGACCCCCGTCCTGGATCTCCACGGGATTTCCGATTCCACGCAGGGCATGCTGAGGCACGTTAAAAATGAACTGGGGCGCAGCGGGGTGTGGAAGGACCACTGGTGGAACACTGTTCAGCCCGACAGGAGGAGTACGGCACCTCCGGAAGACCCCAAAGTGGAGGAAGCCGCCAGCGGGAAGGAGAAGTCCTGCAGCCAGACCCGTTCGGACCGTAGCCAGCAGCTCCAAGGGCCCTCCTCTTCGGAGTACTGGAAAGAGTGGCCCAACGCTGAGTCCCCCTACTCCCAGAGCTCAGAACTGAGTGTCACAGGGGCGAGTCGCAGCGAAACCCCGCAAAACAGCCCCCTTCCTTCCTCCCCCATCGTCTCTTTGTCGAAGCCATCGAAACCTTCCGTTCCGCCATTGACTCCGGAGCAGTATGAGATTTATATGTACCAGGAGGTGGATACGATAGAGCTCACGCGTCAGGTCAAAGAGAAGCTAGCCAAGAACGGCATCTGCCAAAGGATATTTGGGGAAAAGGTAAAGATCCCTCCTGGAGATGGTATGGTTGTGGATGGAGAAGGTGAACAGCGGGTACACGACACTTTTTGCCTAAGGAGATGTGGGAATGGCAAATCAGCCTCAGTTTCATAATATGCATGATGTAAACCAAGTTTTTTATTTCCTTCCCCCCAAAGGCTTAGAAATTTGTGGGAAAGATCCAGGGATAGCAAAAGAAAGAACAGTACCCAATTTTTTAAGATGGCAAATATAGAGCATCCTGCTGTGTGATAAATTGCCAGTGCTTACAATACATGGATGTATTAACAGGGCTGAATGAAGTTGTCCCTTTGTTTAGGACGTTTGAGTTGTACCTGTTTCCATCCTTTGTGGGGAAGCAGATAGAGGTGTAGTCAACATCGCCTCTATCAGCTCTTCCACACTGCAGAAATGAAGCAGTTTGACACCACTTTAATGGCTCCATCCTTTGGAATATTAAGATTTGTAGTTTGGTGAGGTGTTCAGAGAGCTCTGGTGCTGCATTACAAAAATCCCTGGATTCTGTAGGATAGAGTCCTGGCAATAAAAGTGTCAGACTGCTTTATTTCTGCAATGTGGACATACCCCCCTATGACTTCTCCATCTGATGCATTGGTATTGGTTAACTGTAGTGTGGGCTGGAATGGTGGGTTAGTGTGGGACCAGAATCTCAACTCCTTGCAGTTTGCATTCCTTGCCCCCTTTGGGCACATTGCCCTGTGTATCGGGTGTGAGAAGCCAAGCACGAGAGAGGTGTGTTGTGATGATAGCCCTGGCACCATGACAAGGCCCATATGCTCTCTTACCAGGGTCAGGAATTGCTGTTTTTAGAACTGAGTCAAGGGAGGCTATACAAGAAAACATCACAGTATGTCCCCATTGTTGCAGGAAGGAGAACTGATACCATTCTTCCTTTCCCGCTTTCCATACCTTGGTCTAAGTTTTATTATATTGCTCATTCTTATGAGCATTCAAATGATCATAGAAAACCTAAAATGTAATATATGGAGATAGGATGAGCATAGATCACTACAGCAGGCCCACTGTATCCCATTATTGTCAGGGGTAAGCAGAAGTATGAACTCCAGGTGACTTAAAGCATATTAGCAAGGATTTTAAGCAAGGAAAAAACACATAAAGTGAGGTTGCCAAACACTTGGGAGAAAATGAGTGGATCTGAGGTGAAAAGCACTGACAGGGGAGTAGCACATGCACTTTGAAATAGGCATTCTCCAGCTCACTCCAGAAAAGAGAAGGGCCCTATTGGGAAAGAATCAGGTGCAGGAGAAGATCTGCTCTCACTTCTTCTACTACAGGGCCTTTCTCTTTTCTGGAATGAGCAAGACAATGCCCATTTCAAAGCAAGTGTTCATGGGGAGGCTGCAATGTATTGATGTGGCCCCTGATCCTTTCCCTGGACAGAGCATGGCAAGAGTCCCCCTTCTCTTTGCAGATCCAAGCAGTGAGGCTGCGTGGGACCCAGGTGTGACCTGCAGGCCTGACCTTCCCTGATCCAGCCAGACTTGTGGCTAACTCTGTCTCCTCTTCCTTTCCTTCCTTCCAGGTGCTGGGCCTCTCCCAGGGGAGCGTCAGCGACATGCTGTCCAGGCCGAAGCCGTGGAGCAAGTTGACGCAAAAAGGCCGCGAGCCTTTCATCCGCATGCAACTGTGGCTCAACGGCGAACTGGGACAAGGAGTCTTGCCCTCCCAAGGGCAACCCTCAGGCCAAGGTAAAGGCACAGCCAGTGGGATTATGTTGGTTTCTCGACCTTGTCTATAAAAAGTTCCATCCGTGGATTGCAAACCCTTTCTTTAGCTTTTGCATAATTCAGTAGAAGTACAGTTGGCCCTAAAGTACAGTTGACACTCATATCCACAGATTCTTCATTTGTGGATTCAGGTATTGATGGCTTGAAAATATAAAATAATAGAAAAATTCCAAAATGCAAACTTCGGTTTGACATTTTTATATAAGGGATGGCATTTTACTATGCCAGTGTATTTAATAGGACTTGAGCGTCAAGGATTTTGGTATCCCTGGGGTGGGGTGGGGGGTGTTCCTGGAACTAAGCATCCCCCAGCAGATACCAAGGGCCCTATACAGTACAGGCTCCTATAAGGTGGTGCCTGGATCTGGTGCCAAGCAAGGTAGACATCCATAAGGAGATCATGTGAGGTTCCAGGAAAGGGGAAAGCCATTTTCTTTCTCAAAACACTTTTGCACACACAGCCCTTCTTTCTTCAGGTAAGAGTTGGAGGCAAGATCCCTCTTGGTGCTTCTCAGCTTCTTGGGGTCCTTCCAGATTGCAGAGTGGGTTCAGGCTGCATTTGTTTTTCCCCCTCTCCTTTCCTTTCCGCTTGCTTGCTTCCAGGCTGAAGGCACAAGCAAGCCTGGCAAAGTGTGTGCCCCCCCAAACTATATTTGTGGGAGGTGAGAGCAATTCCCTTTCCTGCATAGAACACCTTGCTTCTTACGATAAAAATGAAGGTTGGAGCCAGGCGTGGATTGATCTACCTCCACTTGCCTATTCAGAAAGGGTTCCTCTAAATCCGATTAATTTGGGGGATGTTTGCTGAGCATCCCAAATTAATTGGATGGTAAGTGGACTCTATTCTAAATTGGCAAAGTGTCTAATCCTCTGTCATGCTCAAGAATGTAATGGCGCCTAGGGGCCATCGTACAACCTGAAAACGTTGTGGCAAGAAGTCTTACCATTCCCACTTGAATGACATGATAGCAAAGGGCCTGGGTGTTGCTAGGAATATTCACAACAGTACATGGAACTACACAAATTGTGTTGCCTGTGAGCGAGCACAGCAACATCCAGAGCCAAAAGCCTTTCCATGGTGGTTTGTGGAAGTGCTGAATGCCACCTCCACTCCATTTTGTTAAGTACCATGGAGGGGAAGAACAAGAAGGTACCCCAAGGAGCTCTGGACGTCAGTACCAATCCATTTCATATCAGGAGAGGTTTAAATCCCATATGAAATGGAGTCAGTGTGCAGACCTTGAAATCCACTCTCCAGCTCCTGTTGCTTTCAAGATCCCATTCCATTATCAAAAAGACCCAGTGTGCAAACTAAGTAAGGCCTAGGCTGCCTAGAGCTGTGATTCCCAAACCTTGGTGTTCCAGATGTTTTGGACTTCAGCTCCCTGAATCCCAGGCCAAGTTGTTTGGCCTAAAAGGCCTCTTTTAGGAGCTGAAGTCCAAAACACCTGGAGCACTAGAGTTTGGGCATCACTGACCTATAGTCTCCTGACCCCTAATATAAAGAAAGGGGAAGGAAGTTGTTTTTGCTCTACTGGTTTCCTTGCTTTGCTATCGGGTTGTAGGCTGTGTTCCTCGCATTCCTCCTCCTCATAGTCCTCCTTTTCTTCCTCCAGTCCTTCACTCTGTGTCATCACTGCAAGATCCCCTTCAGCAGGGATGCGCAAGCTCAGGTAATCCGCTGCTTTCTTACGTTTTGCTTCTCCTTGGTTGTGTTACCTTTTCTGCTTCTGCCTTGGGGTGGGCAAGTGTTGCTTCTGGCGTGTGGGAAACGTGCCTTCCATTTCCCAGATGCATATTTGCAAAATAGATTTACTTAATCCTTCATCTTCTTCCGGTCCCTGTCGGGTTGGAGAAAGGTGGATATGTTTGTTTCCTGATATCCATATAGCCTGCCTTCTGATTCAGGTATCAGTGCATGTTCACTGCAGTCCGAAAAGAATAGACCTGTCCCTGGAACAGCAGCAGCTTGCAACTCCGCAGCGTCAGTCGATAGTAAATGCAACCACAGATGTACATAAGCTAGGAAACCCAGAAAATGGCGTTATGAGGAAGGGAGCATGGACATCTGAAGAGGGATTGGCTGAAGATTGGGTTCATCTTTAACATATATTGTCTGGTTTACAGTTGTAAAATTCATATTGGGAAGCTGCCTGTCCGTAGCGCAAGTCCAAGAGACATGAACCTACAAAATGTCTGGAAACTGGCCTAGTACGTTGGTCCATACCAAGACACCAAACTTCCAATATGCTAGTGGGAAATTGAACTGACCTCCACATTTTTTACCTGGATTAAGAGTTTTAAAAATTAAAACCAAGCCTGAGATCGTTCCTTTCTAAGAGTTGCTTCCCTGCCATCCAAAGTCCGCAAAGTCCTCCCAAACCCAAACCAATGAGAACTTTAAAGATTCAAATGAGCCGGCTGCCAGGCTTTCTCCTCCATTCCCTGTATCTTCTGCCCTTGTTTTCTGTTCATGCAGCAACTCTTGCAATCCTTTTTATCAGTTCTTTCAAATCCGATTACTTAAAGGAAGAGGAGGATTATTATAAAGTGTGCAGAGCATTGCTATTAAAGAGGACTTCCCATTCCGTTCTCAGTTTTCTAGATGATCTGCAAGTTTGCAGGATCGGCAGTGGGGTCCGAGTCGGGCATGGCACCAGCCTGCCTCACTTAGTTGCCAGCTGCTAGAAGAAGCCCAGCGTCTGCTGGCATTTTGCCCTGGGCGGCGGGGGACCATGGTGACCTAGGGAGACTTTCATGCTGACAGAGCTGCAGGGTCTTTGTTTGTGAGGAAGGGGTTTTGGTCAGGGGCACAAGAGGGGAAGAGGGTGCATGTCTGACGGCAAACTCTTGTGCCTCCCTGGATGGTGCACACAGCTATGCGCTGGAAAGCTAGTGACACAGGGCCAGCTTTGATTTAAATCCTTAACGTAAAGGACTTGGTTTCTTTGATGTGACGCTGTCAAGAAAGTGTGTAGCTTTTGAGCATGCCTCTTAAGTACTTGTGACTGTAAGTTTGATTTGGCAGCGGTGAGTTCCCACTTGCTGTTCCATACTCTCTGCTTGGCGAGGGCATGGCCCTAAGAAGCAGCCTCTTAGTTAAAGAAGTAGAAGTAGTAATTTTGAGGGTGTGTTTTTGTTTCTGGATTGGAATCTCAAACTACAAATGTACAGCTAGCACATATATACATAAGAAGCTGTTTTATGATGGGTCAGAATGCTGGTCTTCAACCCAATATGATCTGCTGAAAAATAGGACATATGTAAATGTATGGTGGACTTGCATCTGTCACTAACAAGAGGCCCACCAAAGCCTTGGGAGAGACCCATGGACCATGCAGTCCAACCCTATTCTACCATGCAGGAACTCCCCATCAGAGCAGCCCTGACAGATGGCCATCCAGCCTCTGTTTCAAAGGAGGAGACTCCATTACACTCCAAGGCAGAGTATTCCATGGTCAAACAGCTCTTACTGTCAGGAAGTTCTTCCTAACGTTGAGGTGGAATCTCTTTTCATATAGCTTGAATCCATTGCTCTGTCTCCTAATGTCTGGAGCAGCAGAAAACAAGCTTGCTCCCTCCTCAATGTGACATCCTTTCAAATATTTAAACAGGGCTATCATATCACATCTTAACCATCTCTTGTCCAGACTAAACATACCCAGCTCCCTAAGTCATTCCTCATAGGGCATGGTTTCCAGACCCTTCGCCATTTTGGTGAAGTACGTAGAGAGATCTAGTCGCATCTTTGAGAAAGAAAGCAGTTGGCAGCATGAGCTTTCCTAGACTTCAGTCTACTGCATCTGAGGAAGTAGACCGAAGTCGACGAAAGCTCATGCTGCCAACTTCTTTCTTTTACTCGTACCGTGGAATTCGGTGCCACAAGACGGATGACTGCCATTAAAAAGAGGATTGGATGAGTTCGTGGAAGAAGGGCCCATTGATGGCGACTAGTCAGGATGGCTGTGTCAGGATCCAGTATCAGAGGCAGCATGTGTCTGCATGTTAGTTGTCAGAGAGTGTCAGAAAGAGGGGCCAGTTGCCCTTCTGTCTTGCTGGTGGTATACTGGGGCAACTGGTTGGCCACTGTGTAAAGAGCAAGCGGGGTTACTGAGGCCTTTAGTCTGACCCAGCCGGACTCTTCTTAAGTTCTTCATTGCACCTCTTCTGCCTTTCTGTCTCTCTTCATATCTTTCCTCTGTACAGATACCTCCAACTTGTGTTTTTGTTCTATATCAAAGCCTTCTCCCTTTCTCTCTGCCACCCCATTTTCCCGTTTGGAAGTTGGGTCCTAAAAATAGTACCCATTTCAACTGGCAGATGTTCCATTTGCCCTTTTGCAGACGGGACCTGAATTAGCCTGTCAGTTGGTGCCTAAATAAAGCAGCTAAAACGGCCTTTGCACAGAAAACTTTGCAATTACTCTACTCAGAGGCTGCCGTGGTTTATTTTATTTTGCACGGTGGAGGCTGTTGACAGGCGAGTAGGATGTAAGCGATAGCACAGAAGTAGAAGGAGATGAAGGGAATTGCTATGTAGAGTTCTTCTTGGTGGTCTCTGCGAATCACATAAGTGGGTTATTCTGCACCTGCGCAGTAACTCTGAACGGATCTGCGCAGGGGCGGTTACAACCCATTTGTGTGAATTCGCAAATGACCACTTGAAGAAATACCATCACAAGTAAGCACCCTGTCCATCCCCAGGACCCTATCCAGTGCCAAGTCCCCCCATTTACTTCTATAAGGATTGCACAGGCGGACTTGGACCTTCGCTCTCTCCATTGGGGCTACCATTCTGTTCTGCGGCGGCGACGTCCTCCTTTAGCGCCACGTCTGTAATGAGACTGTGACATTGCAGGCAGGGACTGTTGGATGTTTTGCTCTTTATGCAAGGCATGTAAAAAAATTGGCCCTTTATAAATAAAGTGAGCAAAATGGTGAACAAGAGACGCTCAGGAAGAGCCCTGGCCTCCGTTGGTTTTTCGGGGAGAGGGAGGATCTGTGTGGAAACTGGGGCCCAGAGCCGGGTGAGCACTGGGACTCCCCAGGGGCAAGCGCAAGATGTTCTAATCAATTACCCCATCATAACACTGATGTATGATAATTACGGAGCCTTCCTCCGGAGAGAGTGCAGCATTTGGCTGGGATGCGCCGCGCTCACGGTCCACTGCCTGATTAATATGCAAATAATAGGCTGATTGCATGATGAATGCGGGAAATGAGTTGGCTGATAGCGCGCCCACCGAAGCGGGAAGATGATAAATTACTTTCCCCTGACTGTCCTACATTGAAGTACCTTCTCTCCACAGTAGTGTTCTCTTTTTTTTTCCCCTCCCTCGTTTTAATCGCAAATTAAGGAAAGCAAGATAGTGGCGGTGTGAGGATGTGTAAAAACAGTGTACCTTGATCACTTTCGTTGCAATGCTAGGGTTGGTTGCAGAAGCGATCGCCCGCTTTTGGAAGCAGGGAGGCAAGGACTTGTAGGGGGAGAGGATCCAGAAGGCAGCCCTTGCCTCTTGTAATGAGCAAGCCACCCAACGCAAGTGGAGACAAGGCTAAGCTCCTGGTATTCCATTTGCAGTTTTGCAGATAGGACCAGAATTAGCTATTGCTGAGCACACGTTTTGAACCCCCAGTCAGTCCCCAGTATCTCCAGTTACAAGATCTTGGGTTGCAGGGCTGGAGAACAACCCTTAGATAAGCTTTTACCAGTCAGAGCAGGCAATACTAGACTAGGGGGCTATTCAGACATTGGGAATAGTTGATGTGAATAGACCCGGGATAATTCGGGATTAATCTCTGCATGCCTTGAACATGTTTTGAATACATTCGCATTGTCGACTGCATCTTTATTCGAGTGCCAGCACGTGTGAGCAACCAAACTCCCAGAGACATGCATAGATGCGCATCCTTAGTGTGAATAACAAACCCGGGATGTGTCAGTGAGGTCATTCGCATCATTCCGCAATAAAAGATGATGTCTGGATGACCCCTAGGTAGACCAATAGTATAGCTGTTGACAAGGCAGCATCACAATTGGGCTTTGTTAAGTATAGCTTGTGACAAGGCGGCATCACAATTGGACTTTGTTAGGGGAATGTCCCCAGAGGTCCACTTCTTGGAGGCCACACTTCCAAAAGCATGTCTACAAATTAGGCTTAGAAGAGAACAGTGAGAGATGCTCAGGGTTGGTCAAAGACGTGTCCTGTGTGGAGATAACCAAGACGTATCTCCCGTTGTTTGCCCTGAAGACAACCAGATTGAGCAGCTGTTCCAGAGAAGAGGAGAAAGGTTGGTCTTCTGCCTTCTTAAATGTCAAGAGCAGATCTCACAGGTATAAGTGCCATGCGGGTGGATTTCACTTGAACATCCTCCATGTTTAGAACAATTCAGCAATGCAGACATTGAACTAGAAGTCAGTATGTAGAGCGATCTTGTAGCACCTTTGAGGGTAACTAACGAAAGACGTTGGCAGCATGAGCTTTCGCAAACTTAAGTCTGCTTCCTCAAATGCGTATCTACTCAGATGAAGTAAACTTTAGTCTACGAAAGCTCATGCTGCCAACGTCTTTCTTTCAGTTCAGTCTCAAAGGTGCTACAAGATCTCTCTACATACTGATTCTACATACTAACACAGCTATATGCACTGCACTAGAAGGGTGATGTTGGGCGGTCCCTTACTAGAGGACTCCATGATGCTGTAGCTCCGTATTTCTCCGCCGTCAGATGACTCAGTAACCCTCCCATTGAATTTCATACTCTCTCATGGGAATCCCCAGCGCTGCTTGGGTTTTAAGATCTGTAATGGCACAGAAGGTTCCCCAGATGACATACTAGGGAAGTATCCCAAAGCCAAAGGCCAGACTTATGACTGTCTGGCAGGAATGGAGATTGCACTCCGAAACCCAGCTAGCACTCTTCCGATGACCACTCCGTCTCTCCCCTGATACAAAGAATCGGAAGAGTGCTAGCTAGGTTTCGGAGTGCAATCTCCATTCCCGCCAGACAGTCATGGGTCTGGCTTTTGGCTTTGGGATACTTCCCTAGAATCCTGTGCCACAAACAGGGATGCTCTGTAGGAACCATGCAGGGTTTCCCTCTCAGCCGGCACACGGAAAGGGTTTCTTCGAGGGTGAAACTTGGAAAGCCACAGCTGTGGTGCTTGACTTTCCTCAGGGATCTCCCCCACCTTTGAAGATAAGAAGTAAGTTGTGGCTCTCTTGTACCTTTGGGGCTTGATAAACCTCACCATCCATACGTCTGATATTTCTTATGAACCCTAGAGTGTGGAGCCCTTCTCGGTATAGCGTCGAAACAGCTGCTTGCCCTCTCCGGTTGGTCCTTTCCCACCAACCCCCCGGTGTTAATTTATACATAACTTTTTGGATCTGACTAGCTTGGCATGGACCTGAAGCCCAGGCCCTGGACTTAATGAGAAAGTGGTACTTCAAACCCAACCGCCAGGAAAATCATGTCGAGGGTTTGCTGGGAATGTCACGGCGCGGCCTGTCATTTTGCTTCAGCGGCTTGTCCTTCCAAACGCGCCGCTCGCCTTATGGCATGCCAGCAGTAAAAATGTCACTCCCGATAATTACTTTTTGGTGAAAATGCTTGCTGACTGCCTACCTTCAAGCTGTTTTTTTTACACAGTGGGGAGATAATCAGAAATGACTTTATCCTGACTGCTCAAATGAACACTAAATGGAATTCGGGTTATTATTACCGGAGATCGAGGGCTGTGCGCTGGAATTTGAATCGTGGATCAGATCGGTCGGGGACGTTTCTTTGGCACATCACAGCGGATCTGTTTTTCAGTCCAGTGTAGGACTGAACAGGGTAGTTGTCTGCTTGGGGTCTTGAGGAAATAACGGCGGAGGTAATGCCTTTTTTGATGTGTTTTAGGTATAAAGAGAATCTTTTAGACCCCATCGTCATTTATTTTTCGGGGGCAAAAACCACCCCGCGAGTGTCTATCCCAGAATCTGGGTCTGAAAGAGTGGAGGAGATTGCAACTCCAGCCATTTTCCCCCATTCAGACTTAAGTTTGTGCTGCAAGTGCCAGCCATTTTTGAGAAGCAAAATGCCATTTCCCCCCAAACGCTCAAGAGCAAATGGTAGTTTTCATTTGCACCAGGGCAGACCGGCCCTCGGAAGCACAGTGTCGCGCGGAAGGGAAAAGGTTTTCCAAGCTCCGAAATGGAACGTGGCCTCCCCTTTTAACATTTTGTTTGACATGTGTATCCAGTGTGTACATATTTTAGGCGATGCCATGCCTGAAATTTGTTCTGGCGTTGCTGAGGAATGTCCATGCGCTAGAAGATGGATCCAAATAAAGTAAAGGAATATGGAGCTTTAAAAACAGAAGTCCTCTGCAAAAGCACTTGCGCTAAAATTGGTGTTGTTGTGTGCCTTCAAGTCGGCTCTTACTTACCACTCTTTTGTCCTAGCGTTGGCTTGGCAAAATTCTTTTCAGAGGAGGTTTGCCATTGCCTTGGCCTTTGGCTGAGAGACTATGACTTACCCAGTAGGTATCCATGGCTGAGTGAGGACTCAGATCCTGGTCCAACATTCAAAATACATCATCATCATCATCATCATCATCATCAATCCCACCTTTCTCCCAACATAGGGACTCAAGACGGCACATAGAGTACACATTGGTTCTATGCTAAGTTCAAACTACCGTCCATATTGGCTCTATGCTAAGTTTGCAAAAAACTTAATGTGTTCATCATCACATCTTTATGGGGAAATTGACAATAACTGATTAATCCCTGGATTTATTAATGTTGTTGGTGTCGGTGCTAGTGGCGTTTTGCACAATATCTTAGCTTTTTCTCGGTATGGGATCTCAGGTGGCTCGCAAGAGTTGAAACAAACATAGTTAAAAATTCTCAGCATACCAAAGTAAAAATGCAGTTAAGCCACAAGAGAACGACAACCATTAAAAAACGTAAGGCTCTTAAACAACCACAAGTCCAGTACATTATACAAGACCATTATACAAAAATCCATTCTCAAAGCCCTGCTAGAACAAAAACCATCTTGCAGCCACTCAGAAGGGCATCTTGTTGGGGCTTACATGTTGTAAACCGCTTAGAGATGGCTTAGTTCAGTGTGAAGTGGTACAGAAGTGTAAATGCTATGGCTATTGCTGTCTTCCATCTTTCCATCAAATGTACCTTCAAGAGAGAAGGGCTTCCCCAGAAGGTCTCAAAGCTCAGGGTCTGCTTATGCATCTCCATGTACCTGTTGGTACTTGTCTTCTGCTGCTCCTATGTGTTTTACATTTCTTTTTGGTCTTTAAAAGAAAGAAAGAAAGCATCCTTATGCATGCTAGCCACTTCAGGCTAACCTGCCCAGGGCTCCTTGGAAGGAAGCCACAGTGTGTTCGCTGAGGCTTATTCCCAACCAAATGACTTTGAGCTTTAAATTCAGTAAGGTCTTGACTGCCAACTGGCATGTGGATCCAAGGGCCTCTTTTGGGAGGCAAAATAATACTTCTGCCAGTCCTTTCCTTCATCTCTTTAACCTCATTTAGGATCTCTATGAATATTTTGGACTCAGGAGTCAGAGGCCAAAACATGAACAAATGGTATGAGTTTGTCGGAAAGGTTTGCCGCCCTGGTGATGTCCTCCGCCCTCAATCTTTCTATCCATCTCTTTCGGGACAGGTAAAACATTTGAGCAGGCTTATGTTATTTTATTTCTCCATCGCCAACAACGCCAGTCACATTTTGGTACCGTGTTCGGCGCCGTCCGAGAGGCGCAAGGACATCTGCAGCCGGACCGGCTTGCGATATCTTTCCGCTGGCACCAGAGGTGAAATTGGAAAGGGGGATTGGAACCAGCACCATGCCGTTTTTATTAACCAGCCAGTCGTCATTTTGACCTTGCTGTGGGTTAAAGGACACCCATCTGCAGAGAAATCTGTTTATCATGTGCAGAATTCATGCTGTCCCTGACAGGGCAGCGTGAACAAGATGGATGATCTGCCAAGTTGGTCCCTCGCATGGGTGCATCAGGGCAAATTTACAGTACCATTCGTTTGCTGCCTCCAATACAAAAATAACATTGGTTGGGCTTGGGATGCAGCTGCAGAGCGACCCGGGGCTAAGCGGAGAAAAGAAATTAGATGTGTAGCCCTCTTATTGCCTTAAAGATTGCATATGGACTGTGGCGGCTTAGAGAATGAGGGGAGGGACATCTCTTTTGCGTCTCTTAGACGTTGGTTATTTTGGGGGGGAGGCAGGAAAGAAATCCAATTACTTGAGTTGAAGAAGGACCTTTATGGTAATGTCGAGACACCTTTCCTAAATACAATTTGAATTTTTATTTATTTATTTTTAAAACAGCAACCCTGTGATTTTTATTAAATAGATTTGATTTATTGCAGTGCTACTCAGTCACTTAACCTACCGCAGTGTGTGTTGCAATGTTTGGAGAGGGCTTTTCTGCCACCTAGGAACATAAATAGACAGGAGAGGCTGTGCCAGATTCTGCACGCAGGAGAGGAAAGGGATAGAGGGAAATCCTCTGCCCTTTGCAGAATGGCAGGAATTGGGAGCCATGCAGTGGAACTGAATGGGAATGAGGCAGACCAGAAGATACTCTTTTGGATTGCAAAAAGAGAGCCAGTGTGGGGTAGTGGATTGATGGTTACACCTACAACTCTGGAGAGTAGGGTTCGATTCCCAGCTCAGCCATTAAACCCACTGGGTGACTTTGGGCAAGTCATATGCTCTCAGCCATAGGGGAAGGCAATGGCAAACTCCTTCTGAACCAGTCTTGCCAAGAAAAGGTTCACCGTGAGTGGGAAACAACTTGAAGGTACACCACAACTCCAACAATCCCAACAACCCACCCTTTCCAGTGGGGCCATGCTGGCTGGAAGATTAGGGAGCTGTAGCCCAAAAGTCTCTGCTCTGTGTACATAGAATCATCGTAGAATCCTAGAGTTGGAAGAGATCACAAGGGTCATCCAGTCCAACCCCCTGCCATGCAGGAACTCTCAACCAAAGCATTGTTTCCAAGTGCCAAAGCCAGTGTGCCTTCAAATGCCAGCATCCGGGAAACAACCGTGACAAAGCACTGCCTTGGTTCCCTCCATGTGGGTTGCCCAGAAGCATCCAGCACTGGGAACAGTAATGCTAGACCAGCAAGGGCTGATCCAGTAGAGCCCTCTTTATGAGCTGCTGATCTTCCCAAAAGAGGGTCTCTGTGTCTTTCAGCCCCCTTGGAGAACAAGGAGAAAGCCACGTTTCTTGTGGCTGCTCCTTCTCTAGCCACAAATGGAGTGGTTAGCCAAGCTACCCTCATACTTCTTGTCATGCAGTGTCCATCTAATGGATGAAGAGTCCGCAGGTTAACAAGTTGGCTTTTTAGGGATGCTGGAAACGGGAAAGGCGATAATGCAAAAGTCATAAACTTTGGCTCTCAATTTTGAGAAGGGATTGGGGGGGGGGGGAGACCCTTGACAACTCTATCCACTGCAAAACTCACAAGCCTTTTTGTACAGAGTGGAGAGTGTTTCCTAAACAGTCTTTGTATTGTCAGGGCTAGAGGTGAACTCAGGCAGAGCATGGCAGTAGATGCCGGATCAGGTAGACGGACCTTTGGTTGGAGGGAAGGATCCCTTGGAAGATAAAGCCCCCTTTCAAGGTAGTAAAGAGGCTCAATTTCACACATTCTTTTTGCAGTTGGAATCGCAGGTAAATGTACAACAGCTGGAATGGCAACACACAATCTGCTGAGCCCTGTGTAACATGGTAGGATTGGAGTCTGCCATGGAGGCCCCAAAGCAGAAACGCATAGCTTTTTGCGGTTGCGTATCCCCGGGTCTCAAAAAACGGGACGTGGGAATGGTTGTTTTCCTTTCTAATTCTATCAGCGTGCGCATAGCAAGCGTGTCGGTGCTTGGTTGCCAACCGTTTGCTCGGCACGTGCGGTGATTCCCCGGTGGCCGCTGGGCCGTTCTTCACGTTTTCTTTCCCCCCAAAGCAAATATTAGCGCTCACGTTGGGAAGAGAAACCTGCAAAGTGACCCCCTCCGAGTCCTTTGGCAGCCTTGCGAGAAGTTCTTATTTGAACAAATGTTTGGCGGAGGAGAGGCTGAGTCTAATTTTAGACACCCATTTTGGTATATTACATATTTTGTTACTTTCCCGGAGCACGTCGCGTGGGTTGCGAATAGACAGATGCAGCGGCATCTCCGCCAATAAGAGTCGCTTCATTCCTCTCCGGAGATCAGAAAGCAAAAACAAGGCTCCTTAGAAAAGACAATGACGCTAGGAAAGGTGAAGAGTACTAGAAAGAGAGGAAGACTTCAGATGGATAGACTCAGGGAAGTCATGGGTTTGAATCTACAAGTCCGAAGCAGAGCAATGGAGGACAGGGGAACTGGAGATGTTCATCTACAACAGTGGATCCCAAACTTGGGTCCTCTAGGTATTTTGGACTTTGGCTCCCAGAAGCTCCGTGAAGCTTAGTCAACTGTAAGGCATTTGGGGAGCTGAAGTCCAGAGCATCCGGAGGACCAAAGTTTGGGAACCACTGATCTACAAGGTTGCGAAGAGTCGAGATCGACTCGAAGGCAGATGACAACAAAAAGAATATCAATAGGTATAAATATCTTTAAATGTTTGAAGGGATGCCCTGTAGAAGAGGAAGCAAACATGTTTTCTCCTGCTCCAGAGTCTTAATATACAGACAAATGAATTCAAATCAAACATTAGGAAGAACCTATTGATGGTAAGAGTAGAATAGATTGCCTTGGAAGATAGTGGGCTCTCCTTCTTTGGGGGTCTTTAAAAAGGCACTGGGTGGCCATCTCTTGGGAGTGCGTTACCTCTGGATTGTGCATAGTACATCTTGACTTTAAAGCATATACATCCGATCATAAAATGTCATGCGCTTGTTTCTCTTTCACAAACAATGGATTTAGTCAGGCTCCATGTAGTTTTGAACCCAGGAAACCAATGTCGTCATTTCATGGAGAAAGTCGAAATGAGGAATGCAGCGGTTTTGTTCTAATTTGTTGTTGATGTCTTGTGCCTCCAAGACAACTACAACTTATACCCATCCTTTCCTAGAACCTTCTTGGCAAGGTTGCCTCCAAAGAGGTTTGCCGTCATGTCGTTCCTCTGAGACAGAATGGGTTTCCATAGCTGAGCAGGGGTTTGAACCCGGTCTCCTAGAGTCCTAGTCTAACACTCAAACCACTACTGGCTCTCTTTGTATTGTAGAACAAGGGGCAAAGAGTAAGTGTGGTGTAGTGTACTGAGCGTTGGCCTAGGACTCTGGGAGACCAGGGTTGCTCACCTATAGAGTGAGCTTGGACAAGTCACATTCTCTCAGCCTCAAGGGAAGGCAAAGGCAAACCCCCTCTGATCAACTCATTCCAAGAAAACCCTTCGGGTCGCCATAAGTCGGAAACTACGTAAAGGCGCACAACACCATCGAAGGGGCAAAAAACTGCAGAGTACCTGTTGCTCAGTATTACTTAATGGCATGTTCCTTTGATAATTACTTTTCCATCTCCGACACCATTTTTTCTTGCTGAATTGTCTGAAGTTAATGTAGTGGCACATCTTTCGTAGATGTTTATTGACTATCATGTTAAGCCTGACACTACGCATAAGGCCGAAAACCACCCGCCACACGGCAGTAAAAATTGCAGTCGGATAGGAATGGGGAAGACGGAGGGACAGGAGCAGAGAACTCGGGGGCATACAACAGTAGCATTATTTGAGTTTGGTTGTATTATTAGTTCTAGTATCCACAGCATTGCAACATACACCGAACACCAATAGGATCACTACTGTGTACATTTCCCTCATTCCTTCTCTGTATCATCGGATGATGCTTAGATGGTCTACGAAATGGCTTGACGCAGTGACACTTTTGCAACTCTTTGAGAGGAGCAGTCGAGAACATGGAACACTGTTTTCTTCTTTTTGGTGGGCTTGTTTCAAATTGTATTTTTCTGGGAAGCAGCCTTATTCTCTGTACGGCGGAGTAAATGTTGAGTTACCTAGTGTAATTAAATCAAATAAAATTGATCTGCTGTGTCAGCGAATGAACTTGCATGACGAAATTACCTAGAATTGGTTGCGGTTTGTAAAGTTACTTGTAACTGGTAAATAGACACGGAGCATTGTAGAAACTGTAAAGATGAACTGGTTTTGGACCTAAAGGGAAGATGAGGAAGGTGGGAGAAGTGGCCTTTCTTTCTTTCTTTCTTTCTTCCTTCCTTCCTTCCTTCCTTCCTTCCTTCCTTCCTTCCTTTCTTTGGAATGGAAACATGGTAGAAGTAAGCAAACACATGTTGACCCTTCAAGAGACTGCTTTGGTCGGACTTCACCTACACACACACTTGCTCTTAGCCAAAAGGCCGACTTCCCCTGGAATAATACTATGCCCAGTTCTAGTCACCACAGTTCAAGAAAGTGCGTCCAGAGGAGGGTGACCAAAATGGTGGAGGGTCTGGAAACCACTATGCCTTATGAGAAGAGACTTAGGGAGCTGGGTATGTTTCGCCTGGAGAAAGAAGGTTAAGAGGTGATAGGATAGCCCTGTTTAAATATTTGAAGGGGTGTCACACTGCGGATGAAGCAAACTTGTTTTCTGCTGCTCCAGAGATTCGGACACAGAGCAATGGATTCAGACTCCAACCCACCTCAGAAGAGTATGGCTATATGCTGCTTTGACTGAAACATCAGTTAATTTATTTGTCGCTTTCCTTGTACATGGAAGTAGGGAGTCTTACATCTGGTTATAAAGTATGGGGCATGTGGGGATGTTAATGGGTAACTTTCTAGTTTTAGTAAAGCCACCTTTCTCCCTCCCCCTTTTCCCTTTGCCTTTCTTACAGAAAGCACCCCAAAGACCTCTGCCAGCTGCAGCCCTGCTCCGGAGTCTCCAATGAGCTCCAGCGAGTCAGTCAAGAGCCTGACCGAACTGGTCCAGCAACCCTGTCCCACCATAGAGACCAGTAAGGAAGGCAAGCTGCAGGAATCCAGCGAGCCGTCGTCGGCCGGCGATTCTCAGTCTACAACCCCGTTGCCCCTTTCCGGTCATTCGTCGCTCAGCATCCAAGAACTCGTGGCTATGTCCCCAGAACTGGATACCTATGGCATCACCAAGCGGGTCAAAGAAGTGCTCACGGACAACAACCTTGGTACGTTCCTTCTTCACTACTTCTGGTTACTTACTGGGATTTTAAAGGGTGGGGAGGTTCGCTGTGTTGGGAAGAGGAGCGTGTTTAAAGTTGGCTCAGGCGACTGGTTCTGGACAAAGTCACATTGAAATCCTCTTTACGAACTACACGGGGGATACTCCGCATACAGATCACGAACAGGGCTCATGCAAAATTGGCCGCCCATCCCAACTCACTGTGCAAATTCCCAATCTCTCTGCATTCTTCATCAAGTGAGTGACAGTTGCTGCGGCTGTTGATCCTCCCAAAAAAGCCAATTCGAAAGCACCCAGTTATCAAGGGGTTTGGTTTTTAAAACTATAATTTGCCTTAATAGCGTTGGTTGTCCTCTAATGGGCTCTTTAACCAACATTTGGCCTCACTCTAGCCTTGTGGGGATTGCGGCAGCGCCACTGTCCCTGCATTTTGTTCACTTACCTTTTCACATGGGATAAGATGCAAGCATGCTATACGCATTTAGTGAGCTCCATGCAGTTTATAGTAAAGCATAGTCTTGTTAAGATTTGAAAAGGTGCAACATGTTATTGAGACATCTTCCACTGGTCATGCAGTGACACTGGACAGTAGTGGGATGTAGGGGAGGGAGACTGGATAATGGCTGGTTCTTTATCTAAGGCCCCAGAACTGCTCTACTAGTTGGAAAGGGGGAAAGATTTGAAGGGAAAGGAGGTAGAAGTCAACATGGTGTGATTTTCCTTTGGCGAAGGAATGTATCCGTGTGTAGATTTCCAATCTTTCTGATTGATTTGGCCCCGAGGGTCAGAGTTGCAGGTATGCCATCTGTAAGCCCAAGCTGCTCCCAGTTCCAATCCTTCCTAGTTATCATCAGAAAAGCCCTACTGACTCCTGATCCCAGCCTTCTCCTCATCTTCCTCTAGTTCGGCCATCCAACTGGCCACCATTAGGACTGGCTTAACAGCCACTTCTTGCCCAGTGCAGACTGGGAATCCACAGATCCTCACCACACATAAGAACCTCACTCAAAGCAAGCAACATGTCACTGCTAGCAAATGATCATCCCTGATAGACCATCTGACCACAGTGAGGTCAGCTGGGCATGATGGAGAAGAGGCTTTGACCACTTCCACTCCTCATTCCTTAAGGCCACCCACCTCCCCAAGGCTGTGTTGCTGCTCAGGACGCTGTGTACACACACACTATAGTTGTGATGCTCACTTGGGTTTAATATTTAGATAACCAGAAGCTCCTGAGATGGAACTACACAGAGAGTCATTCATGTTTTCCCAACTGCCCAGTTGGCTGGGCAGACATCAAGGGCACAAACCATACAACCTTCCTCTGAAATACCCAGTACTCCATGACCACCATGGATTTGGGATGAGAGAATATACCAGTAGACTTGTATTAGTACTAGTGAGGAGGCAGAACCAGCAGCTTCATCAAATTTAGATGTCAAAGCCCTGCAGCTAACTCTTTTCCATGGGCATGGTAGGGTCAGGGGACATGAAATGGGAAAGCAACTCTTTCACTAACACACCTGACTATATTGCCCTCCTGGTTTCATGTATACATATGTACAGTAATACCAGTGTGGGACTTGGGGACGGAACAGGTTGTGTTCCTTAGTTTTGAGGCCGAGGAGTTTAGGAAGAAGGCATTGACAGCCGTGTGCATGGCAGCTAAATATACTTTCCTTAAACGTCCCAGAAATTAAAATGTAGCAGTCTTGGCTCATCCGAGCTTATATTGCTTATGGAGCATAATTGTTTTGACAGTGCTAAATGGAAAGGCAAATGATAAATTACACTGTGGATGTCGCAGTGGAGCTGCCATTTAAATGACGGCTGGGGAATCTGCTGATGTTGTGGCCTACAGCTCCTGAGAAGGGATTGTGGGAGTTGTGGTCCAAAACATTTGGAGGACCAAAGGATTCCCAGCCTGTGCTTTAGGTACCCTTTCCATGTATTGAATTCAAATCTGCGTACTGAATCTCCTCTTTGGACAGAATGACATCCTACTACATTTGGCTCCCATGGTTGTGGACCCTTGCAGGGTCCATGGCCAAGATCTGAAAGTGTGATATCTACATACACACATGTACACTTCTCTTACAAACGTAGGACCATACTCTAGACATGCCAGGACCTGTAGCTTAAGCCATCCAAGTTTGGGTCGAATTGCTTGCTCCTGTTTTGTCTTTGGGCTTCCCGTTTCATTGCTAGTCCGAAAGGGTGCTGCCTCTGGACGGGGGCCGGTGCGCGTTTTGTATGCGTTGTCGTTGCATGCTATATGCAGGGACACTGGTTTACTGGGAGTCATTCTGCAACCAGGAAATCCAAAACCAAATCAAGCGCAAACCAACCACAACAAAAACCCACCCCAAAACCAACCCAACAGGTTTGTTGCGAGCAGAATATATTACCGAAACGTACTCATGCGGCGATTGTGACTGCATACTCCGCCAGACCTTAGGTGCGGAGCGTTTGCACATTTTAGAACAGCGTACCTATGTTAGAAGAGCTACTCCAGATGGAAATCTTGTATAGTTGTGAGGTTTCTAAAGGGAAGCGCTGGGGTCTGGGATGTGCCAGTGGGTGCCAAGTAGGCCAGGGAAGCGGTACAACTAGTCTCTCCGTCCCTTTTTCACCCACCCAGACCGTCTTCTAGTCTCAGGGATTTTTTGCAGCCACTACCTTCTTTGATCCCATTTCTACTCCTTCCTTGAGATACGTCGAGATTACTCGCTTTTTACAAATCTTAACCGGGGCTTCCCAGAGTTTCTCGGCGACTACTCTGGGTCCCACCCCGAAGGTCCCCCTTTCTCGGCAGGCGTTTCAGAGTGTGCAGAAAACCAGGGTCCCTGATCTCTGTGTCCTCTTGGGCTCCAGGAGGAACATGGGAAAAAAAAGTGCTGTGATTTGACGCTTGTTCTTGATGTCACTTTTACATGCATCTTTTTTTTTGTCCTCCCCTCCACGGTTTTTGTTTTTCTACAGCGTGGCTGACAAGCCCAAAACGCAGCAGAAGAGGCAAGAAATGTACCCCAAACTATGCATTAGGTGTGGAACCACATTTCAATGTTTCCTTTGGCCCTCTGTTTGCTTTTTTAAAAGAGAAATTACCTAGATTTTCTAAGGGGCGGAGGTACCTTTGTTTCGGGGGGCCCTGGTTGTCTGTCGCTGTCTCGGCCAATATCGCTAGCCCCTTACCCTTTTTCCAGTTGGAACCTGAAACTCAGACTCTAGGCTGTTTAGGTAGCAGAGGTCTTGCACCTCCTTCTCCTTTGTAGCTTTTGTAGATGGAGGTTGTTTTACTCCTGGTAGGAACCTTGATCGCAAAATGTTCTTTATGTTTGTATTTAAAGCATTTATTTTGCCATTGAGCTAGTTATGGAACACATCGCCTGACACTCTCCAGATTACAGTCGCAGATTTTAAGACATGACACACCGGGAGAGAGGAGGAAACATTGAAATTCAGGGCTTACAACAAGAAACTGGACAAGAAACAATTTAGGCACAGCTTGTGTGCGGAGTGAAGTATCACTTGATCCAACGCCACACACAAGATCTTGTCGCAACCCACACAGAGGCGCGCGATGAGGTCCAAACGTATGCTGAGTCTCTGCGAGTAGCATTAACACGTACGAAGCCAGAAACATAGAATTAAAACAATGTGCCTAGTCAAAGAAATCATCAAAACCCACATAGCCTGGCAAAATCATAGGTAATTTGCTTGGTGGTTGGAAAGATGGCCTGCCTCTGTAGCTGGAAAGAGTAGCGGCCATTTTGTGTCCCACATACACAGTGAGCTACATCATGGATCTGCATGCGATGTGCAAGTGGTGTCACTTTTTGGCGTGGGTGAATCATGAACTGTTTTAAGGCAGTTGTGGGAGGTGGACTGGTCCAAACTACCACACTTTTCCAGCATTTGGGGCAGTTGTGCATGTGTGTATGTTTGCGCCTTCAAGTTTCCTGTCGGCGTATGGTGACTTGATGGATTTCATAGGGTTTTCTTGGGTGGTTAGGGCTTTGGGGAGTTCTCCTGGAGATTTGAGGGACACAGAATAGGGGTTGGGAGCAGCACATCACCCATGGACTGGCCTTTTCCCACCTCTGCCTTATCGGAAGAGCTTGTGGAAACCATCACTGAAAAGACCTTGTCCCAAATAGCCATCAATGGGGAAACTTAGTAAAGGTTTGGATGTTGATGATCATGGCAGGGAGTTGGACTGGATGGCCCTAGCGGTCTCTTCCAGCTCTACGATTCTATGATTCTATCACTCCAAAGGTCAAGTAGTCCTTAAAGTTTGAGGCTTTAGCTTGGGTGAGCCAAAAGTAGAAGTGGCTCTATTCATAGTCTCTGTGTGATTTGCTGCACATTGTGGCCCATACCTGGTTGTATTTTATTTGTACAGTCGCTCAGCTGAAGAGTTATTTCCTTCTTTATTGCTGCCTGATCCAAAATATCCATCCAACTATTATTCAGAGATATAGCCGTGTTAGTCTTGTAAAATCTTGTAGCACTCTTTGTGACTAAGTCGAAGAAAGAAGTTGGCAGCATGAGCTTTCCTAGACTCAAGTCTGCTTCTGCAGATGCATATAGAAGAAGTAGATTTGAGTCTTAGGAAAGCTCATAGCATAGAGGGCCTTTCTAAGAAATAAGAGACCACAATATGCCAGTGTATTGTATGTCGAGAGATCTTATAGCACCTTTGCGACTCACTGAAAGATGAAAGTTGGCAGCATGAGCTTTCCTAGACTTCATCTACTTCCTCAGATAATCTAAGAAAGCGCATGCTGCCCACTTCTTTCTTTCAGTGAGTCTCAAAGGTCCTGCAAGATCTCTCCACTTACTGGTTCTTCAGACTAACACGGCTATATCTTTTAATTCTAAGCTTAAAGTTGTCTTCTTTCTGTCCTGGGAAGACACCTGCGATCAGGACATGCAAGAAATACGGGATCTTTCATGCCAATCCGTCGCCATGCGCTGCTTACACATGATAGTTGGTTTGTTTTATTTACATCTTGTCTTTTGGCACAGGAAGTAAACCTGAGTTGAAACACCCAATCTAAAAGAAGGGAGTAAAATCTCTTATTCTAAAATCCACCAGCGCACTGGTGATGGTGGCGCATCCCGAGTGTTAGAGCTGCCACCTGGTCTTATTTGCATGCTTCTGTAGGATGAGTGATCAGCCTTAAACTGAACAGCCGGAAACCTGTTACCTCCTTGTTGTAGTTTAATAAAAGCTTAAGGTTCCTGGGGTAATGCCTTGTGCTCTTAGTGCTACTTTGGGACTCGGTTGCAGAACTCCAACCCTGTCTCTCAGCAGTGGAAGTGTGCTGGTAAATGCATTCTAAGATGGTGGCAGTAAGCATTGGCAGGATAGCGTGCGCAATGTTTTGGCAGCAGTCTGGGGACCCGCATTAGAAAGTGTTTCTTCACATAGACCTGGAGAACTCGCTGCCACTGTGATGGCTGCTTTCTCGAGATGACTTTGGAAGGAGATTAGCGATAGCATGTACATTTCCCTACCCCTTAATAGTGAACTCAGCACTGTCTAAATGGTTTACAGTCTGTACACCAGTTGTCCCCATTTTACCGACTTACGAAAGGATGGACGGCTGAGTCAACCTTGGAGCCCTGGGATCGAACTCACAACCTTGTGGCTGCAGGACTGGCATTTGACCACTGCCTATGGATCAGATAACTTCATGGATACGGAGAGATCTAGTTCCAGCAGGGGCATGGATTTCTAGGGTCCCATTTTTTCAGGGAAAGTAGGACCCAGATCTTCAGCTCTTAGTTAGGATGATGTAAATGGAGCTACTGTACTAGGTTTAGCGCAAACTTTGCTCCTCCAGATGTTTTGGACTTCATCTCCCAGAATTCCTAACCATTGGCCAAGATGGCTGGGGCTTCTAGGAGTTGACGTCCAAAACACCTGGAAGACTAAAGTTTGGGGATCGCTGGTTTAGAGGGAAAGTAGCCCTGGGTCTGGTGGCTGGGCTCAAACAGTGGGAAGGATTGTTGGTTTCTTGTGGACTTCTCTGGGACATCATTTCAGTTGTTGTTGGAAATCAAGATATTGACTTTGGACCAGCGATTCCCAAACTTTGGTCCTCCAGGTGTTTTGGACTTCATCTCCCAGAATTCCTGACTGTTGGCCAAGCTGGCTGGGGCTTCTGGGAGTTGAAGTCCAAAACACCCGGAGGACCAAAGTTTGGGAAACGCTGCTTTCAATGGACCTTCAGTGTGAACCAAACAGGCTCTTTGTAAGCTCTTACAGGATTTAAAAAGCAAGCCAGTCCAAGGCAACGATTTCCAGGGGAAGTACAGCAGCCTTTTTTCCTTGCGTAGAAGAGACTGTGGCTGAAATAACAAGTAGATGGAGGGGAAAGGATGGGCGCTGGGGAAGGAGAGGTGCCTTTTCATTGCTCCTCTGGCTGGAGTGAACTCTGCAATGCCTCAGGAGCAATGCCCCATCAAGTCGTAGGGAGTGCGCATGGGAAAGGTTGGCCAATAAAGGCAGGCGGAAGCAGCAGCTTTCGTAATTCGTATGTTGCAAAATTTGTCTGACTTATGAGTTCCCAGTCTGAACACTGGAACTCAAGGCAGAGAGAATCGATCACTGGGAAACCCTTCCTTTAAGGGAAGGGGAAAGCTACTCAGTGTTCCCCTCTTTCCCAATAATACTAAGAGCCCCCTTCTGCTCACAGTCTCCAAACCCTTCCCATTGAAAAGAAGGCATTGGCGTCTGCGTTGAGGAGCAGGGAGGCCAGGCAGAGCGCCTGGGTCATTGATTGAATGGTTTCGATTAGCTTAATGGAACGGAGCTGTTACAGAGCCCGACTGTGGCGCGGGTCGAGCGAGCATCTGCTGCGCACTTGAGTGGCGGGAGCCAGCTATGGGAACACGGGTCGGAAATTGTTTCAGTCTGCTGCGAGTCTTTGTTTCCATTATCTCCGTTGTAAGGTCCTCACCTTGAGCAGCAGGCAGTGCTCCCGGCCGGGGAATCAATCCCATCATCGTCTTCCCAGGGAAAGCGGGAACTCACTGGCTTGGAAAGCACTAGAAGGGGAGGCTCCACGCAACCGAGTGACTAGATGTCTTTTTGGTAGAAATGCCCACTTTGTACATCTGCTCTTGAATTTGCCCCAGAGGGAGATCGCATTTGGGTGTAGCTCATTTGGATTGAATTGCCGGCGAGGTTCAGGGATTCTTTAGCGCATGAGTGGTTGGGCCTTGAAGTCTATGGGGATGGCAAGGATGATGTGGGCCTAAATTTCAGTTCCTCTCGAGGCATAGAAAGAAATGCAATACACCGGGCTCTTAGTATCCACTGGGGTTTGGTTCCAGGATAACAAAATGCTCAAGTCCCAGGATATACATTGGATGCTCAAGTCCCATGATATACAGTGGCCAAGTAAAATGGTGACCCTTATATAAAATGGCAAAATTAACATTTGCTTTTTGGATTTGACAATTTTTTCAAAGTGTGGATGCTTGAATCCATGAATTAAAAATCAGTGGATGCTGAGGGTTGACTGTATAGGGCATTTGCTACTGCAATTGGTCCGCAATGTAAAGCTCCCAGGTTGGTCAGACTGGCATACATGCCCTGCCAGTTTCTTGCCCTTTTTTGGCCAACGCAACAGGTCTGTTTTTCCTGTGGCAAGAAACCTCACACATCCCAAGAGAGAAGAGTATCCATTTATTTACTTAGATCCCACTTTTCAGTTAGAGCATGCAAAGGGGCTCAAAACATAGATGCTCATTTTTAGACCAGTTGTATCTTGGATTTCCATGCAGTGGCCTTTCCGCATGGAGGTCCATGTGGTGGTTTCACAGAATCTCATGGGTGGAAAACAAGTCTGCTACGGATCAGGAAGACATGAGGAAGGAGATAGGCAGCCATGTAATGAGTGTTACATTTTGTCAATGGCACTATAAGAAAAAAATGATATTAATAAATAATAAGGATAAAAGTAATGGATCTAGATATTGTCCCATGAATTGGAGATCTGTCTGATGTTAGATCAGTAATTCAAATGCACCCCAATTAAGCAATAAGACACACACAGGTGGGTGTCCTACTGTTTCACAGCCAAACATCTCCCCGCATTTGGTGATAACCTTAATGATAACCTTCGGGTCTGCAAAGGGTGGCATGGGAGGCAACACTGGCACAGTCCCCAGCTGTTTAGATCTTCAAGGAGGAGATCAGAGCCTAAAGTGACTCCAAACAGAATCATGACTTCCTAGCAAAAATCGAGACTTCTCTGTATTCCGGTGTCATGAGTTGGGAAACACATGTGCATAAATATACACACACCTTCCTTTATAAAGAGAGATAAGAAGTGTGTCTTGTAGTCCTCTGCCTGATGGAGTGGCTGGCCAAATTTTATGTGGGAGAGCATGCGAAGATAGGATTGCCCCTTCAATGTGACGTAGTGCACTTCTTTTAGAAGCTTTTAGAACAGCTATTAATAGGTTTCAAGGGGTTGCCCACTTCTCTTAGCTACTATTGCCACTTCCCATTGTACTTATGTTGCTCCCATCCCCTTCTCCTTTATTTGCCTCGCCTTTCCTCCCCAGCACAAACTCACTTTGCAATATGGGTTTCTTTGCAGGTCAGCGTCTGTTTGGGGAGACGATCCTGGGACTGACGCAAGGCTCGGTCTCCGACCTCCTCGCTCGCCCCAAGCCCTGGCACAAGCTGAGCCTGAAGGGCCGGGAGCCGTTCGTCCGCATGCAGCTCTGGCTCAACGATCCCAACAACGTGGAGAAGCTGATGGACATGAAGCGCATGGAGAAGAAAGGTAAGTTCCAACACACAGGGCACACAAACACTGTAAATATGTGTATGGTTTATAAAGTATACCTGGCCGAGTGTGGTGTCATGTTTTGGGTGTTGTACTTATGGCAGCCCTAAGTATCATAGCAAGTTTTGTTCAGAAGAGGTTTGCCCTTGCCTTCTCCTGAGGCTGAGAGGATGTGACTTGCCTAAGGTGGGTTTCATGGCTGAGCAGGGAATCGAACCCAGGGTCTCCAAAGTCATAGTCCAGCATTCAAACCACTATGCCATGTTGGCGCCTCACTTCTTCTTAGTTTGAAATACATGAAAGCCCATGCTAAAATAAGTCAGATAATCTTAAAAGTGCTGCTGTATTCCTCTCTCTCACCACGCCAACAATGAAAGGTTTACATGTATATATGCAGCAGCAGATCCAAAGCATACCACACCACTCTTCATTCAGTTTCCTTGTCACATCATTATTATTATTTGGGGGAGACTTTGTTAACCTTCAGGCACTAGGATAGTTATTGCGTTGCATATCTGCATGTGGCTATTTACACCGTGCTGAGAAGATGTTGCATTGCAGTCACACAGTGTTATGCTCAATGAGTGTCATGTAAAGCCATGACTGTTGTTTCCAACTCTTTAAGTAACCATGTTGAAGAATGACATACATTGGCATTGTGTATTCTGCAACAAAACATCCCTCGGAGGGTACAAAAACAGCCCATCCCAGTGCCTGACGGTGCAACATCTGAAAAGACAACATCCATGAAACACACTTCTGTTTGAAAGGTACACATGAGTTAACCTTGGCTCCTTCTTTGGTCAAGAGGCTTCCTTTCATGCTTTCTAAAATGAAGTGGACATGATTCATGCAGTATAGAGAACTAAATAAGACTTCTAAGATGCCCGTGGAAAAGACACAAAGGAATCTGGTAGCACGACTGAGACATTTCCAGAACACATTTTTATGAACTTATGGACAGCTGGGGAGTAGTGGGGAGCATGAAATGCAATGGGAGTGCAAACTGTGTTGGTGTGGTTCTAAGTACAGTCGTAAAGAGTGGTTATAACCACACAAGTTCTGCAGAAAAGCACAGGTAAAGCATTTGTCTAGTGGATTGTTATGGACAGGCACTCATGACTAGAGAGACGTCGGGTGGCAGAGCTCCTGCATTGGCACACAGAAGCTCTCCAGTTTCCATCCCTGTCCTCTGAAGTTAAAAATATCAGAGGAAGGAGCAGGAGGATTGGGGGGTGGATGGGTCCTTTCCCGGTTCTCCAAAATGGGATGTCTGAATTGCCCCCCTTCGTATACTACAGCTGAGAAGAGAACAGGTTATGCTGACCCAACCAATGCCTCATGCGCAGGTTTCCAGGTGGAGATGCTATTATTCCCCAGGCTCCAGGCGCCCTCTTGTGGTCAAAACCATGAGCTGCTGGTTCAGAATATCTATCTAGTAGTGCGATGATGCCCAACCTTGAGCCCTCCCTTTGTTTTGGACTTCTGCTCCCAGAAGCTCCAGCCAATAAGGCCAACAGTCAGGAATTGTGAGAGCTGAAGTCCAAAACATCTGGAGGACCGAAGGGTGGGGCAATGGAAGGAGCAAGCCAGCAAAAGACACCCCAGACACACTTTTGTGTGACCCCTTCAGCACTTCACAGATGGCTGAGAAAGATCCTTTTGCAGGGCTCAGTGAACAAACAATCTCACTTTGGGTAGACAGACAGCTAGATACAGCCATTGGCTTACAAAACCATCCTTTCATACCTATCCCGTTGGTTGGTTTGGCCTCTCCAGTGACCCTGTCCCCCCTTGCTTTTTGTCTTTCAGCGTACATGAAACGGCGGCACAGCTCAGTCAGTGACAGCCAGCCTTCGGAGTCAACTTCATCCGGGATCGACTACAGCCAAGGGGCCAGTCCGCAAGCGCAGCACCAGCTGAAGAAGCCCCGGGTCGTCTTGGCCCCGGAAGAGAAGGAAGCTCTGAAGCGCGCCTATCAGCAGAAGCCATACCCATCACCAAAAACCATTGAGGAACTCGCCACGCAGCTCAACTTGAAGACCAGCACCGTCATTAACTGGTTCCACAATTACAGGTAAATGGTGCTCGTGGGTCAGAAGCGCCTCTCCTTCCCTGATCAACTAGGAGTGGAGGTTAATTGACAAAAGCCATAGTTTGGAAAGTCCCTTTTAACACCGTGCTGAATGGATTTCGCTATTTTACTGCCACAAGATAAGGTGAGGACTGCTGTTTTAGACGACTTTGGAAACGGATTAGTAGACCAATGTGTAAAGGAGGTAGAAGTCAAAGATGTAGCAGTGTCAGTCTGTAGAATCAGTACGTAGAGAGATCTTGTAGCATCTGTGAGGCTGAAAGAAAGAAGTTGGCAGCATGAGCTTTCGTAGACTTTAGTTATGGTGGGGGGTCACCACAACATGAGCATCTGAATTAATGGCTTGCGGCATTAGGAAGGTTGAGAACCACTGCCCTAAGGGATTCTATTTCAGCGTGTTGTGTCCATTTCACTTGTGTCATTTGGATCCAACTACATGCACCCCTTGTATTCTTCTCTTCTTTTCTCTAGATCTCGCATTCGTCGGGAGCTGTTTATTGAGGAAATCCAAGCGGGGGGCCAGGGCCAGGTTGGGGCCAGCGACTCTCCTTCGGCTCGAAGCAGCCGGGCGGTTCACAGCTCCGAAGGAGACAGTTGCGATGGGGTGGACGCGGACGGCCCGCCCGACGGAAAGCAAGGGGGCCTGGAAAGCGACGAGTACAGCAATGCAACCACAAAGTCTCAGGGAGGACGAGCAGCGTCGGCTTTCGAAGCGGGGGAAGAGGCACTGCGAGACGCCGGATCTTCGGAGAAGACGGAGACATTCCAGCCGGGAACGGAGAGCCGGGAAGACACTGACGACGAGGGCCGGCTCAAAGCGCCGCGCCAGAGTCCTCTGCCTGGCTGTCGACATTCAGGAGAAACTCTGGGGCCCACGCCAAACTGTGCTCCGGAAGAGGATGATGCCTCTACCTCAACGGCCTCCACCTCAGTCCTTCCGGGGGAGAGCTTGTGCAAGTCCAAGGAGGAGAGCGTGGAGAGGATTCCCATTGTGCCAAGTACCAGTTCCACGCTGTCCGCCGGCGCTCAGAAAGCCAACTCCCTGGAGAGTTTGTTTGGCTTCTCGGACGCGTCGGCGTCGTCGGCGTGCTCCAAGAACGCCCGGGACAACACGCTGAGGAAAAAGAAGGCTGCAAACTTGAACAGCATAATCCACCGCTTGGAGAAGGCTGCGAGTCGAGAGGAGCCTGTGGAATGGGAGTTTTGAGATTAAGCTCACCCAACTCCTTTCCGGAGCTTGGGGAAGTTAAAAACTTGGACCTCTTACTGGTTTGAATTCAATGTCCCGCACTTAACCGCCCTGCAGGCCACGGGGCCAAAACGCCATAGGCCAAGGTGCATATATACAGAACGAAAGGAGCGTTTCAGCCCGGTTTTATGTTTTGTGCTTTTTTTGAGGAAGAGAAACTGAGAAAAACAAATCATGGTTGTAGTCCAGCTTTTTTGTACCCTGAAGTGTTTCTATGAATTGCCCTAAAGTGATTTCCACCGTTTCTGGGGAAGAAAAAAACACAAAAACTCACACAGCTTTTGCCTTCTGCCCTCCTCCTCTTTGGTGCGGGCCTTAAAACAGATGTATACAGAAAAGAGAAACCCACGTTATTTAAAAGGGGGGCTTTTTAATCCGCCATCTAATGGCTCAGACAGAGCGATAATAATAATAATAATAATGCGCGATTGAAACGAAAACGGAGAAAAACAAAAAAGACGGGAGGGGAGGGTGGCTTTTTTTTGAAGAGAGATAAGAGAATAAGGTGTTTTTTGTAGCCGTTCAGTTGCCACTAAGAGATTGCACAGTCCGCCCGACTCTAAACACACTAGTTTGAATTCCTAAATATTTTCAAGAAAGTAAAAAAAGAAAGAATATTGTTTGAAACTTGGGGTTTAAAGAGAGAGAGAGAGAGAGAGAGAGAGAGAGAGAAAATAACCACATTTACTCCACGTATTTTTTAATGAAAACAAAACAAAAAAAGTCACATCAGGAAAAAAATGACCTTTTAATTTGTGGTAGCTGGTTTTCAGTGTTTTTTGGGTTTTTGTTTCTTCTTGTAAAGTGAACTAGAAAACAAAAAAAATATTGACTCGTAGTGCACATCGTTTCATAGCTTTAACCGGTTCTGGTCTCTTTAATGGGCCGGGATTTGTTTAATACACTCCATTTTAGGCCAAATCAGGACAGAAAAAGAAGAAGAAGAATTGTCGTTCTGAAATCTAGGGATTTTGTAATCTGCTTTTTAACCTCTTAACCACGAAGCACGCGGATCAGACCTCATTTCTAGGAGGCGCGGGAGACAGCTTGGAATCGGGGATGTACTGGATCGGTTCAGTCCGACTGTCCTTTTATGCCAGCCTTGCAAACGCAAAGTCCGGACGAGTCCTCAACCCGCTTAAAAACGACACATCCCTGCATTAATCCTATGTGCCCCGTAAGAAAAAAGAAACACCGGTTTTGGAAAGAAAACCCGGACTTAGCTGGTCCCGGGGCAATGCGGCGGGTGGCATCAAAAGTCCGCACTGTGCGTTTTGGTTGGCAAGAAGGATAGAAGAGTCCAGCTAATATCATTTTGGAAAAGAGGGAGTTGCGTTTTGCAATGGGAAGCACTTAGGACAGTCTTCCCCAGCCTGGCGCCCTCAGATATATTGGATTGCAGGGCCCATCATCCCCAACCAGCATGCCCAGCGCTTGTAGTCCAACGTATCTGAAGGGCACACGGTGGGGACGTCTGCCATGCCTTCGGTCGCACTCACTTGCCACTGAGATAGAATCGGGCCTCTTTGTACCCGATCTCTCTTTAATATCCTTAAGTAGTTACTTACTGACTGTAGTCCCACAGCAAGCACTGATTTCTAATTTTCTATACTACTCAGTTGTGGGAACAATCTTTAATATATATCTATTATTTTCCCCCTCTGAACCAAAAGAGCACATGGCATTTGATCCTCTGACAAAACTCCGAACCAAAACGCTCGCGAAAAATCGCCGCACCCGTCGCAATCCTCCCGCCGTAGGTTGCGGCGAGCTGCGACGGCCGATCAAAAGTACCAAGTCGCATTTCCAAGTTGTCTCCGACTCCTCCGGTTGTCTATGTGTATATGCGTGAGCATAGCGGCGTGTGGAGGGATGCGTGTGGGTTGCGCGCGTGGGGGAGTGCGTGTCTTGCGTGTGTGCGTGTGCGGTTTTATACGTCTGTATTTTCTTACGTACTTTGTGCACACATAAAGAGTGCATTACTGCCACCTTTTTCCAATAAGCTGTTTTATCAGTTATGGCTTCTACCGTTTTCCGCTGATTTAGACTCCTTTATTGCCATATCTTTAAAACTAACGATAGATGATTTCGGTATATATATTTTTTTTGCTTATTTATAGGTGCTGTATTTTATTATCTGATTATTAGGAAGGGATGAAAGGGGGCAAATACTCTTTTAGAGGGATAGACTGCCGGCAGTATTGGGTATAATTTACAAGATGTAGTTGTCATACTGTATATTATTGACAGACAAATTTCTTTTTGTTTGTTCATTTTGGGGGTTTCTTGTTTTGTTTTGTTTTGTTTTTTGTGTACCACGGAAAACTTTCGTCTTAGGTCAATATCGTTTTATGACACTTTAATGGTGCGTTCAGTGCTTCTTACGTTCTACTTAATAACTTACTTTATGCTACGGAGGGGGTCAGGAGGAGAGGCGTTCTGATTCAAAGGGGTTCCCAACACGACAGCTCAATGTGCTTGTATTAATTGGTAATTATTATTAATATTATTATTTTATTGTCGTCGTTCTCATCGTTGTTGTTATTATAATTATTATTGGACTGTAAGATGTGAAACCACCTTCCTTGCATGGATTTTTGGGGAAAGGAAATTACGTGTTTTACAGTCTCTCCAGTGTGTGACCGGAGCACTTAGTTCAATCCTCACCCGTTCTAAGAGTGCAGTAGCTTTAAACTAACGTAAATGCCTTTTCATGGCCCAAAACAAAGGCTCTAGGAGGCTGGAAGGCAGGTTTTCTTGTACCACTTCTCGCTCATACCGATTTTTATAAGTTCATGACTACTATGGGGATCTGGAAGTTAGCGACCGAGGCATACAAAATGCTCCTGGCTCGTGCCATCGTGACGCGAGGAGGCAAATGTCCAACAAAAGATGGCTGTTCTGAGAATCGTAGTGACATAGAAAGCTCACCTTTGCCTGCAGAATAGCTAGCAAATTCAAGATCTCTAGTGCCGAAGTGTGATGCAATTCTCCCGACGGCTTGGCCGCAATCTCCCTTTCAGAGCAGAGTAACTTCCGGTTGTATCACGTACGTGACGCCCGTAGATCGCCATCTCCAGCATATCGCCGAAACGTTATATGGTGGTGGACAGGGCTTAAGAATACGAGGTAGGTCTGTTTAGCCAACGGGGAAAACTCATTTCCTTGGTATAGCAGGAAGTACCTCCTATGCGCAGGTCTCCATTTTGTCACGGCCTTCGAGAGAACTTGCTGTACTTCTATCGGAACAAGCTTTCTATGCAGGCGAGGGATGTCTTTCTTGCCTTTAGCGTTTATATTTTTTCTTTGCCGTTCAGTTTCCGTCGTCCCAAATAGTGGCCAGAATGTTCGATGCGGTCAGATATTAATGAAAACCTTCCTCCGCGCGTCTTAACTGCCTCTGCCCATGCTTTCCATAACTAACAAGACAGTCATTGCTAACACAACTCAGGGCAGGCCCTAGCCTAGTGTTCTGGTTCTGCCCACCATCCGGAAAAGCAATATTGAAGTGCCTTGATTAAATAAATGAATAAATAAATAGCATTTGACTTCTCTCTCTCGTACTTTTGCCACCGCCATCAAGCATATGTGGATCGTATTGTACAAATCACATACTCCGAGTTTTCTTTTTTCCTCCAAGGTAGGGTGTACCTACTCGCCAAAGCGGATCTGTATTCTTTCTTTCTTGCCAGGAGCATCGTTTGCTTGTTTTGAACACATGGCCCGTTGCAGGACTAAGGCACGGTTAGACCAAATCAAAGATGGTACCACTCTGCCCTCGGCTGCAAAATTTGAATCAGGAAAATGCTCGAGATTTCAGCATACTTGGCACTTTACGGAGATGTCTCGGGTCCCTTCGTCACTTCTTGGTGAGGATAGGCCAGAAAAGCTACCACTGGGAAAATAAATTGGGTTAGCACCTTTCCCCCCTAAAGATATACTCCGAATGTCTTTGACAAGGCATGTGAGTTAGTGTTTCTAGTGCGGTCTTGCCAGTTTAAAAACCACCTTGCTGGTTGGCTTTGGGTCCCACCATTTGAAGTCAAGTTTTCAATGTTTCCAGCTCTATCAGAAGGGCTCAAATCTTTGCCAGCAAACGCATGAGCCAACAGTAGTTAATGTGATGAAATCCTATGAAGAGACGATGCCTTCAGCAGATGTTCACTGTTGTGTAGAGCTGGCAGACCTATGCCTGGACCACTTTTTGAAGCTGTACTTCTGGAGCAGATGCTGCAATGTGATATAGTCCATCTGAAGTGGGTTTCATGGAATCCCATTTTCCTCTACAGGGAGAGAGACGCTGAAGGAGATAGCCGCTCTGTGATGAATAGGCAAGAAGGCCCACGATTCAGATGTTCCCATCGGACACAGTTGACAATGAGCATTGGAGAAAGATTCACTTTGCCACTCTGAACACGGCAGCTTTCCATAGAACCACAGAGTTGGAAGACACCCCAGTGCATGACCTCCATCTTCATCCTCTCTCCAGCCCTTTTGTGAAGACATATTTGTGAGAACCCACCACCTCTAGGCAGTTGGTCCCATTGCCAAACACTCTTAAGCAACAAGAAGTTCCTTCTAAGGTTCAGTTGAAACATATCTGCCTCTTAACTTGAAGCCATTAGACCTGGCCCTATCATCTGGGGCAGCAGAGAACAAACCTGCCCCCTTCTCTCTTGCAAATATCTAAGGAGGGAATCATATCACCCCTCCGTCTTCTCTTCACCAGGTTTAACAGGCCCAACTCCTTATATGTTTCCTCCATACCTTTGTCAACCTTAGAACGTGGTTAGCATGGGAGCAGAGTGTCATAATCTACACCAGAAATCGTTGTGCATGTGTTTACTTTTCCAGATTATGTTGACTGTTACGACTTGTGTTGAGTGGAGTCGAGAGCTCCACCGCCACACATTCTCCATCTCTAGCATCTGAGGGAGTAGGTGCGAGTCTACAAAAGCTCATGCTCTCAACTTCTTTCCTTCAGTTGGGCTCAAATGTGCTACAGGGTCCCTTGGCGCATATCGATCTCTAGTCCTGGTTAGGGTGACACCTTCCATTCTTGGCCTATGAAGGAAAAAGGCCTTGCGCGTCTTCTCAAAAGTAAGCGCCAGTGGTTTCGGTGGGACTTTCTTCCCAGTATGCTAGCCTTAATCCCAAGAGCTGAAGAGGAGCCTTGGCCTTTTCCCACCATCTTGTGATGTCTCTCACCTCTTCTCTTGACTCTGGCTTCAGGGACTAACTGCGACTTCCAAGTAAATTTAACCTCAAAGTGGTTTGCAACCTTTCGAACGGTCAAGCTGGTTTGCCTATGCAGAAGAAGGCGCATCAGCTTGTTATTCAAGCTGGAAACTTGGTGAGAGAACATAGATAAATACTGTAAGATTGTCAGTTGGAACATGGCTCTTGATGGTAATGATAGTGGGACTAAGAGTTGTTTGCTTGAATTGAGTAAGTTCATCGATCCACGGCACTTAAAGAACCCCAAACATTGAACAAAGGAACCGTTGCAGTAAAGCATACTTAGAACCCCCAACTTTGTGCATAAAGCATCATCTAAAGCCATGGTTGATTCAGGTGTTGGGTTTTACATCATGACTTGGAGAGATCCAATATTGAACAGCGCAGTCACAGTTTCCATGCGTGTTGCTGTTGGGAAAGAAATTGTTTCCGAAATTCACAGAGTAGATCTCGCTCTTGCACCAAGTTCCAAAAAGAAAAGAAATGCACAAGGAAGCTCCTGTTCTTCCTTTTAGCCGGTTTGGAAGGTGACATTTCCCAGGCTTATCAGAGTAGATGAGGCAAGGGCACTATCCAGAGCGCATCTTGAGATGCTCAAAAGATGGAAGAGCCCAGTATGTTTTGTCCTGTGGCTTCTTTTGTCAGCCAACAGCTTGATGGGGTCCTGAAACAAACCCAGGTTTTCCTATTCATCCCATCTTTTGAGCATCTTGAGCAGCGGTCTCTATTTATTCTGTGGACTGTCAATGTGAAAGGACTAAAATCTAATGACATAATCCAAGGGACATCTAGTTTAGCCTCCTGCCATGCAGAAATACACAGCTGAAACGTTCTTGAAAGTTGCCCACCTAATCTCTGTTTAAAGACCCTCAAAAGAGCATTTTGCCACCCTCTGAGGTAGATTCTGCTGTCGAATAAAAGAAACTCTTCTAGATGTTTAGGTGAATCTCTTTCGTTGTAATTTGAATTCATGTTCTAGTCTCTGAAGCAGCAGAAAACAAGCTTTCTCCATCTTCTACACGACCTTCTCTTGAAAGAGGTCTATCCTGTCACCTCTCAGTCTTATCTTCTCCAGGCTAAACATGCCCAGCTCCATCATAAGGCTTGGTTTCCAGACCTTTGGACATCTTGGTCATCTGCCTCTGGGCCCATTCTCCTTGAGCAGACATCTCTTGAAGGTAGACTACTTGGAGCCTTTGACATGCCGCCTTCGGGAAATCTAGGTATCAGGGCCAAGCCTCTTGGTTTGGGGCCTTGTAGAAACGCGTCTTCCAGTCACAGAACAACCCCTTCAGATCTCATGCTTGTAAGTTGCACGGGAAGAGTAACAGTCAACCCAAAGATGAGGATGGTGTGGTTGTGGAAGCAGTCATTGCTAACCCAAGCAGGCAGGTGAGACCTGTTAGCAGTACTTCACTTAGAATCAGTGCAAATGGCTCTCCTCCTGCTTGGCTTTGGCTCCAGCCATTGCCTCCTGCATGGAGCTGAACCTCTTGGATCATCGCTTCCTTCAGGGACCATGCTAGGTAAGCCACTCTCCATTGCTTCATCTGGATATTAGCAGTGCTTCCACATTGAGAAGGCAATTTCACCATCTCTTGCTGAGTTTGGTTTCGAGAGAAAGGGCCATCAAACACCGTTGTGACCGTTGCTACCTCAGCATTTGCTCTACTCTTCTAGCAGAGTACGACTCGGTCTTTTCATCCCAGTCTTTCTTTCTTTCTTTCTTTCAGCTCTGCAGCTTCTCAGTCGCTAGCGCTTTTCCTTGTGCGCACTACTAAGTACAAAAACTGCGTGGAAACAATCTATTGTTGGGTTGTTGTTTTTTAAGATACACCGGTGCACCCCGATTTTTACAGATTCCAGGTGTTTTTAATACGATCCTCCGTGATTGTGATTTCAGTGTTTTTAAATTCGTTGAACCGGTAGGTTTTCGTAAAACCAACGTTGCGCGTAATACACAAAAAAGGGGTTGAAGTGAGGATATGGTTTGCAATGCAACTATTGCTATGGCTCAGGTGAGCAAGAGCTTCCCTTCGCTTTTAGTTCCTGCTTTATGAGATTATGAGTTTTATGAGATTATAAGATTGTGAGTCGATCCTATGAGAAGACGTTCATGAGCGAGTAGCAGTTCTCAGAAGCCAACCTGAGTATCACTCCAATAGTTAGATCTGGTCTAGGGTTAACGTGGTTTAGGTGGATTTGCGTAGCCATCGTTTTCACATTGAACAATATTGTTGGCTTTCCTTTTTGGACTGGCTGGGAGAAGAAGGTCTTAGGTTAGACACCACTCCCAAATCTGTGTAATGTATGTGTAGATTTATATTTGGAGATATCTGGACGGAGGTTGTAGAAAATGTGACACTTAACCTGGGAGAAGACCCCACTAAACTCAGTAGTAGCCAACACTAGAGCATGCTCAAAGGAGTCTGTGTTTCTTGGTCCTTCATACAGAGGTTCCCAACCTTTGGTTCTCCATTTGTTCTGGACTTCATCTCCCAGAATCCCCTTCCAACTTGGCCAACGGTCAGGAATTATAAAGAACTTGAAGTCCAAAACATCTGGAGGACCAAAGGTTGAGGACCACTGCTTTCAAAGATGCTTACAATCAGGCCTAAAAGAGAGGCCAAGATATTCAAATCCTGGGTGGTTTTCATAATGAATCTAATCTAATAAATCCCAGTAGACATAAAAAAGCAGGTTTGAAGAAACCAAAGCAGCACTAAATAGTAACTAGGTTGCAGTTTACGTGGGAATGGGAGCATGAGTCCGGTGCGTGGGATGGGGACCCGCATGCGTTTACGGTTTCCAGAGCAATAATGTCTTCTTTCATTCGGTGTCATTTTGGCCAGCTTCCTAGATAGATCTTTCTGCCAAGATACTCAGGTATCTTTAAAGGAGATGCTTTAACCGATAGTGAACTGGTGAAATGCACGGATGGCCATTTAACTGGTTTGGGAAACCAGTGTCGCTTTTAGAGGTCTTTTCAGGAGTAAAAGCAACACTCTCAAAGAAATCCTATGTGTAAATATGTTTCTGTTGACCAGATTACCTCCGAATTCGTTAAAAGAATACACACTTCCGTAGCGTATTTTACTAGTGGTCTGCAAGGAAAGCTACATCGTCTAAATTCATTTCCGCCAGGCTCCTCTTCGTAGTAATTCTCAGTCATGCTGGGCTTTATTTGAGAGTTTCTCTTAGATGAAATTTTGTTTGATGGCTTGCTCCCTTTTCAAAGTCTGACTACATTGGCTTTTGACTTGGAGAGCTTAGAGCAACTTCTATTTCTGAGGGTCTTTTCTTTCTTTCTAAAGGAAAAGTCACAAAGCCTTTCTGTCTCTTCTCTTCTCTCTCGATGGGAGACCGTCTTAAAGCACAAGTGAGCTGGATTCCAGGTTATGTTAGAGAATAATTGTACCTGTTTCCCAAAAACCCAATGCCTGGCATGCGCGATGGACTCAGAACCGGACGTTTCGGTTGTCGGATCGCTCTTGATCTTTGGAAAGCACTTAAGGCGTACGTAAAACTCTTTGTGCAATAGGAGGGAACCAACCGTTCTGTTTGTCAAAACGTGGAGCATTTAACACCAGCAATGGAGATCTTCTCAGTCTTTGGGATTCTGGACTTCACAATGGCAAACGCTTTGCTTGTTTGTAGTCAAGTGGAAGCAACACTGGGTGGGCGCACACAACTGTTTACTACACCGTGTGTAGATCAGTGGTTTCCCAGCCTTCGGTCCTCTGGGTGTTTTGGACCTCAGCCTCCTAGAAGACCTAGCCAACTTGGCCAAAAGTCAGGAACCCTGGGAGCTGAAGTCCTAAACCTCTGGAGGACCAAAGTTTGGGAAGCACATAGTATGGACTCACTCGGCAATAAGGTTGTTATGTATGTTGCTTCATCACGGTTTGGGTGTTTTTATGATGCAGTGAGAAGTCCATTCAAATTCTCCTTCATCCGCATCGGCCCAACTTCAGAAGCGAACCCTTGTGCCCCATGGTTTAGTTTCCTCTTGGTAAACAGTCCTCTTCCGTTCTCTTGCACTTGTTGCCCATAATAAAGCCACACATTCATGGAGTAGAAGGATAGTAAGTTGGAGTGGTAGATTGTAACGTCTCAACCTTCCTCCACCCATTGCAGACGTATTCAAAAATGTGTTACGTAGCAACTGTTCTGTCCAAAGAAGAACATGGCAAGAAAGGAGGGAGGTATGGCTTGAACATAGTTAATGCACAATTGTCAGAGATCTGATAGATCAGGCATTCTCTTTCTCTCTCTCTCTTATTCACACATAGAAGAATCCTCTCTAGATACAAAGAAATCTCTTATCACTCCTCCTCCATCCGCCTTAAAAGGCCCCGATATCTCTTGCTTTCACATTTTTGGGGTCATTCCGGTTGCGTTGGGTCTTGCTCAAAACACACCGAACACCTCAACTCTTCTGCCTCTTTGATCAATATTGGCACTTAGGTGTAACCTTTGTTGTTGTTGTTGTTGTTCTGATTTTTAAAATCATCTGTTTTCCAAGCATATCTCTTTGTTAGTTTCGCACAAACCTTGGGCCTTTTGGAATGAGATTATTTCCCCCCCTCAAAGTGCTTTCCAGAGCTTCCTGCATAACCTTCCAAGGGCTCTGCCCTGGCGCATATCTATGAGTAGTGTACTCATTGGCGCAGCCCACGGATGGGGCATCATGCCCTTGGGCTGGCCAACCAGGCCCATATCATTCCATTGTATATTTTGGGAGTCTTTGTAAATGTGTATAAATGGGTTTTATTTAAATCTTATTCCGCCTCGGGGTTTTAGGAGGATGAACGAATCCAGGATAGAAGTTGCTTGAAGCCTCCTTGAGCCTGTGGGATCGGTCCATGAAGAGACATTTTCCCTTCCTATCTCCTCTCCCCCCAAATGTGTTGTATTTCAAGAGTAAGGCTCATCTGAAAGAGACTATGTTCCTCTTTAACTTGCGTAATTTCAGTTGCAAGGCCGTCTTTTGGGAGACGATCCCGTTGTCCATGAATCTGTGGTTCAACAGGGAGCATGTCCCTAGAGTGGTGCCTCACCTTTTGGTGGCGATGGGTGGAATCGATGCTTCTTGCGTCTTAAAAATGCAAAGCACCTTCTTCTCTTCCCTCCATCTGCTCTGCACTGGTCCTCCTTTTTGTTTTTCCTCATTGATTTATGCAGTACTCCAAGCTTACGGAGACGCTGGTCGAAGGAAGAGAGAGGTCTTGGCATTCGCAGAGGGTGCAAAATGTTCTGACTCGAGCTGTGGCTAAAGAGGAACCCATCCGTTCCAACTAGAATTTGCTTCTAACACAAGGGATATTGAACCCAAAGGCTTTCATGGCCAGCATCCATAGTTTTTTGTGGGGTTTTCGGGCTATGTGGCCATGTTCTAGAAAAGTTTATTGCTGACGTTTCGCCAGCATGTGTGGCTTTGGCATCTTCAGAGAATGTACCCCACTCTCTTCCATGCCGGCATTCTCTGAAGATGCACAGATGCTGGTCAAACATCAGGAATAAACTCTTCTAGAACGTAAACCCATAAAAAACTATATCGATCCATGTTTTCCTTCTTTTGGAACTGGGTGAACGTTCAATCCTACAACTAGGGCCTTAATAAGTGGACATGGACAAAATGGAGACCATCTCTGCTTCCATTTCTCCAGATGTTGTTGGACCGTGGCTCCTTCCGTCCCTCGCCGTTGTCCATGCTGGCTGGGGCAGATGAGAATTGCAATCCAGCAGCATCTGGAAGGTTGCGTTTTCCCCATCTTAAGTCATCATGAAGCCTAAATGTGGCCCTGTCCTCTTGTCACAGTACAAGAAGAAACCAGACAAGGTTGTGGTACCTTCTAGGTAGGTTTGCCTCCTTATTGGAATGGGTAACTTCTGCGGCTCTTTCTTGGTGTATTGGCCAACTACGAATATGTAGGAGGTTGAGTTTTGTTTTGAACGAAGCGCTGTCTGCTGTACGGTGGGTTGGAGGGGACATCTTCTGTGGCGAGAGAGAGCAGCTTATGCAAAAGCAAGAGGAGACGAAAAGTTGCTGCAAAAAAGGAAGGAAGGAATCATATTTTGGTTTAAATGTGCTTGCAAGGGACACCGAGTTGCAAGCATATTGGCCTCTTGGGGAGGGTGGGCATTGGGCTCCAAGGTGGGCATTGGGTGCAATCCACCGGTGGCTTCGGTTTGAAAACTAATAGGCGTTGGGGATCCTTCGAACCATTTCTGGGGGACGAGGAGGAGTTCTTAGTGGATTGCAACCCCACTTTATTTCTCCCCTTGTTTGAACCGGGTGTTGGGGAGGGGAGGCTCAAGGAAGGTCCGCTTGCAAAGCAGTGAGATTTGGGGAGAGGTTTCCGTGTGCTTGTTTTGCTCTCTTCTCCAAACAGTCTATGCATTTTCCAGCGTCGAAAGCCGTTCTCTGCCGCCGCCTTCGCACCCCGGACGAAACAGGCACCGTGTCTTTTTGCCGTCTCCGAACCATGCTCCGAGAATGTTGTGTGTGCAAATTTGGACCTTGAAATCCAAAGTCAATGGCAACCGACCTTTACGTTTGCTTCCCTGACGTCCCTTTTCTCACACACACACACATATATATATATCCACATATATATATATCTGTGTGTGTGTATATAATTTTAAGTCCAGGGCAGAGTTGTCCCGGAAGGTTTTGCGCACCCGGTTCCCGCCGGAACCGAAGCGTCTGCGCAAAGCCTTTTCCCGTCGGACGACGCTCTGAAGATGATTTTTAATTTTTAACTTTTAATTTTATATCTTTCTTTTTTTTATGTTTGCATTTGTGCAATAACTACTTGCCATTTTATCGGGCTCAACCTTTGGACTCGCCCTGACTACTACTACTACTACTAAGACAGCACAAAAATATAAATGAACTCGAAACACAAAAAGAATTAAGGTGTATTTTTTTTCCTGAGAATATTTTCTTTCTAGAAAGAAGAAGAAAAAGGATAAGCTCCGTTTTAAACTCCCCTTTTTTCCGCGTACTTGTGGTGTCCCGACATTTTTAGCAGTATTTTATAAATATATATATATATATATAAATATAAATAGATATATATATATTATTTTTTTTCCTTGTAACGCACTAAGTCTTAGATGTTTTTAGAAAGCTCGTTTTCTTATATTCACAATCACCGACTTCAACGGAAAGAAATACCCTCACGGAGACCCCGATCGACCAAAAATGATGACAAAACAAGAGTGTTGTTTTCCGTTTTCTTATTTTGTACCAAGTCGCTTTGAAAGAAAGCCCCTCCGCATTGTGTTGCTGTGATTTCATCTTTTGTAACGTTTTTATTTCTTGTTCAGAAGTTTTATTAAGAGAATTAAAGTTTTATATGGTTGGCGGCGGCGAAGAGCGGGGGAGCGCGCCTTCCGTCGGTGGAAGCGGCGCCTCCTCCGCGCCTCGGGTTAGCCATACGATGTATGTTCTCAGCACTGTACAACAGTTCCCTATATGATATGGAGAAGCAATATCACTGTACGAAAAACTCTCACACGATGTATTATTATTATTCACTAGCACCCTAGGTGTGATAATTGAAGTAAATATCTTTTATACAAACACGACAACGCGTGGGGCGTCTTTTTCTTGGGACAGACCTGAACCCGGAAGCAGCAAACGTTTTGGTCTCGGCGGTGTGCAAACGTGGCCTCCACACCGTACGCCTCAGGGTTCAAATGTTATATCTGATGTTGAATATTGTATATACACTCATCACTCCATATTTGTGGCTTTGATATTTGCGGGTTTGACTAATATGTTCTCTCTAGGGATATCTAGGTCCTCCAGTGCAACTCTATGGTCACATGTAACTAAAAGTTGCACCAAAAGACCTGGAGATCCCTAGAGAGAATGCTCTACTAGGCCTTTGTGGCTCCTCCAGTGCAACTCTGTGGTCAACATTAACTAAAAGTTGCACCAAAAGACCTAGAGATTCCTAGAGAGAATACTCTACTAGGCCTTTGTGGCTCCTCCAGGGCAATTCTATGGTCAGTGTCTGTCGGATGTTGACCACAGAGTTGCGCTGGAGGACCTAGAGATTCCTAGAGAGGATACTCTACTAGGCCTTTGTAGCTCCTCCAGGGCAGTTCTATGGTCAGTGTCTGTCGGATGATGACCACAGAGTCACACTGAAAGACCTAGAGATTCCTAGAGAGGTGTCCTCTCAGGTAAAACCATGGTGTTTTTGTTACTTGGGGTTTTTCCATATTCACGGGGTCTTGTGCCCCTAAAAAGAATATGGAGGGTCAAGCGTGTGTATAAATGCTTTTCTTAAGAACCAAAGAGTGCAACGTTTGGAGCAAAACCTATCCAGGTAGGTGTCTGTCTAGATGTATATGATCTGGCATAGTGTAGCGGTTTGAGCTGTAACAGCATGACTCTGGAGACCAGGGTTCGAATCCTTGCTCGGCCACGAAACCCACTGGGTGCCCTTGGGCAATAATAAGTCACACTCTCTCAGCCTCAGGAAAAAGTCCTCTCAACAAATATGGCCAGGAAAACCACATAAAAGGTTTAGCTTAGGGTATCCAAAAGGGGAGAAGCTGCTTGAAGGCACACAACAACAACAACAACAACAACAACAAATCCAGGTAAGGTCTGTTCTAAGTATTTTGGCTCAAGCTTGCTCTTATGATCTCTCCTAAAGTCCTTACCTACCTTACTCTTTCCCATTGCCACCCATTTGAAGGACGCACAATTCATGATAGCTTCCAAACATACGTCTTGCCATTGACTGCGTATGACTTCTCTGCCCTTGATGTTGTTGCGTTGTTCAGTTGCATGCTTTACACTCCATGAGTGGTTTTAACAACTGCATTCTAGTAGTTTAAATGACTTCAAAATGATCTATTATTTAAATCCCCAAACTCTGCGCTTAGAGGGATTTTGGACTCCAGCTCCCAGAATCCCAGGCCATTGGCTGACATGGCTGAGGCTTCTGGGAGATGAAGTCCAAAATCTCTTAAAGGGCACAGTTTGGGGACCACAGCTATACATGATCTATTATATTAAATAATAATAATGATAATAATAATAATAAATTTTTATTTATATCCAGCCTCTTCCCTTTCGGGGATTGAGGCAAGTATCAACAGAAATTAATACGCTGCAAAATAAATTATTTAAAATGCATGCTCTATTATTTAATTTAAATAATTTAATTAAATAAATTTAATAATTCGATTTAATAATTAAAATAGTTAGAAATAATATAAAATTAAAAATTAATTAAATAAATAATTAAGGTAAATAATTTTAATTTAAATCTTATTATTTAAATCTGTGGTCCCTAAACTGCTCTTTAAGGGATTAATATTTAATTTAAATAATTAATTTAATTTAAATAATCTATAATTTAAATCAGTGGTCCCCAAACTCTGTTCTTTAAGGGATTATTATTTAATTAAAATAATTAAATTAAATAATAATTAAAATGAAGAATTAAAAATTAAATTATATAATTAATTTAATTTAAATGATCTATAAATCAGTGATCCCCACACTCTGCTCTTTAAGGGAATTTTGGACTTCGTCTCCCAGAATCCCAAGCCATTGGCCATCACTGTATTCTTCTTGCCCCCTCCCCTCCTGTATTTTGGCTGAGGCTCCTGGGAGCTGAAGTCCAAAAGCACTTCAAGAGCACAGACAGGGTTCAGACTCTGCTCTTTTTAAGAGCTTTTGGAGGACTTCAGCTCCCAGAAGCCTCAGCCATGCAGGCTATTAGCCTGGGCTTCTGGGAGCTGAAGTCCAAAAGCCCTTTAAAAGGCACAGTTTGGAGGCTGTTGCAGTATAAGGTCTTTTTTTGGGGGGGGGTCTTTGTCATGTTTGAGGGTGCAGCTGCAGCAGTCCCTGGAGTCTTAAGGAGCTTTTGGACTCCATCTCCCAGAAGCCTCGGCTGTGTAAGCCGACAGCTTTTGGGAACTGGAGTCCAAAAGCCCTTCATGAGCACAGCAGAGTTTGTAGTGTGTCTCTGTTATGCTTCAAGGCTCTTAAAGGCTTTGGGACTTCACTTCCCAGAAGCCTCAGCCATAGGGCCCTATGGCTGAGGCTTCTGGGAGATGAAGTCCAAAACCCCTTAAAGAACAGAAGAATATCAGCAACCTCTCAACCCTTTCTGTGCTCTTGAAGGGCTTTTGGACTTCAGCTCCCAGAAGCCCAGGCTATTGGCTTATGTAGCTGAGGCTTCTGGGAGGTGAAGTCCTCCAGAAGCACTCAAAAAGCAGAGTCAGGGGGCCACCGTGGTTGCAGTTTAAAGGCCCTATATCTGTGCTCTTTCTAAGGGCTTTTGGATTTCATTTCCCAGAAGCATCAGCCATAGGGCCCTATGGCTGAGGCTTCTGGGAAATGAAGTCCAAAACCAGTTTGTGGGGGGACGATAAAGACCCTAAGTATTATACGCTCAAGCGTCATACTTCAAACCACAAAGCTATGCAATAATATGTTACTAGTGGCCACACGAGGTCACATGAGGTCATAGAAGGTCAATTGAGGTCACCAACTCTTCCTCCTGCACTCGTCAAAGGTCATCTGATGTCACAAAAGGTCATCCGAGGTCCTACACCCGTTAAAGGTCAAACGAGTTTACAAAGGTCACCTGAGGTCACGAGCTGGTTATATGCCCTTCCTGAGGGTCACCCGAGGTCGCAAAGGTCACCCGAGGTCATGCTAGGGCACAAGGCCTAGGTGCTACTACAGCTGCCTATTCCCCAGATATATTGTCCTACTCTGGACTTTTGAAACACAAATCACACACACATATACTGAGTCTGAAACCCCAAAAAAGCCATTTTGTTACAAATATGCATCTGACAAATGACAACAACAACAAAAAGATTTACAACGAGTCACAGACAACAGAAAAGGAGAGTCGGGCATTATGGAAAAGCAACACCATCTGTACAGACAACGTACACACTACAGTATTTCTATGCTGTTTGAGTATCACAAAACAAAGAAATCAGGTAAAATTATTGTTGTTATTCCTTATGTATTCTATTTTTCTTTTAAGGATGCTCTAACACATCATCCACATATCCAAGCATCACTTATTCAGTGGTCCACATATTCTGCCATCCTCATATTCACATATTCTATCAATCATATGTTCACATGTTCTACATGGGATTGATTGTGTGATTATGTGATTGATAGAATATGTGAATACTGTATGTGATTGACAGGATATGAGACAATGCGATTGATAGATAGGATAGGACAGGACAAGAAAGGACAAGGTAGTATAGGACAGGACAGGGTATGTCAATGGCATATTGGATTGTAGACTATGTGGAGGGTAGAATATGTGGTTGCTTTTCTTATCTGGGGCTCTTCCACTTTCACAGGAGCCCTGTGCCCCTATCCCCCAGCGAATGGGGAGGGTCCATTGCAGTACTATAAATCCATGCATATGTATTTAGCAATATAGATCAGTTATTAGAAAATGTATTACCAAAATAGTTCCTTTGTACACATACACAGCCAGCCCTTTCCTCCTCCCAAAGCTCAATCGGTCCCATCCTTTGCAAGCTGAGTCCCTGCTTTCTTCCCTTTCTTTCTATTTCTCCTCCTCCTTATCTTTGGATTTTGGGTCTCCTTCTCTTTGGCCCCAAATGGTGGCTGAGACGGCTTCTTTGCCGGAGGACCCAACTCCGACGCCTGGCCCTCCTCTCCTCCTTCTCCTCCATTCTTCTTGTTTCTTCTTCTTCCCCGCAGGGGTGGCGTTGACTGCGCCCACAACTGTCTCTCTGCCGCCAGGTTCTTGCGTATCTTTGTGGCTGGCGTTTTCCCTACTTTTTCCACAGGCCTATCACATCTCTAGCCTTGGAGATGCCTCACCCACAGGTTGGCCATGGGTTGGGGACAACGCAAGGGCAGTTAACAACAACAACAGCAACAACAACAACCACCACCACAAACTCACCAAGAGTCTGAATCTGACTTGGCATCCACAGGGGTCTTTGAGGCATGGTTATTGGAGAGTAATTTCCCAGCGCTTGGAGACCTTTACAGGCACTTACTAGGCAAGTAAATGGCTTGCCGTAATTTAGTTAACATTTGGGGCATCCTCTGCCACACACACACATGCCCCAGGGATGCCCACCTGCCTGCCCTTGGGAAGCAATGCCCAAGCTTTGCTGATCCTGCCTTTTCCCGAAGTGACCGCTCTTGGCACCGCCACCAACCCTGGTGGCGCCACTGCTTCGGAGGCAGCCTTGCCCCACCTTTGGTGCACCAGATGTTTTGGGACTCCAGCGGTCAGGGTCCAAAATATCTGGAGGAACTAAGGTTGAGAGAACCCCCGTTCTAAGGGGCTCAGGTACAAAGGGAGGTTTAGTTGGCATCTTCACAGAAAAGGCTAGCAAAGACCAGTAAGAGGCTGGTATAGCCCAGAGGTCACCATTACTCACCAAGGTCTTTGGCAGCTGGATTCCCAGAAGCACCAATGGTCAGGGAGCTGGAGCTCAAAACATTGCCATCAAGTAGGCTTTGACTCAGGACCTCCAAGACCTCCTCCTGGTATTCACAGCCATGATCTTCAGGCTCAGACCCCACAAACTCTTTAAACACTGGATTGTCATTACCATGGAGCTGTGTTTTCCCATCATCTGTCCAGGGAGTTGGACAGGAAGGCCCTTGAGGTCGCTTCCAACCCCATGACTCTATGAAAGTATGACAGCCTCACTTTAGTCCTTGTGGCTTCTAGGGCATGTTCAGGCTGGATTTGCGCTGGAATCATTTGTCTTTTCTGAAGCCGATGGCATCCGTACGACTCTCGCTCGACACATTTGAAATTAGATGATTCCCTTCCCGTCGGCTTGGAGGGCCCAAGACTGAGAACTAACTCAAGCCAAGGTCCCGGATTTGCCCTTGGGAAGCCCTCTAGTTTGCTCTTTCGGTCACTTTTCTGTCACCAAAAAGGGACACAGGTTTGTGGGAGGGAAATGTAGGCCACGAAACCCACTGGGTGTCTTTGGGCAAGTCACACTCTCTCAGCCTCAGAGGATGGCAATGGCAAGAACATGCCAAGACACCTCCAGAATTGCCTTAGGGTCGCCATAAGTCAGAAATGACTTGAAGGCACACAACAACAACAACAACAACATGTGGCATACTGATACAGTGGCATTAACTTCAAGCTGAGGAGTAAGTACTAGAGGCAGAATCATACTCCATCTCACCCTTGGTGCGGAGACTTACCGGACATCTTGTGGGACCGGTCTTCAATCCAGTGTCTCGGTGGGCAATTATTTGTGGGTGGGTGTCCTCCAGGTCCTCCTGTGCATCTCCATCTTAAAATCAGACTTGAATTCACAGCCCTTTTGAAGAGAGAGAGAGAGAAGGGTCAGTTATGCGCATCCGCCGCAAGCCATTGCAACAAAAACATAGCATCCTGATTCAAAGCTACAGTTTTGTACGGTCTGGAAGCCAACGACGCCGATACAAAACGCAACACAAAATGTACCCAAAGTTATATAAGGTCTGGACTCTGAAAACCATGCTCAAGTCTTGTTTTAACAGCAGCCACTATGAATGTTGTCACCGTATGATTTTGCTGAAAGAAAGGATCCATAAAAGGCATAGAGGCCAAGAGAGCAGGGATCAGTTCCTTTGTCAGATCTCTTACCCAAAAGGCCAGACTAGTGGCATTTCTTATGGAATGGGGCCATCTTGTGGCTCGGTTGCTGCCATGCAACCTGTTGGGCATTTAATGTTTGGTCCGTTGTGACTTCACAATTTAATGGTACAGAATATGGCAGCCCGGCTGGTCACTGGCGTATCCAGGACCAGCCACATAACACCTGTACTTAAAGATCTACATTGGCTGCCCGTTCGCTTCCGAGCTCAATATAAGGCGTTGGTTATCACCTATAAAGCCCTAAATGGCTTGGGCCCAGGTTTCCTAAAGGACCGCCTCTCCCCGTACAATCCGCCTCGCACCCTCAGAACATCTGGGCAGCAACTGCTGAAGGCGCCTGGGGCTAAGCGCGCTTCTACGTCTAGAAGGGCTTTTTCTATAGCTGCCCCAGCCCTTTGGAACACGCTGCCCATTGAGCTCCGCTCATCTACCACCCTGGCCCAATTTAGGAAGGATCTTAAGACCTTCCTATTTAAGCAGGCATTCCCCGACTAAGATCCTGTGGGCCTCCCCTCCTCTTCCGTGGCCATGAGGAAGGGCGACGGGGCTTTTATTCCTGTTTTTAGTTTTCTGTGACTGTGTTTACTGTTTTTAATTGTATCTGCGTGCACTTGATGCACTTTTGTAAGCCGCCCTGATCTATTTGGAAGGGCGGGGTAAAAATAAATTTTATTATTATTATTATTAATGTTTGTTAGGGGAAAAAAGACTCCTTGGGTTTGGACCATATTCCTGCATCTATATGTCTGAAGTCCTCAGGCTTTGGTATAGCATAGTGGCACCAAGGGGGAGTTGTGAGTCCATCAAAACGGTCCTGAAATGATGGCGGGGATGAGGAAAGCGATGGTTGGGGGATGATGATGGACTTGGTTTGTACCTCGTCTTTTCTCTACAGTTGGGACTCAAAAGACACTTTATAAATTAAAATGATTACAATATTATTTAAGATACAGTTGGCACGCCATGCCCATGCATTTTTTATTCACCCATAGAGTATTTATACCCCATTTTTAAAGGATAGGAAGCAATAGGCGACACACAACCTTTCAGATGTTGCGGCACTTAGAATCATAGAGTTGGAAGAGACCCCAAGGGCCATCCAGTCCAACCCCATTCTGCCACGCAGGAAATCACAATCAAAGTATCCCATCCAGCCTCTGTTTAAAGACATCCAAGGAAGGAGACCCTCACCACTCTCTGAGGAAGGAGTTTGTTCCACTGTTGAACAGCCCTTACTGCCATGAAGTTCCTCCTAATGTTGAGGTGGAATCTGTGTTCCTGGAGCTTGCATCCATTGTTCCATGTTCTAGTCCCTGGAGCAGCAGAAAACAAGCTTGCTTCCTCCTCAATGTGACACCCTTTCAAATAATAGAAGTTATACACCCAAACTTTCCTCCCCTCTTTGCAAATATGTTTAAAGACTAGGTAAGGTGTCATTCAAGCAAGAAGCACAAATAAATAACGTGGACATATGGGTCTAATTCCTGTTTGGTCCCAGAATTCTAATCAACTGATCCATTCATTCATATCCATTCATTCCGTTTGTATGCTGCCTTTCTCCCAGGAGGGCCATTCGCAGATTAAACATTTTTTAAAATCTCAATAAAATCCAAAAACCATTAAAGTCATCTATCTAAAATCATATAAAAATATACAAAAGTTAAAAGCGTAACTTCAGCGCTTGGCATCCTTTGCCACTCATCATGCTGGCTGATGGGAGCTGCAGCCCCACATTGGAGGGGGATCAAATTTTCCTCCCGACAACCATCCTAAAGGTTGCGTTGCACACAACTGTGTCATCCTCTTCCCCACCTGCCAGGATTTATCCATTTATTCTCCCATCCTGACTCCGTCGAATAAGCCCCTTTCTCTCTTTCTCGCCGCAGGCCGCTGCGCTGACTTACAAATCCAGTTCACCGAAGCCGTCTCCACCGTTGCAGAGCAGAAAGAGCTAATTGCAAAGCTGGAGCAGGACCTGAGCACCATCCAGTCCCTCTCTGCAACGCATCGTCCGGATGCGGAGGTCAGTTCCCTGAAGAGATTTCCCCCCTCCGGCCCAGCGGACAGACATTGGGTCACACCTAGACACACGCAAGTTGCGACAAGCCTAGAATCTCATGGGCCTTTTTGGCTCATGTTCAACTTGTGGTCTAGCAGTTAACCCAGCTTATCTCAAACCTGGAAGACTTCGGAAGATATGGGGCTCATGGGGCCAGACTAGAACCAAAGAGGGGTCTGGGTCATGGTTGCTAAACGGTTCCTTGCTGGGAAGGACCAGGTACAAAATGGCGCCCCAGGTAAAGAATACAGGTACAAAATAGTACCTTGATGGGGAGAACCAGATGTAAGATGGTGACATGGTGGGATGTGTCATTTGCCAACTACCCACCCCAAGCCATCCAAGGCATTACCTGGCATGCAACAGTTCACATTTACATCTGGGTTGGCACAGGTAAGCAACTGTCGCTGTTTGAAAGTGGCTGGGAGGACATTTTGCTGTTACTACTGTTAAACCGGGAGTCTGACATTAACCTGCACGCATCACGTCCAACTGTCCCAGTTTGACAGGGACAGACCCAGTTGATCCCAGGGTTTTCCTGCTTAAAATGGTAGCATTGTGCTTTCTTCTCCATCAATAACCCTTGCTGCCTAGCCACGCTCTGGTGTGGTTTGGCCACACAGGTCCCGGCTTTGAAGTGTCGGAGGGCATGCTAGGCATGGATCCATGTCCGTCTTCTGCTTCCCTCCCAAAGGGTGCTGCTATCCAAAACCTGGAGAACATTCCCGAACCCATTAAAGAAGCAACGGCGCTTTTCTACGGTAAGCATCTCGCCGCCGGCACGGGGAGGAGGGTCTGCTCTGTTTGCCCAGGCTACGAATAGCATTGCCTGCAAGAAGGTGCTTTTCTTACCTCTGGAGCCCTAAGAACGGCCGACTGGAGCCTGGTGCAAACAACGGTCCTTCAAGAAGACAGGCACAAAATGGCAGAACATTTTTTAGCTTGAACTGCAGGGGTGGGGAAAGCACACCAGGAAGCCCCAGGGTTTAAAAAAGAGGGGTTTCCCCCCCCCAAAAGGGCCCAAATTCTAGGCGCCAAAATGGGGGGGGGGGGGAATAGAGATTTTGGTCGCCACTATACTCGAGCCCTTGGCGATCTAGCTTCAGCCGTCGTTGACCCTGACCAAACATGTGGGAAAGGCGCAGAGGACGGTTGGGCAGAGTACTCTTTTGGACTCCAGCTCCCAAAATCCCCCAAGGAAAGGTCCCCAGCCAACCAACCTCTGCTTCAGTCTCACATGTTTGGTAAGGGTCAACAATGGCTGAAACTAAATCACTGAGGACTGACCTCCTGCAGTGGCTCCTAGTCTAGTTTTCTCCATCCCTCCCTCCATCTTCCACCGCTGTCTTCTTCTCCAGGCTACCCACCGTCACCAACTAGCCAGATCCCAGAGGGCCAGATGGACTCCCTTCTCGCCATCATCTCCAGCCAGAGGGAACGTTTTCGAACCCGGAACCGTGAGCTGGAAGCGGTAAGGTACCCTTGCAACAGAGGGGTTCTCCTTGGTTCTAGACCAACCATGGGGACTCTCAAACCACTGACACACACACAGCCCAGTGCCACCTGTATTCACGCTAAACTGGTTGTGGATTGCACTCCAACGGTTGGCGGACCCAAAGCTATCTTGAATTTCTTGCTACTCTATTCAGCTTTGGTCGGACCTCATTAGAAATTCTGGAACCCAGAATCCTAGTCCAACAATAAAAATGTATAAAAAGAATTTAAATCCTTTAAAACAGATTCATTAAGTCAGATCAAATCAGGAACAGCTCACCATTAAACAGCTCAGCATTAAAAGCTCTCATAAGCAATTCCCAAATAGCCGGTGGGAACAGAAAAGTTTTCACTTCCCAGAGCGACAACAAAAAGGGAGCCATCTTAGGATCCGCAGCGAGCGAATTCCAAAGTTAGGGAGCAGCCACCAAAAGGGCCCTCTCCCATAACCTCACTAAACCAAGCTGAGATGTTGCAGTGTATGCATTTATTACTATCACTTCAGTACATTACTCTATAGACTCACGTATAAGTTTAGAAATTTAGGTTTAAAAATTGACCCAAAAAACCTGAGTCGACTTATCCACAGGTCAATGTAAGTACTGTATTTTACCTTGTGAAAGGTAAGAGTTTAATCTGCCCTGGAAGCACTGACCGCCTTCTACTCTCTCATCCATCTAGCCTTTAGTAGCAGAAACAGTTATTCCTGCTTGATTCTGTAAGTCCTTTGGCATCGTTTTCCTTTGCTTCGTCCTTTACATCCTTCATTACATGTCCCTAAGTTTTACCCTCGACCTATCCATGGGTCATATCAAAATACATCATTTGGGCCCCCAAACCTGCCCTCGACTTATACATGAGGCTGACTAACAGTCGAGCAACTTCCAAAGGTAAAAGGCTGCGGTGTTGAAATAATACATATGCCATATGAGAACCCAATATCAGCAGCAGAGGTTGGTGGTTCCAGTGTCAGAGGGCCAGTGAATCCACTTTGGGTCTTGGATCAAACTTGAAAGCTGTTTCCCAAAGCACTGTCCTCACCACCTTCGACAGCTCCTTAAAAAATCCGAACTAAAACCCTATAAGAATGGTAAACCTATAAGAATGAAAAACCTATAAGAATAGTAAAATTACAAAACGGTTCTGCTAGCAACAAACCAGCGAAGAAATTGGGTTCTTTTCCCATAAACAACAAGAAAGTAGATTTAAAACAAGTGGTTGAAAAGCCCCCTGAGTATGTTTTTGGCTTTCTGGCAGGAAAACCGCCTGATGCAGCACACGATGCAAGCCCTGCAGAGCGAACTGGACAGCCTGCGCGCCGACAACATCAAGCTCTATGAGAAGATCAAGTTCCTGCAAAGCTATCCCGGCCGGGTAAGTATTGGTCCATTATCCCTCCCTCCCACATAACAACTTAAAATACCCAAATCACGATAACCATAATGAAACGACATCACATGATAAAAGTGATCAAACTACAGCAAGACGATGGGAGCCCTGGGGTATTTTATATGGGGGGTCCATATATGGGGGTCCATATTATCCAAAAGGATAATGATCCTTTTGCCTTTGATTCATTGAAATAGAGATTGCATGCTTAGTAAGCTAAAGGACACGGGGCAGAGGGGGGAAAGCAAAGTCGGGCTCCAGTTGTTGAAAGTGGAATAGCAGGTCTTACCACGGCCAGCTAGGAAAGGTTCAAGGGGAAGAGCAAACCAGTTTATCTCCTATGCAAAACATTTTCTTTTTAGTTTTTATCAATTTCCAACAAAAAGGAAAAACAACCGTAACAAACAGACACCCAAATTCCACATAAACATAATGCTCCTAAAAGCAAACACATTGCAAATATATATATATATATATACAGTCATACCTAACATAATTCATAAAATAACATCAGGAGATAAAAAAGCACCCACCCCTCCGTTCCCCCTCCATAAGAAGTACCCATGTCTTATAAATTTAACTCTCATTAGATTTAATACATACATACATACATACATACATAACATCAAAATAAATCCAAACAAGCCAACTTGCAATAACCTCCTCACCCACTCTTCATCCTCCTCCTTCACTCATCCTCTTACCAACCTATGCCATCCTTTCTTTCCAACCCCTTCCTTAATCTTCCATAACACATCTTTACTCCTCTTCCTCCTACTTCCTCCTCCATCCATTTTCCTTCCCTCTTTCACCTTTCCATCCTAATATCATCTTACCCACTCCATTCATTCATAACGCCCTCCACTCAAACAACCTTTCTCTTACCCTCTCATCACTTATTCTTACCTTCCTAGACTTACATTCCTCCCCTCGTACCTTCCCTTCCCTTCTTCCTATGCAAAACATGCCCTGACGCTCTGGTTTGTGTCTCATCTAGGGTGGCGGAAGTGACGACACGGAGCTGCGCTACTCTTCCCAGTACGAAGAACGCCTGGACCCCTTCACTTCTTTCAGTCGGAAGGTACAAAGCCTGGAGCCATTTGCTGGTGGCAGAGTGAGGGAAGGAAGGTTGGCTGGGTGGCACATCAGGATTTTTCATTGGCACTTTGGGAGCAAGAAGTTCTTTTAGAGTACATACATACCTGGGGGCTCACCTACCCTGGCCAGAATACTCCTGCCATGCTCTTGGAGTATTCTGGCACCCCCTCTGTGCATCTGGCGTCACCACTACTGGCGTAAGTTACTCCCTCGGAGGGCACAACAAGGTGGCATGGCTGGCACCGCTTTGTGACCTCAGTGGGACTGACTCACGCCAGCAGTGGTGGCACTGGGCGACAGCAGCAACGCATGTGCAGACAGACTCCTGGCATCGCTATGGAGTGCTCCAAAAGTCTGGAACAAAAGGTAAGTTTTTGAAATCCGGTTTAAGGGAGGGATGGGGTGGATTCAGCGCAGAACTGGACTCATGGCGTGAAGACAGTCTGCACCCGAATTGGGGATTTGGCCCTGTATGGTGAAGACAGGTCACTGTGAAGATGGAGTGAGACTGTCTTCTTTGGGCCATCCTGCCTACAAACCCAGGAGATCAGGCCTCCGTTCTCCCATTTTATAGATGGCAATAGCTGAGGCCAAGCAATGCTGACTTGGTCTCAGAAGCCACCCCAAAAACCTAAGGTCAAAGTGAGTCTGCCTCATTTCCAGACTGACTAGGTGAAAGTGCAATTCATTTGTTCAGTGGTGGTCTCTGCAGGTTAAGAAGTGAGTGGGGGCCTTTCAGATTCCACTTTGGGTTTGTAGGAACATCTCTTTTTCATTGCATTTATCTGTGCCTTATGATCTGTTCAATTTCAGGAGCGTCAGAGGAAATACCTGAGCCTGAGCCCATGGGATAAGGCCACCCTTGGCATGGTAAGTCATGCGGGGAACTAAAGGCTGGGATCCTTTATGGCGGTTGCGAATGCATAATTTCGAGTTAAGCACTTGTGACCCTATAGAACAGTGATTCCCAAACTCTGGTCCTTCAGGTGATTTGAACTTCAGCGCCCAGAATCCCAGACCAATGGCTTTTGGGAGCTGAAGTCCAAAACATTGTCATTATTTTGTTATATCCCAACTTTCTCCCAATGTAGGGACTCAATGTGGCGAAGGGACTGTGAAAGTCCTCCAACGTCCAATTACTAGGCAGCAGGGGACCATTCACTTGTCACTTGGGGTGCAACTGGTTGACAACCCCACTCCTTGATCCCATCCCCAAATCCTGTCTGATATTGGACGCTAACCATGATCAGCCCTAGTTTGTACTTGGATGGTCAACCAGCAAGGAATCCCTGGTACTGTCAAGGAAGAAATTGGCAATGCCACCTCTGAGAAAACCCCATGTAACCCATGGGGTCCATCAAGACTTGGAGGCACTCAGACACACATCTGTCAACTCCCTCTCTTCTGATTTCATTTGTCCAAACCGTTAGGCTCTCGAGATCCTCAGCGTAAGATTTGTTTTTCAACAACTGATGCAAAGAGAAGAAAACCGTCAGGTGGTAGACCTCTGGGAATAAAGCCAACCAGAAATGAAAAGGATCCTAAGAGCCGGCCTGTGTGTACAAAGGCACAGGAAAAGCACACAACTCAGCATAGGACACAGGGTTCCCTTTCCTGAGGAAACCTTTGTTTTTGTTTATAAAAGAAGTTTCTAGTCCTTATATCTTTATCTAATTTACTTACTTACTTGATTTGCATGCTGCCTTTCTGCCAAAGTAGTGCCCAGGCGGCTGACAGCAGAGGCTTAACAATAAAACAGTACCCATTTTTAAAATTAATATAGCAAATAAAAATGCAAAACCCTTTTAAAATGCTAAGCTAAAAACATAAAACCATTAAAAGCAAACCCCCCAATAAGCTGTTTCAACAAGGCAGTTAGATGCTCCCTATAAACAGTCTTGGTCAGCAGTCTAACCCCAAGTTTGGACCTGCTGCAGTTTCCAAATAGTTTCCAAAGGTGGTCCCATGTACAGTGCATTATAGCAGTCCAGATGGGATGTCATCAAGGCAGTGCGCCATTTGGACTATGTCTTTGGAAAGCGTCTGGGCAAAGCTTGCAGGGGATGAGAGAAATATTTCCGATGGTGGTTGAGAAGAGGGGCCGGGTTTCTCCCCATCAAACCTACCCATATGCTTCCCCCAAACATCACAGTCTCTCCCCACAAGTTAGAATACATGATGTTGAACACATGATTTTGTGCCAAAGCATTCAAGGTGCTTTGACTACTCCTGACTAAGAGTTCTGTGTCTTCCGGTTGCCTCTGCAGGGAAGACTCATCCTCTCCAACAAAACGGCCCGAACGGTTGCCTTCTTCTACACCCTTTTCCTCCACCTTCTTGTTTTCCTGGTGAGTCTGTTTCTCTCTGCTATTACTGACTTATCTTTCATGGATTCCAGTGGCTCAACTCAAAGCATGACTAAGACTGGGGCCAAACCATCATTATGGTTGACTCTTCTATGAGGGACATGCGGAGAGACAAGTTGAATGGACTGATGAATGAATGCACAGACAGACAGACATGTGGATGGATGGGTGGGTGGATGGATGAGCTGACAGATGGATGAGCTGATGGATGGATGGATGGACAGATGAGCAGACGGATGGATGGACAGATGAGCGGACGGACGGACAGACGGACGGATGAGCTGACGGATGGATGGATGGATGGATGGATGGATGGATGGATGGATGGATGGACAGATGAGCAGACGGACGGATGGATGGACAGATGGATGCACAGATGAGAAGACGGATGGATGGATGGACAGATCAGCGGGCGGATGGATAGATGAATGAATGGATGAATGAATGGACGGATAAACAGACGGATAGATGAGTGGATAGACAGAGATCACTAAGCAATACAGACAGACAGCATGGGACTATTTATGACTGACAAACCAAAAGCCCAGATTCAAACACCATGGTCAGCTTTCTATTTCTGGTTAATGCAACAGCTTGTGCTAGTGCACCTGCCACCACAAAATATGTTCCCTGGAAGCCATTTTGCGTGAGCGCATCCTCTTTCTCCATATATCTCTCCTCGCCATACACATCCCATGTCAAGGTAAGTCACTCCTTCTTCCCGCTTCCCACAACAGGTAATGAATGGCCTATCTTTATTTTTTCCAGGTCCTCTACAAAACCGCTTGGAGCGAGAGCGTCGGCAGGGACTGTGCGGCCTACTGTGCCAAGAAGTAGGTATCAAAAATGAGCCTTTCAGCTCAACCTTGAGCCTGCATTGCAGAGTTCGCCTTCCCATTGTGGCACCTGGTCACTCCAAAATGCTACAAGCATCGATGCTTGGACACCTGCCTTTGCTGATCCAGCCCTTTTTATCTGCTCCTTTCAGGTACGCTGACCACTTCCACCAGTTTCATAGGAACGACGACAACGGCAACTTGTGGCAGTGAAGCCGATGGCGGAAACTGGGTTACCAACTTGTGCCCCACCTTGCATCTGGTTGGGTTGCAATTCCCATTATTCCTTGGCCACGAGGTCTGATAGGATTTGCAGTCCAACACCATCCAGAGTACTTACAAGTCGGCTGCCCCTAGACATACACCGACATCACCAAACCCCATCGCTTTTTTGGAGGGTTGGGAGTTGATCTAGTGCTGCCCTATTCCTAGGCTTCTCATCTCTTCTGTTTCCCCAAAATGTCTACTGCAGACCTCCAGCTTCAAGCAAATAACAAATCTAAAGAACAGGCCTTGTCTTGTCTTGGGCAAATGTTTGACCCCCAGAGCGATCTCAAATGTGACGTCCCAGGCATTAACTTACAAGTCCTAGCTGTGGAAATGTAACTTTTTAAGAGGCTATAACTGCATCCATAGGTGAATCTAGGAGACCAAATATTGTTGATTGATCAGTTTGTCCAGTTGGGGTATAACCCACAGTTACGGTTTTTGAATGTTAGAAACTGACCATTAATCCAAATGCAGGTTTTTATCAGCATTGCCAAGCCATGGTTTAAGACAGCGTTTCTGAAACGTTGGTCCTCCAGGTGTTTTGGACTTCAGTTCCCAGAATTCCTGCTCATTGGCTCATCTGGCTAGGGCTTCTGGGAGTTGAAGTCCAAAACACCTGCAGGACCTGCCTTTAAAAAATTCAGAGAATCCAGAGTTTGAGTAAATGTGATTTAATGTTATGATCAACATGCTGGTTGGAAAGCACAATTCTTTTTCTCTCCTGCTCCTACAGTGATTAAATTGCTAAAGCAACATGTACGTTGTATTGTTGTTTTTTCCTTTTCCACCAAAGCAAAACACTTTTCAGTTGCAATAATGGCTGAAGGCTGAGGGGAGTCCAGCAAATAGGGGACCCAAGAAGCACGGATTTAGGCTAGGCAAGTTAGATGGATACTGGGAGTTGTTCATTGTTCATTCATTCATTGGGGAAGAGAAGGCTGGTCCAGAGAGGCCTTGGGTTCTTCTTCTGACCTGTCCTGATGAACCAAAGGAACACACTAGCCTCCAAAAAGAGGAGTGTTTTGGACCATTAGCCCCAAGACAACTGACATCCACAGGGCAGCACTTGTATTGATTTATTTTGCCTTCCTTATATGCCTTAGATATGCAAAGAAAAGGCTGACTGCGTTCAGAGAACCCATGCCTATGGAAGCGTTGGTTATGTTTGCAACTGTACTAGTGTGGCGTAGTGGTTTGCGCATTGGAAGATGACTCTGGAGACCAGGGTTCGATTCCCTGCTCGGCCATGAAACCCACTAGGTGACTTTAGCCAAGTCACGCTCTCTCGGCCTCTGGGGAAGGCAATGGCACACCTCCTCTGAACAAACCTTGCCAAGAAAGTCCCATGACAGCTTCGCCTTAGGGTCGCCATAAGTCGGGAACGACTTGAAAACACACAGCAGCAGCAAAACTGCTCCAATGCCAGTGTTGGCAACTGCTCTCCTCCCCTGGAACGGAAACTCAAAAGACATCAGAGAAGAATGTGCCTCTTTACTTGCCAAGGAGAGCCTTCCTCTCAGCATGAAGACGCATCTCCTCATCCCATTTCCTCTTTCCGCTTAACTTTGCAACCAGCGAGCTCTGCTTATAGTCGGCTATCACAAATGGCATCTGTTTTCCTCCGCAATGACTGCGATCCAACCTGCCAGCTAAATATCCGCTACCCAGCACTACACAACCCCCATGCAGAACAGCAACACTGCATGGCACACGCAGTGCCATTGCACTAAGTGAAACCACAATGTGCAACCGCAATGCGGAGCATGCACAGCTCTGCCTCCGCCACTATCAGCAGAATACATTTGTTGCACCATAGTGAACAATTCAGCCCACATGCATAGTGTGATGCTGTTGTTGTTGTGGTTGTTGTATATCTCCAAGGCCTTTTTCGCTTATGGCCAACCCTAAGGTAATCGCCTCTCATGGCCCTTTCTTGGCAACTTTCTTCAGAGAGGGTTTGCCATTGCCCTCCTCTGAGGCTGAGAGTGTGTGACTTGCCTGAGTGGGTTTCCATGGCCAAGGTAGGATTCAAACCCTGGTCTCCCAGTATACTAGTCCAATGCTCAAATGACTACACCATGCTGTCTCTCAGTGTGAATGCGATATACGCATGCACAAGTCATTAAATGGAAGAGGAAACTAATAAGGAGAGGATGCTAGACATGAGAGAGCCATTGGTGCAGTGGCTTTGAGCGTTGGACTACAACTCCGGAGACCAGGGTTCGAATGCCCACTCAGCCATGAAAACCCACAAGTCACACTCTCTCGGCCTCAGAAGAAGGTGAAGGCAAGACCCCACTGAACAAATCTTGTCAAGAAACCCCCATGATAGGGTCATCTTAGGAAACCCATAAGTACTCAGAAATGACTTGAAGACACTCAACAACGACAAACCAATGAACCCAAAACAACACTGGCAAACACAGAGATGGGGAAGTCCGGCACGCTGCATCCCCTAAACTATTTGGAGAAGTCAGAATTGCAAAGTTGGCTGGAGTTATAAGCGGGCACCGAGAAATAATCCTGAGCTTGCGCCAAGCAAATATGAAGCCATAAAGACAGCAAGGGGAACCAGCTGCTTTCACAGAGGCCTCTCTTTTGGATTATCAGGACAGGGCCAACTGAAGTCACTACTATTCAAAGGAGGTGGCTTTGGTGCTAATTTTAGCCCCCCTTTTAGACGGACGCATGTCCTGGTATGAAGCGTCCAGCTGTCAGAAACAAAACCTCCTGCTCCTGACCTGAAAGAAAGCTGGAGCGTCACCAGCTCTCATAGCAAGAGACGGCTCAGAAAAGTGATCCGAACGGAGACTTCAGACTAAGAATGGGGAGGGCAGCCATGGAAGAAAAGATCCTAAGGAGTAAAGATATTCAGCCGAGCACAAAAGATATAACTGTACATGGTGTTCCCCATTGCCATGTACAAGTGCAAGAGCTGGACAGTGAAGAAAGCAGATAGGAAGGAAAATCAATTCATTGGAGACATGGGGCTGAAGAGCATGGAGGATACCTTGGACAGCCAGAAAGACAAACAAATGGGTCCTGGAGCCGATCAAGCCAAAGTGTTCCCTGGAAGGCAAGATGACAAAACTGAGGCTGCCATACTTTGGACGCATCATGAGAAGGAAAGACTCATTGGGGGGAAAAAACAATGCTAGGAAAGGTGGAGAGAAGTAGAAAGAGAGGAAGGCTGCATGCTAGATAGATGGACCGACTCTAGATAAGAGGCCATGGGTATGAATTTGCAGGAATTGGGTAAAGGCAGTGGAGGACAGGGAGTCTTGGCGATGTCGCATCCACAGAGTCGCCATGGGTTGAGATCAATTCCAAGGCGGTTAGCAACAACAACAACAAAGTATGGTGCCATCCGCATATCTCAGATTGTTATTATTCCTTCCTCCCATGCTCACACCTCTTTCCTCTGAGTCTAATCCTGCTTTATGGGTGATATTCCCTGCATACAAGGGGGCTCTGTGGCCATGTTCTAGAAGAGTTTATCCCTGACGTTTTGCCTGCATCTTCAGAGAATGTATATCACTCACTTCTATGCCAGCATTCTCTGAAGATGCCAGCCACAGATGCTGGTGAAACGTCAGGAACAAAGTCTTCTAGAACATGGCCACATAGCTCCAAAAACCCACAAAAACCTATGGATGCCGGCTATGAAAGCATTTGACCATCCCCATTGTCTGGGGCAGATGGAAACTGCAACCGACTCTTCAAATAACCCTTTCCTAACACCACCAGCATCTCACCCAGTTCCAGTCTCTACCTCGAAACCTTTTAACCCACCATGCCTGGCTGACTTTCTTTCCTCTGCGCACCCTTCTGCACCCAAAATAAACCCGTCCAGGGCAGGAGGGTTTGCCCCAGCCCTGCCCTTGGCACCATCATCCCTTCTGTTTATGCACAAGGTAAGTGCCTTTCCCGCTCTGCCCCGGCCCTGGAAGTGACTTTGCCTTCCTCTCCCGCTCTCTAAGTGCTGCGCTGGTTTCATTCAGCTATATTTGAACTGCGCCATCGATCGCCTCGCTTCCCTGGGCTTGGCGCATGCATCCATTTGTGGCTATGGGAACCCATTACAAAAAAGTGAACCGAGCATGCAAGCGGCGGGGGGGGGGGACATCTTATGCAGCCAGTTGTGAGGCTATTTTCGTCACAGCGCACACCGTCTGTGGCGAAGGAAGCAGAGTGGTGATGTGGAGAAGTATATTTTAAAGTTGTTTTGGATGAATGAAAGACATGCTTTCGCTCATTCACTCTCCAGGCTTGTGCTTCCTGCTAAAATAACCTTTCAGGACACCCACCTTACACAAAGCTGTGTGTAGTTGCCACATTGTCCCAGGCCTTGTGGTTTCTAGGTCCTAAGGTGAACCTATCACAGGGTTTTCTTGGCAGAGAGGGTTTCCCATTGCCTTCCTTTGAGGCTGAGAGAGTGTGACTTGCCCAAGGGCACCCAACGGTTTCCATGGCTGAGCAGGGATTTGAGCCTTGATCTCCAGACTCCTAGTCCAATGCTCAAACCTCTATGCCACGCTGGTTCTCTTTTTACACTACACAGTCGCTGTTTACACTATACAGTCCCAAAACCTAAAAGTGGATTTGCACTGTTTATGCAATGCCCAATTCAGGGTTTCCACACCTTGTCCTGCATTAAAAAGACTTACATTTTTGCTGGTTGGGACTACATGGGGAAAGACAGATGCCCATTATCACTGCAGTGGGCAAGGGGTGCATTTGGTGCCAGAATACTTAGGCGGCAGATCAGAGTATTCTGGCCAATGTAGAGGAGTCCCAAAAGAGTCGGGATAAGGAACATTAGAGCCTGCAAGTGCTGTAAGCAATATTTCAGAGGAAGGAACTGGCAAAATCCTATAAAATCCATGGGACAGCCATAAGTCAACAGACAACCTGAAGACACATATATACACATGTGCTTCTAGCCAGAAAATGGGTGCAGAGCAGAGTCAAGGGTAGGCCTTAGCACCGTAACAACCTCAAAGGAAGATGGAAGCAAATGTACATATTGTGAAGCAAAGGGAGCCCTAAGTTTTGCCTTCAGCTTATCCACGGGTGATGTCCAAATCCATAACTTTGGCCCCAAAACCTGCCCTTGACTTATACATGAGGTTGACTTATAGTTGCATATGCACCGTAAGTATCATACGCAGATTCTCTGGGTATTGTAACAACCAAATGCCAAAACTGAAAAATTTGCACCCTTGTCTCCCACTACTTCGCTTTGAACCCACAACAAATGCCCAGAATCCCATAGCATTGAACCATGGTAGTTTAAAGCGGTGTCAACCCGGATTATTTCTGCAGTGCAGATGCAGCCTTGCTCCTCCCGATACATTTAGTGGGTGAAGGCTAATTCTCCCATGACCATAACATGAAAATCCCATTCCATTTTTGCATGGAATACTGCTCACTATGTAAAAGTTTTGCCGTGTGTTAAGATACCCTCCAAAATCTCCATAAATCCTCTGCAGTCCTATTCTTCCAGGTGCTTTTAAAATGTCCAGGCTTTTCTCTTTTCCTACCCACTTTCCCCCTCTATCATCAGCCCGCTTCAATTGCTGCAAGTGGATTTCAACGTATAGAGAGCTTCCATTCAACTCAATAGGAAGGGAAGGAGAGGATTGGGTAGAATCATGCCTTTCCCAACAGGCTCAGGCAAAAGCATACTGCTGCAAGATCTCCTAATTTGTCTTTCTTTCCTTAGTGATAACTTTTCCTGTCTTGACCACAATCTGACGTTGCTTGGCCACACACATCTGTGAAATGTTGGAGAATATGGGTTAAGCAATCTTGGGTATGAAACGGAGGGCTGTTATTTTCTCTTTACTGGAAGGTTTCCAGTTCCCAGAACGGGTGAAATAGCAAACTGTAGACGACAGAAAAGGGGATGAGTGAAAAATCCCTCCGCTCCTCTCCCCGCCACGATGTTTGTCAATACTAATTACGACCGAGCAATCGCCGAATTTGGAAACCCTGCCTTAGAGCAAACTGGTGCATGTACACACATGCAGAGATGAACCCACACACAGCCATTTTGGTATCCATAATATATAATGGATGGACACACAGCCAACCTTTGAGATTTGAGCATCCATGGATTTTGGTACCCACAGGGCTCCTGGAAGCAAACCTCTGCGGATACAAAGAACCCACTGTACACAATTCAAGGATGCTTTGACTGAGTTGCTGCAAGGCAGAATGGGGTTGGACTGGATGGCCCTTGGAGTCTCTTCCAACTCTGTGATTCTATGAAAATATTATCTAGAAACATTGGGGTGTTAAACCCCTCCTTGGACTACTTTGCTGCTGACCTTATCAACCCAAATCTGCAAGTCAGAGAAGAAGGGAAGGAGCCGGTTCCTTCTCTGAGATGCTAATATTCCCAGAGGGTCCCCACGTCCGACCAATATAAATATACAGATAGACAGGTGTGGAAAAGACTGAAGTGTAAAATCTGTACTCAGCCATGGATGGAAGGGAAGGGAAGAGGGAAAGAAACATGGCCATCAACACCATAAACACCTCCTCTGTGGACCTTCAATCTGTTTCCGACTTATGGCGACCCTAAGGCTAACCTATCATGGGGTTTTCTTGGCAGGGTTTGCTCAGACCTGGTGATAGGGTCTCCATAGGATGGAAATGACTCGAATGCACACAACACGTACACACACATATCTATATCCATCTATACCAATATCAAAATCAAATGTATGCATGCGTGCGCACATGTGCAGAGGGCGATTTTCCAGCATTTATAAATCTCTTTCGTTGCTGGTGTGGGAATGAGAAGCAGATCCGTTCCCTGCTCCCATGCGCTGGCAGCTCTGACCGTCTTCTCTGGCAACGGCGGGGGAGAGAAATATGTGTCTGGAAGGATTTCCTTCCCGCAGATGGTGTTTGGCCAAGGAAGTGGGGCCTACACACTACAACAGTGTATTGCGCGTTGCTACCGTCTTGGAAGGCGCCCCTTGGCACTTCCCTGCCTGTGGATGTCTTCCCCATCTGGGTTTGACAATGTTGGATGGTGGGCAGGAACTGAAAGCTGTGGCGGCCATCTGGAAAAGCATTCCTCTGCTTCTCCTTGTTGACAGGGTTTCCTGGGAGATGGGCCTGGCGGGTTCGAGAAAACAGGGCAATATTGACTCGACTCCCCTTCCAAAATCTGTTCTTGTGAAGGCGGTTATGGGTAAATGAACCGCGTCATGTGGAAACGGGTTTCCCACAAATGTGCGCCTGACACTCGAAGAAAACGACAAAGAGATGGCGGCTTCAGCAAAACCAGGCAGGCCTTGGAGCAGCATGTAGCAAGGAGATTCTCGGAGGATGCCAAGGCCCTGAATCTCCCCCCATAGACCAAATCAGAGACCATAGGCCATGCTGCAGGTCATAAACTGGGCACCAAAACCATTTGGCAGGATTAACAGTCCCAATTCATCCTCTTCGTGGATGGCGGGTGCCTTCAAATCATTGCCAAATGATGGCGACCCTAAGCCGAAGCTGTCCTGGGCTTTTCTGGGCAAGATTTGTTCAGAGGAGGCTTGCGGTTGCCTTCCCCTGAGGCTGAGAGTGTGTGACTTGCCCAAAGTCATCCATGGCCGAGTGGGAGCTCGAACCCTGCTCTCCAGAATCGTATTCCACTGACCCACTTTTCCAGCTGCTTTTAAAACGTCCCGATTTCTCTCTCTAGTCTACTCACTTTTCCACTTTGCCCTTACTTTACTTCTGAGTTAGAAGTGCAAAAGTCATTTTGTTGCTGTTGTTGTGTGAATTCAAGTCGTTTCTGACTTACGGCGACCCTAAAGCGAGCCTTGGCGAAGCTTGTTCCGAGGGGGTTTGCCATTCCCATCCTCTGAGGTTGAGAGAGTGTGATGTGCCCAAGTTCAGCCAGTGGGCATGAGCTCTGCCTCCTCCTCTCCTCTCTTCTCCGCTCTGCTGAACTGAGTCTAAACGGCGTTTGCACTTACTACTCAGTTTGCAGCAAATGCAATAAAAGAGGGGAAAGTGGGAGGAGGAGAGAGAAACTGGGACATTTTAAAAGCAGCTGGAGAAAAAAAGTGGGATGACAAGAGGGTCAATAGGGACATTTGCCACCACTTCAGGACAGTTGGAGAGTATGCAAGCCAGAAGCAAGGCAGGCATGGATCAGGACCCGAGAAGTAAAATATCTTGCATCTGCTCTCCCAGGTGGATCTGCAAGAGGCCCATAGTCCCAGAATGGCTCTTGCTGAGACAGCATCCCTTCCATCTCATGCAATTCCAAAAGCTGCAAATCAGGTTATTGTTTTACGCTTGAAGGAAGACGATGAGCAGCAAACATATATATATATATATATATATATACACACACACACACACACACACACACACACACACACACACACATATTATTATTATTATTATTATTATTATCATCGGGTGGGAGAGGAGACCACTGGGGGAAATAGGATGCTATTGATTGAGAAAGTGTTATGGCAGCTAATGTCTCTCTGCTGGGGATTGTTATGAATTCTTTGTTTGCTCCTTTCTCTCTTTCTGTCTCTCGTTCAATCTCTCTCCATGTGTCAAACGCGGCATGTTCCATTAGTCTGGCGAAGCGATTATGGGACTCCGATGCAAGTGGCCCTTTTAATAAAGGGAAAACATCTAGGTTTCCCTTGGTTAAGAAGTCTCTCTAGGGTTTTACACCTCCTGTTTTAGAGCTTACCGTCGCGGAAATGTCGTTTGGTTTCTTTAAAAAACCATGATTTATTCCATTTTATAAGCTGGATTTGGCACATCGTTACTTCTTGTTGTTGCTGCTCTGTGCCTTAAAACCATTTCAGACTTATGGTAAGGCGAACCTTTCTCGCGATGATGTGAGACGAGGCGACCTGGCTCAAATCAAAATCCTGAATCTTCAGAAGCAAAGGAGAGGGAGAAAAACAGAAGGGAGTGAGATAGGAAAGAAAAAGAGGATGCCGAATCTATTGCTTATGTTGCAATGGAGATTACATAACGCTCCCTGGTCACATTTCTCATGCACTTCTGGGGCCTTTTCGGGGCTTTTTGGGCCTGAATCTCTCTGGCGGAAGCTGTTTTACCCGCCACCGGGTAATATTTCACCACTAAATATGAAGCACTGTCTCGGCGGACCTTGCGTGGAACGAAGCGGAACCGAAACCAGCCACATCTATGATGTGCAAAGCTCCTGTACCTTTCATGGTTGCCCCAGAAGAGCAACAACAGGGATTGCTTGTCAGACAACCAGGGTTTTGTATCTGCGTTGGTGGCCTTCAAGTCATTTTTGACTTGTGGCTATCGTGGGGTTTTCTTGGCAAGTTACTTGTGGGTTTGCCCTTGCCGTTGTCTATGGCTGAGCGAGTGTGACTCGCCCAATGGGGTTTTCATGGGCGAGCTAGGATTCGAACCCTTCTCTCCATAGTCATAGTCCAAGACTCGAACCACAATGCCGCGCCGACTCTCAGGATTTTACCTGATCTTTCAGTCGATTTGATTCTCTTCCTATCAAGCTTCACATCCTTACATAGAAATCGGACAAACATTGGCTTGGAGGATCGTGAATTTGGTATCCAATCATATATCTTTGTACTAAGGATCTTTATTCCATGAAACAGTTCTGGGGTCTCAAAGCACAGCTTAGTTTTTCTAGGTTGCAAAGCACAGCTTGATGCCAAACAACAGCGTCTGCCTGCGCAAATGAACATTCAGTTTCCAAATTGTGTGCCTTCAAGTCATTTCTGACCTATGGTGACCCTAAGGCAAACCGATCACAGGGTTTTCCTGGCAAGGTTTGATCAGATGGTTGTGTTGTTTTTTGCCATGCCTCCCTCTGAGGCTGAGAGAGTGTGACTTGCCTAAGGAAAGCAGTGGGTTTAGATGGCTGAGCAGGGATTCAAATCCTGGTCTCCAGAGTCGTAGTCCAGGGCTTGAACCACCACACCAGACTATTTTTCTCAAAAGCACTTTATGCCGGTCAGCAGAGGCCTGTGGCCTTATCCGTACTGCAGAAATAAAGCAGTTCGATATCACTTTAACCTCCATGGCTCCATGCTATGGAACAACTGGATTTGTAGTTTTGTGAGGTATTTTGCCTTCCCGGTCAGAGAGCTCTGGTGCCACAACAAAATCCATTGCATGGTGCCAGGGCGGTTAAAAGTGGCACCGAACTGCATTATTTCTGCAGTGCGGATGCGGCCATTGATCCATTGGGTTTCCTTTAACACTGGGCCAACTAGAAGGAGAACGTTACACTCGGGGCCTAAAAAACATTTGTTTCGCCGTATCAAGAAGTGACGGTTAATGTTGTTGTTTTTTCAGTGCAATGAACCCAGTTATTACTTTTGGACGAAGCTTTCTTCAGGCTGTTTTCTTGCTTTGTTAGACGATTCGTTTTGAGGAACCAAAACCAACGTAAGAACTGATGGGGAAAACAGAAAAAGGAAAGCCAGGGCCAGTGATATCTCAAGAGAGTTGGTTCTGCTTCTTCCAAAGGGCGCTGCCCTCTGCAATGCAACTTCCGTCGGGTAGCCCTTGCCATGATGCGCGGCCATTGATCCTTCTCTCCCATCGCCGCCGCCTCCTCCTCCTCCGCCCGCCCAAGGCTCCCTTTCCCATTCATATACATTTTAAAAAGAAAAGAGTGGAACAATCAATAGGCTCTTAGCTGGAGATTTCATTAAGGGTTTCTCTGCGCTTCTATCGATCGCCTGCCCTGAGCAAAGGCCAGAACCAGAGATGCTGCAGAGAGCATGGAGTGCTCTGATAAGAGCAGGAAATGCAAAGACTTTTCCAAACTGCTCTTTCATGCTGTCCTGGTTTGGCATTATTCCTCTGCCGTCCCATTTTCTCGGCTGCTTTTAAAACGTCCCGGTTTCTCTCTCCTCCTCCCACTTTCCCCCTTTGTCCTCGCCATGCTTCAACTGCTGCAAGCTTACTCCGCAGAGAGATCTTGTAGCACCTTTCAGTTAAAGAAAGAAATTGGCAGCATGAACTGCCATAGACTTCTGTCTACTTCCTCAGACGCATTTTCAAATGTAGTTTGCAGTCAGCGGGGAGCAGAGAGGACAGAGTGAAGTCTCACTTTCCCAAACTCAGTCCACAAATCCTCATTTTAAAAATGGCAGCCTCTTGCGTCCAGGTTTTCGCCGGTGAAATGTCGGAAGGCCTGCCTTTTGCTGTTTGTTTCCAACAAGTGTATTGCCGTTCAGGAAGCTATCGCACGGGATTAAGGTGTGCTTTGAGGCCTCGGAAGGTGTTGCTGAAAAACCGATCTGTGTTTTTGCTGCTCCACGTTTGATGGCTTTGACTTTGTGGCTTTGATTATTTCCAGCTTTGCTTAATATGGTCTCTCTAGGAACTACTAAATCCACCCGGGTAATTCTGCTGGAATTTGGCCATAGAGTTGTGTTGGAGAACCTAGTCTTCCTAGAGCAAACCCTTCTCTAGGCATTTCTAGGTCCTCCAGCATGATTCTATGATCAGCTTCTGGCAGATGTTGACCACAGAGTTGCATTGGAGGACCTGGAGATTCCTAGAGAGCTGTTCTTTCCAGTAAAAAGAACAGTGTTTCCCACATTCACGGGGGTCCTTTACCCCTAACCCCAGCGAATGTGGAGGGAGCAGTGTATTCATATCCTGCCTTTGGTCCAGTGAACCTTGAGTGTCATCCATGGCTTATTTCCTCCTGACAACAACCTTGCAAAGTAGGCCAGGCTAGGGAAGAATGGCAGGGTGCTTGCCCAATGGTCAGATGCCCAATGGTGCTTCTGCCTCTCTCTGCATGGCATGCAAACTGGAACGCCACTTTGTAAAAAGCCTCAGCATATTCAACTGTGGTGAGAATATGCACATTCAGGCGGTGGGTCGGATGCAGAGAGAATTGCCTTGCGGTGCAAGATTCTTCCTCTCTCTCAATCTCTCTCTCTCTCTCTTGCTTGCTTTCTTTCTTTATGGACGGCTGGAGGGTCAGATTTCTTTGACTTGTCAGCAAAGGAGGAGGTAGCGTGGAATCATCAGAAACGACAAATCGATCGGAAATGGAAACACTGGCGAGGGGAAAGGGGCGAACGCCGAGGCCTTCTCTCCGAGTCGGTCAACCAAGCCAGAGGTTTCTTGGCTGGTCCCAAGGAGAACAGCGCAGAACGGAAGTGGAGCCACGTTGGAGTTTGACACCTGGATAAGTGACCCTATGGGAGAGACACTGTTGTCTTGAGCTTTTCAGTCCCATGTGGCAAAAGAGGAGTTGTGCACATGGCAACACTGTGCACATGGGCGAGCAGGTGCTTTTGGAGGCACATGGTGCTGTGTACTCAGTTTGCAGAAGGAAACACATTACTGTAATGTGGTCACTTACAGATAAATACACTTGTGCCTCCATGTTGGCTAGGGTTAGGGGCACAAGCCCCCCGTGAATATGGAAAAACCGCAAATAGCAAAAACACCATGGTTTTACCTGAGAGGACACCTCCAGCGCAACTCTGTGGTCAACGTCCAACAGACACTGACCATAGGACTGCCCTGGAGGAGCTACAAAGGCCTAGTAGAGTATTCTCTCTAGGGATCTCTAGGTCTTTCAGTGCAACTTTTAGTTAAGGTTGACCACAGAGTTGCACTGGAGGATCTAGATATTCAGAGAGAGAGAACATATTAATCAAAGCCATAAATATCAAAGCCAGAAATATGGAGGGATGAGTGTATATGATCACTGTATTTATGGTAGAGTTGTGGTGTCATTCCTTTGGTGCACTATTGTAATATAGCTCATTATATTGTCAGTTTCTCCCTGCTATTTGTTCTGCGTTTGCTGTGAAACCTTCCTGCGGTGTGTTTTCTGGTGTATTCAGTGACACATGATGCAACGGTTGCAATGCACCATTAATACATAACTCTGCCTACAGAAACCGAGTCGGCTACTCAACCCTGGGATAGGATCTGAGCCAACATTTATAATGTCACATGGAACATGGCCCTTCCATGAGGCCCAGTGAGGCGGCTGCCTCGGTTGGCAGATGGTGGAAGGAAATACCAAGGTGTCATCAAACATAAACTATGTTTGCCTGCCCTGCACATCTCAAGGTAAGCCTCCCGACAGCAAAGAGTTGGACTGGATGTCACAATCGCCATGTACGGATGTGAGAACTGGACAGTGAAGAAAGCCTATACTTATGAAGAAAACTGATGCATTGGAGATGTGGGGCTGGAGAAGAGTGTTGGGGGTACCATGGACAGCCAAGAAGACCAACCAATGGGTCCTTGAGCAGATCAAGCCTGAAATCCCCTTGGAGGCCAAGAGGACCAAAGCGAGGCTGTCTAGCTTTGGCCACGCAATGGAGTTTATCAGACAAGGGAAATTGGAAGTATGATCCAATGGCAATCCAAACGCAATCATGGGGTTTCACCTTATTGTGTGATAGACTACCACACACAATTTCGGGCAATGGCAAGCTATTTTCGGGCAACGGGGAGCCAGTTCGAACGCAATTCAAATTCACGTAAATTGGCTGAACTAGTGAATTCACATGAATGCGTTCTGGCCCCACTTTCGTTTCATTCAACATTAAGAGAAATTCCTCCCGTGGGATAAACTCCAATGAAAAGAGACAAGTCCCTTCCCTTCTTTCTGTTGCCTCCCTCCCTTTCTCTCCCTTCCTCTTTTCTTATCCTTCCTTCTCTTCCTTCTCTTCCCTTCCTTCGTTGTTTCCTCCCTTCTCTGCCCTTCTTCCTTCCTTCCTTTCCCCCTTCCTCCTATTTTCTCCCTCCCTCCCTTCTCTTTTCTCTTCTCTTCTTTCCTCCCTCCCTGTCTCCCTTTCCTTCCTTCCTTGTTTCCTCTCCCCTTCCCCTCCCTTCTCTTCCTTCCCTTTTCGATTCTGTTTCCTCCCAACTTATTCCTCCTTTCTCTTCTCTTCCTTCCTCCGTCTCCCTTCCTTCTTTCTCGTTTTCCCATTTCTTCCATCCTTTCCTTTTTCCCCTCTCTCCCTGCCCTCCCCTTCTCTCCTCTCTCTCCCCTCCCCTTCCGTCCTCTTCTTTCCTCCATTGCCTTCCCTTTTCCTTTCCTTCTGCTTCCTCTTCCCTCCCTCCTTTTCTCTTCCTTCCTTCTTGTGTTTCCTTCCTTCTTTCTGCTCCCTCCCTCCTTCCTTTCTGCTTCCTCTTCCCTTCCTCCCTTGTTTCCTCCCTCCCTCCCTTTCTCTTCCTTCCTTCTTATGTTTCTTTCTGCTCCCTCCCTTGTTTCCTCCCTCCCTCCCTTTCTCTTCCTTCCTTCTTGTGTTTCCTTTCTTCCGCTCCCTCCCTCCCTCCTTCCTTCCTGCTTCTCTTTTCCTTCCCTCCTTCCCTTCCTTGGGGCCCTTTAAAGCCGCCAGGCGAAGGGGCGGAGAGAGAGAGGGAGAGAGAGCAGCAGAGGCAGAGGAGGAGCAGCCCCTTCCTCCCCTCCTCCTTTCCCTCCTTCCCTCCTTCGCTGGGGGGCTGAGGGTCCCTGCTCCTGCCAGCCCCCTTCCCTGCAGCCCCGGAGAGCCCTCCAAGCCCGGTAAGCCATCCCTGCCTACCCCGGTTGTTTGGCTCAATGGAGACACTGACGCCTCCCTCTTTCCTCTCTTCCTTCCTTCCTTCCTTCCATCCATCTTTCTTTCCCTCTCTCTCTGTCTTTCTCTCTCTCTTCTTGCCAAAACCTTCTCCACCTCCCTCTTGAGGGTGAACCAGGGAAAAGAGGGTTTTTTGTCCTTACTCCTTTGGGTAACGTGTGATCGCGTGTACACGTGTCTGTGGCTGCATAGACACGCGTCTATTGTCCACTGGCGTCCACTGGCTTCCCCTGCTTTGGGATGAAATGGGAATCCCCCATGGCATGCTTCTTTCATAAATGGGGTCCCCCCCCCAGTTGTGGGAGACACGTGTCTGGTGTGTGCGTGTGGATGGGCTCCTGGGGAGAACACGGGTCTCCCTCCTCCATCACATGCTTCACATCCCTAGTTCCCTCACTGGTCTGGAGTGGGAGGCTACTGGGCTGGGAAGAGGACAAATGGGGAGAGTAGAGCTATATGGGTCACATCCCAATATATGCAAATATCTATCTATCTATAGAGAGGGAGAGATCAATATTTACTATAGTCCTCTATATTTAGTTAGTTAGTCCTTTAACATTTATTTATAGTCCTTTATTAAGAACAGCAAAATCCCAGCATCCAAGATACAACCAAAACCCACACCAGGGATATAGGCATATGTTTCAATGTGTGTGTGTGTGTATGTTTGTGTACAGTGTGTGTACATATATATGTATGTATGTATATTCAAGGAAAGTGTTTTAATGGATGTTGTTAATTGTTGATTTGCTGTTGTTCCCCATTACTATTATTACTATTACAATTATTACTATTATTTATTACTATCATTACTACTAGTAGTAGTACTATTGCTACTATATAGTGGGGGCTCTGAACATGGGGTCCATGGAATGAGTGTCAAAAATAACACACACACACACACACACACATATAATAATTATTATGTGTTTGTGTGTTATTATGTGTCATTCTTTTAATATTATTATGATATACACACACATGATTGTTATTGTGTGTGCATGTGTCACTTTTGACACTCATTCCATAGACCCCCCAAGTTCACAGCCCCCTACTATGCAATAGCAGTATTATTATTATTATTATTATTATTATTATTATTACACACACATTGTTGTTGTTGTTGTGTGTGTGTCATTTTTCATATTTTTATGATTAATAAAATAATATTATTATTTTCATTGTATGTAAAGTCTGTCTATGTTTTAGTATTTGGTGTGTCCTAATAAAATAATAATAAAAAATTATTATGACACACACATTATTGTTGTTGTTGTGTGTGCATGTGTGTAATTTTTATTATTATTATTAATAAAATTATTATTATTACACCCATTATTATTGTTGTTGTATGCATGTGTTATTTTTATTATTTTTATTATTAATGAAATTATTATTATGACACATGCATTATTATTATTGTGTGCATGTGTGTCATTTTTGTTATTTTTATTAATAACATAGTTATAAGTGTGTATCATAATAATAATAATTTTATTAATAATAAAAATGACACACATGCACACACAATAGTAATAGTATCATAATAATAATTACCATTACTATTGTGTGTGCACATGTGTCATTTTTGACACTCATTCCATAGACCTCAAGTTCACAGCCCCCACGATATAAGAGTTGTGGTAATAATATTATTATTATAATATTATTATGACACACATGATCATCATCATTATTATTATTATTATTATTATGTGAACATGTGTCATTTTTGGCAATCATTCCGTCGGTTCCAAGTTCAAAGCCGCCAGTATATAATCGTGGTATTATTAATATTATTATTACCACTCTTAGTACCACCATAATAATGATTATTTTGGAAAGGGTGTGTGTGTGTGTGTGTGTGTGTGTGTGTGTGTTTGTGAAGACCTAAATGGAAGGGGTTACATCCCAATATAGACAGAGAGTGAGATATTTATTGCAGGTCAGGACCATCTCCACTGCCATCATCATCATCATCATCATCATCATCATCATCATCTATGCATATGTGTGTATGAATATGAATATGAGTAGCAGTATTTTGGGGATGGTGGGGCATGTGTAGTTATGTGTGTTTGTATCTGTAGCATTTCTCTACATCTATATGTCTATATACACATATACACATTGATGTGTGTGTGTGTGTATATTATACACACACATATCTATAGATATAGATACACACACACACACACACACACAGTTCCCTACAGTCAGACATGACTTGACAGCTTAGTTAAAGGGGAAATTTCTACATATACACACACAGACATACATACACAGACATAAGCACACACACACACACACACACAAATACATACATACATACACATATAGAGAGAGAGTTCCCTTTTAACTATATATATAATCACACATATACATGTTTGCGTGTCTTATATTCTTAATCTTTAGTGGGCGATTCATAGACCCTGCTGAGAATGTATGTGTGTGTGTGTATACATATGTGTGTGTATGTGTGTGTGTAGTGTGTAAATAGATAGAATCATCACACATATACATGTTTGCATGTCTATATATTCTTAATCTTTGGTGGGCGATTCATAGATGCTTCTGAGAATGTGTGTGTGTATGTGTGTGTGTACATATATGTGTCTCAGTCTGTCTGTCGAATCACACATCTATCTATCTATCTATCTATCTATCTATCTATCTATCGAATCACACATATACATATTTGCATGTCTATATATATTCTTAGCCTTTGGTGGGGATTCAGAGACCCTGCTGATAATGTGTGTGTGTGTGTGTGTGTGTGTGTTTGTTGTTGCTGTTGTTATCCAGCCTATATAGACTTGCTTTCCTGAGGGTTGCCAAGGTGTGTGCATCCCTGTGCATTGTCAGCACATGTGCGCAGGTAAGACATGCCGACATTTGGCAGGGAAACCATTTGCTTTTCCTCTCCTTCCTCTCCAGCCTCCGGTGTGGTTTCCAGAGGCTCTTCTTTTCGCCTTCTGAGGGTGGCGTTTTGTTGGTGGTTTGCTCCCCCTCTCTGCTTGCGATTGTCGTATGTGGCGGATGTGGGGAAGGAGGTGCTCCCACAGCTTGCGTTGAGATGTCATTCATGCACAGAACATCATTTTTAGCGTAGCGCTCGTCTCTCCCAAAGGAGGAGGGTTTCTATCTGTTTCCCCCCAGGTTCTTCTGTGCCCACATCTGCGTGGGCAGGCATCAGGTGCGAGGCAGGAGACGGTGGCCCACATCTGGGGCTGCGTGATGTTCGCGCCTTGCCAATGCAGCTGGCGCACTCTTCGCAAACCAGGCCGGAGAGGTTGCGAAGGGCCTTTCCTTTCCGATCGATGGATTTGGCTTTTGCTGTCCATCCTCTGCGCCGGTGAATGATTTGCAAAAGTCACGTGGAGCCTGTTTAGAGAGACCGAGGCAGCTGCGTCGGCAGCCGGCCGATTGAGAGAGGCACTCATGGACGCTGCGGAAATGTACAGTGACATCCATCAGCAACGCATAACATGTCGGAAATGGCTGGCAATTTAATGTCATGTGGCTGTGCGCCTTCAAGTCAAGGTGGCTCTAAGGCAACCCCATTATGGGGGTTTCATGACACCGTTTGTTCAGAGGAGGCTTGCCCTGAGGCTGAGAGAGTGTGACTTGCCCATTCTCACCCAGTGGGTTTCATGGCAGAGCTGGGAATTGAACCTTGGTCTTCAAAGTCGTAGTCGAACGCTCAAACCACTGCGCCTGGGTTGCAATTCCACCTAAATGTTTGGGGAAACTACTTTAAGAGGTGTTTAACAGTGCCTTGGAGTGTGGTGGACGTCTTTGGAGGTCTTTAAATAGAGCTTGGTGTGTGTGTGTGTGTGTGTGTGATTTTTCAAAACTGATTTAGCTGTGTATTCCTTTATGGCACTGGGTTGGACTGGATGACCCTTTGTGGTCCCTTTGGAGGCAAGGAAGCATCCCACTGACCTGTCCCTTCACCCTCTCGCCTCCGCATTGCTTCCTTGCTTCCCAACCGCATCCTGCTGAATTATTTATTGACTAGCAAAAATGGCTATCTGGAAGATGCAGAGGACAGATTTGCAAAGGGGTGTGCAGTTGTGTGGGCGAGAGAGTGTGTGTGCATCCGCTTGTGGGTGGTGTAGGCCTCTCTGTGCGCTTTGCACACATGTGCCAAAGGTAGAAGAACCATGCATAGCTTTGGGCTTGTTTCCCTAGGAGCAAATAGTTTGTAGCAGCCACCATCTTCCATCATGAGGATGTGGTCCAAGTGCAACCCAGGGATGTGGCCCCAGGAAGGTTTACAGGGCCACCCTTTTAGGTAGGAAATAATAAATTATAACATTTGTTTAACCTGTGAAGTCTAAGGCTTTCGCGTTTGGCATCCATAGATTTTTTGTGGGTTTTTCGGACTATGTGGCCATGTTCTAGAAGAGTTTCTTCCTGACGTTTCGCCAGCATCTGTGGCTGGCATCCTCAGAGAATGCTGGCATGGAAGTGAGGGGGTACCCCACTCCCTTCCATGCCACATTCTCTGGGATGCCAGCCACAGATGCTGGCGAAACGTATATATATATACACACTGTGTGACCCTGGGTTGGGAGGAGTGATTTCAACAACAGAACAATACACAGATTAACATGGAAATCACTCCTCCCTACCCAGGCTCACACAGTGCCCAACTCTCTTCTATGCTAGCCACAGATGCTGGTGAAACATCAGGAAGAAACTCTTCTAGAACATGGCCACAGAGCCCGAAAACCCCACAAAGAACTATTTGTTTATCTAGCCATCATCTATCTAGCTACATATCCCATCTTTACCATCTTTATCATCTGTCTGTCCCATCCATCCATCCATCCATCCATCTATCCATCCCACCTTCCAATAGGGGACCCAAAGATCTGAGTTAAAACTAAATACAGGTTGCTTGTGTGTTGTGTGTTTTCCCATCGTTTCCGACTGAAGGCGACCCTAAAGCAGAACTCTATTTCGCTTTGGTCAGGCCTCACCTGGACTCCTGTGTCCAGTATTGGACACCACAATTCAAAAAGGATGAACAGAATGGTGAAGACTCTAGAAACCATGAAGCCCTATGAGAAGAGACGTAGAGAACTGGGAATGTTTAGCATGGAGAAGGGACGGTTAAGAGGTGACATGATATCCCTGTTTAAATTTTTGAAGGGGTGTCACATTGAGGGTGGAGCAAGCTTGTTTTCTGCTGCTCCAGAGAATAGGACAAGGATGCAACTACAGGACAAGAGATTCCATCTCAACATTAAGAAGAACGTCCTGATAGTAAGAGCTGTTCAACAGTGGAAGATGTGGTCTCAGAGTCTTCTTCCTTGGAGGTCTTTAAACAGAGGCTGGATGGCCATCTCTTGGGTTGCTTCGATTGTGTTTTCCTGCATGGCAGAATGGGGTGGACTGGATGGCCCTTGGAGTCTCTTCCAGCTCCGTGATTCTGTGTCCCGTTTGGCATATTTTGCATAGATGTCATTTGAAGGCGAGCCCAGCGCCACCAAACCGAAGAAGAGCGTTTGAGGTCAAATCGATAAAGGAGAGGGGATTGCATGGCAGCGCTGTAGTGTGATCCCCTTGCGCGAGTGCGCTCTTTCTCCTGGGTGTAGTAGCAGTGCGTGCTTTCGGAGATCTTGGGGATTTCCTGCAAGGTGTCTTGTTTAATTTGCTGCTGAAAGTAATTAGCAGCCAAATGGAACAACCTGGCAGCTGACATGCTGGATGGGATTGAGCTTCTCAGCTTTGATATTACTAAAGCGGCCGTGCCGTAATGGCGACAGGCTCACCTCAAATTCCTTGGGCATTCTAGTGTTCTCGACATGGCATGTAAATCCTGACACAAAGGGTCTTGTTTTTCCTGGAGTGAGGTTTCAGAAGCCAGGGATGACCCTACTGAACCTCTGACCATACTAACCTTCCCAGCTAATAGGAGAAATAAGGTGTGTATAAACTTTGCAAGATGTTTTAGTTGGTTCCATGTCTGAGGACTCAGCTTTCCATCTTACCAGTCTTGAGGCCTATTCACATTACAGAATTATAGTTTGATGCTTCCACTTTAACTTGCCATGGTTCCATCCTATGAAATGCTGTGGTTGGCAGTTTGTTGTTGTCGTTGCTGTTGTGTGCCTTCAAGTCATTTCTGACTTCTGGCAACCCTATGGCAACCCTAAGGCAATCCTATCACTGGCAGGTTTCTTCAGGGAGTGTTTGGCATGGCCATCCTCTGAGGCGGAGAGAGTGTGACTTGCCCAGGGTCACCCAGCGGGTTTCCAGGGCCGAGCTGGGATTCGAACTCTGGTCGTAATCCAGTGCTCAGACCACTATACCACACTGATTTTGCTGTGTGTGTGGGATGCCAGCATGGTGTTGTGGTTTGAGTGTTGGACTGTGACTCTAGAGGCCTGGGTTTGAATTCAAGCTTAGCCATGGCAAGGCAATGACAAACCCCCTTGGAGCAAACCCTGCCAAGAAAACCCTTAGGGTTGCCATAAGTCGGAAATGACTTGAAGGTGGGCAACAACAATGGCTTTTTGCAAAGTAAGGGGCCTGTGGAGGCATGGAAGAAACAGAACAACTTCAAGGCAGCCATCGCAAAGGCTGGACGGATTCCTAATAGGGCGGCGGATAAAGAATGAGCCCAGACGATTTTTCGTGACTCCCTGGACAAATGTTTCCTAAGCCTTGAATGACAGGCAAAAAAAAGCCTTCCACCACTCTGGGCAAAGAGTCAAAGGCTGGCATTTCGTGGGAGGGTGGCTTTGGCCATTCTGGGGGGAGCGATAATACTGCTATTTAGTGGCATTTTTGCTGTAAGAAGGAGAAAGCGAGCACAACATGACTGGCTGCAAGAGCAGGGAACACAGGCAGACAGCCGGCTGTGCTATTTATATTATTTCCTATAGACCTCCATTATTTGCCTTTTTAAAAGGGTTCTGTTCCCATCGTCGGAAAGTGAGAAGAAAGGGGTGTTTGGCCGGAGATAAACACTGGTGGTATTTCTGGCTCCTTGAATGGCATTTCTAAGCGGGCAGAGAAGTAAAATCTGCTCTATTCAGTTAGCATGCTGTCTCCCAAATGAATGATTGTTTGTATTGGATAGTTTTGGTGGGATGGATGCCTTACCGGGGACTACATACCCTTAAGGTACCAGATCGTGCCTCATCTTAGAAGCTAAGCAGCATCAACCCTGGTTAGTTCATGGGTGAGAGACCACCAATGAATACCAGTTGCTGTGGGCTCTGTTTCAGAGATAGGAACTGGCAAAACCACCTCTGAGTCCCTGCCTAAGAAACCCCTGCAAAATTCATGGGATCATGATGCGTAGACAAGGGAAGGTGCACACACCTCCCTTACCTTATTGGATCAACTCATATATGTTGGATCTGAATTCAAGGTGCAAGTGATGGCATTTATAGCCATAAACATCTTGCTATTTCAATTGTTGAGTATCTTGCCTTATTTAGTCTTCATAGATAGCATGGTGGAGTGGTTTCAGTATTGGATTATGACTCTAGGGACAAGGGTTTGATTCTCCGCTCGGCCATGAAACCCATCCTGGGCAAGTCACACTCTCTCAGCCTCAAAGGAAGCCAGCGGCAAACCTCCTCTGAACAAATCCTGCCAAGAAAACCCCGTCACAGAGTCGCCATAAGTTGCAGATGACGCGAAGGCGCATAGCAACAGCGAAGTTGGTTTTCCCAATAACGCTGAATTGTTCTGTGCTATTTCCTGCTGTAATACAAAATGGCTTAGCCTTGATAGCAAGAATGGCAAGAGCTATTAGCATTACAAAAGACCCGCTCCTAGCAGAGATGCAAAGTGTAGCCCCTTTGAGACCATCTGAAAGAAAGAAGGAGCTTTCGTAGACCTAGGTCTACTTCCTCAGATGCATTCCCTGTTAGGAATGAGATCTGTCTGTCTACACAGTTGCTTGCATTTGGAGATTCCTCTCGTGGGTTTTGCTATAGGGACTGTCACGATGGCAGGCCAGGACTTGCATGGCTGGGGAGGGTTTCAAAATGTTCCCATTTGAGAAGCTGCCTTGGAGCTGGGGAGGTTTGCAGGAAGAGAGGCCAGACTGACTTCTTTGGAGTGCAAATAATTCATTAGAATCTGAGACACAAAGGAGTCCCAAGCTTGGGAAGCAACAGAGAAAGGACTGTTTGACTGGAAGCAAACTGCAGACCGTGATGTGAAAAGGCAAGAGCCATGAATTGCCACCAAAGGCCCCGGAGAACTATGGCAACAGGGATAATTCGCTTCGGAAGAAGGGGCTTTACAAAAAGAGCCCCTTGGCTTCAGTCCTCTTTTCTCCTCCCACGTCTTTCACCTCTTCCACCCATCTTTTTTGGGGGCCCTAATCTATTCCCTATATAGAAGTGAGTGTCCCATATGTCCAGAAGAACCTTTGCAATCTGGGAAGGCAGGTTAATTGAATAGTATATATGGTCCTGGGGAGGGGGGTGCATCTTATAGTAGTGTATTATTTTCTGCATCTAGAGTGATGTTTTCTGTGCCAAAATGCCATGCAAAAGTTTTGCCCAGAATACGTCCGCAGCATAGAGAGAGAGCCAGGGTGGTTTAGGGGTTTGAAAGTTGGACTACAGCCCTGGTGAGAACTTGGCCACAGAAACCAGTGGACTTTGGATAAGTCACACTCTCTCAGCCTTAGAGGAAAGCAAAGGCAAATCCGCTCTGAGTAAATTCTGCCAAGGAAACTCCACAATCGATTCACCTGAGGGTCGCCGTACGTCAGAAGTGACCCGAAGGCACACAGCAGCAGCAACAACAACAACATGATCTATTCCCTCTCCAGTTTTGGCTTGCTGAATAGGGTATAACCCTTTTGGCATGCAAGGGCTCTCATTTGAAGCCTATTTTGGTTGGAAGTGGATGAAAGAATCAAAATCTTCTCTTGGGCCTAGTGCTAATAATCCAGATCTGCATTTCCAGTGTCTTTCCTCACACACACACACATACTATATGCCCTGCTTGATTCATGCCTTTGAAGAGCTGTCACATTTGTCACAATGAAAAGATTCAGAAACCAAAGTGCCCCACTGCCATGTCGGCATGCCAGGGAGGGGTTATAGTGGCAGCGCTCTTGGTCTCCGTATTGACTGCCTCCTTGGTGGCCTGTTCCACCTCTGTGGCCAGCAGGCTTGGCATCATGACTCTGTGGCCGTCGCTTTGCATCTGTCTTCCCTCCACGCATCGTGAAGATGAAAGAAATTGCGCATGAGTGAAGGAAGCAGGTTGTGCGTATGCGCGCGTTTCTGTCCCTCATCGTGTGTGACAGAATCAGAGCTTGGAAAATTCCTTTTCCGAAAGAATTTGTTTCCTTAACTCGTCACCAGCCGGAAACCTATTGGTGCATGGCGCATGGAGTGGAATGCTAACTATCATTCCTTGGTTTTCTATCCTTTTCCTGCTTTCATCATGTTTCCTCGGAGTACACCACAATTCAGAATGCAGAACAGATGATACCATTCTGTTTTGCACTGGCCATGCTCTGTCCAGATCCGAGCTTCATAGAGGAAGCCTGAATCGGAAGCAAGTGTCATGAAGACAGTCCAGACCTGATCGAGGGTTTTGACCTTGCCCCATGTAAACAGGACGTACTTTGTCCATGTAGACAAGCCCCAAGATGATCAATGGTTTGGGAACTTAAGAACGGCTGGATGTGTTTAGCTCGGAGAAACCTGAGAGGTGATACGAGAGTCATCTTCAGACCTGGAAGATGTTTTTGACTGCTCAAAGGGATTAGACCTGAACCTACAGATTAAGAGGACAAGAAAGGCAGTTATGACCAATGGTTAGGAAGAACTTTGATAGTTAAAGCTGTTTAATAGTGGAATAGACTTGCTCTCTCAGCCTCAGAGGAAGGCAAAGGCAAGTCTCCTCTGAACGAATCTTGCTAAGAAAACCCATGAGTTGGAAACTCATAGTCATGGTCAGCGTAAGGTCACCATGAGTTGGAAACTCATAGTCATGGTCAACGTAAGGTCACCATGAGTTGGAAACTCATAGTCATAATCAACGTAAGGTCACCATGAGTTGGAAATGACTTAAAGGTACACAACAGCAACAACAATGGTCTCTCCTTTGCTGGAGATTTTATAAGAGGTTTGATTCACCCTTATGACTGGACTTTAGCACTGGTAGATGGCCTACGTGATCCCTTAAGACTCTGGTTCTATGAATACTGCCTTGGCCCTGAATGTTATGTAGATTTGACCCAGAAAATGTGCCCTGAAAGTTTCCCATGGGTAGCTTTGACAGGCATGTGTGTCCCAAGGAGGGGAAATTCAGCGTTCCTGACCATTGCTCCTGGATCAACCACCAGAGCGATGACTTTGAGTGTGCGAAGCCATCCATCCAGCAGTATTTTAAGGGAGAAACCAGCGAAGAACGGAAAGAGATGTTCCATGGGCTAGTCAGGAGGAAGAGCTGCTCTCCAGAGGCTTGTAACCCGGTCAGCGCATGGTGTCTTGCCTGACGGAGAATCAATCTGACAAGGAAGAGCTCAGCTGTCAGGATCATTTAGTTCCAGAAGCGGATGTAGGAGGAGGGAGAAGAAGAGTGGGGTGGGCAGTCAGAGTCCAGCTTTGGTTCAGCACCAGGAAGAACAAGTTGACATCACATTGATGTGAAATAGATATTTACTGCTTTTTAAGCTGATGGAAGGATTCAGAGCTAATATTGATGGGGTGGCATAGAACCATAGAGTTGGAAGGGATGCTGTAGGTCACCTAATCCAACCCACTGGTCAATGCAAAATATCCAGACATCCGGGGAGAAGATCTCACCACTTCTCGAGGCAATTGGTCCCGTTGTCGAACAAGTAGAAAAGTCCACAAAGCGTGTTGCTGCTTCCGCTTGGACCGGCAATATGTTGGTGACGCCACCGTGGCTTCAGCAGGGCACCTTGTAAACCTCTTAGCTCCGTTGTAAACGGTTGACTTTGCCATCCTTCTTTCTATCATGTCAGCCTCCAAGTAGATTTATGGCTTGTGGGCTTCCCTGTTTTTGCCTTGTCGGGCTTTGGAAGGTTATCCTCAGTTGAAGCCGAAGTGTTGTTGTGGGGTTTTTTGGCCCCTCCAGCACTGACATTTAGTTTTGGGAGAGATCTGTGAAAATGGAAAGGACCCTGAAAGCATTTTGGGTTTTAGCACTCATCCTATATGTATCCGTGAACACTATCTTCATCGCAAGTTTTAGGGTGGATTGTTCTCTCCCTTCACTGCAAATCCTCACTCTTCATTTTTTATACGTAAGGCCTGTCTTTTGCTACATAGGAAAACATACTGGCCATGTGCCTAATACATCAATAGCATTTATTATTATTATTATTATTATTATTATTATTATTTGTATCCTTCTTCTCCAGAGGATCGAAGCAACTAACACTAAAAACATCCCTAAAATACAATAGAATGATATAAAACATGCTAGGGAAGAGCAAGTGTTAAGCCCCGAGCAAAATGCATCTCTGGGTTGTGATCAACGATCTTCGGAGTAGGGTTTGTAACCGTTCCTTTCAAGGACTGCAGGTCCCAGAATCCCTTGAGAGATACTGGGAGCTGTAGTTCTCAAAAAGGTATTGATCCAGCTTTCCTCCTTTTGGTTCCATTCATTCCGAGGTTCTGGCAGCCAGATAACTCAGGTTTGTGTGCTTTGTGGTATTTTATCCTTGTCACATCTTGGGATGCTAAAGAGTCTCTTTATTAAAATGGTTTATGGCAAGCGCAGCTGAGCGTTGGAAACGGAGCGCTTCCTTTCATTAAACCTGTGAAATGAAAAGCCTGCCCCCCTTTTTTTAGTCTGCTCTTGAAACAAAATGGGTTCTCTCGCAAGATGGCCTCATTGTGACACCGGTGGCATTTAGCAGTCACAAAGTGCAGCGTTGCCCGGTCTCTTGCGTCTTTGTCTGAGGTCCTCTGTTATATTGCATTTCTCTGATAAAAAGAAGATAGTAAGACCACCGCTTCCTTGAATCAAGATGCCTCAATGAAAATACTAGGAACAGAACAATGAAAGAGGCTGTGCCCAGATCAAGGCAAAATGAAGGGATTATTCTTTCTAGCTTACGTAAAGAAAAAGAGGGAAATCGAATGAAGAGCAGAGCGGAGGGTGAGTCCTGGGGAGGGAAGGAGGAGGCTAACTAAGTAAATATGTTCTACTAAGCAAACTAGGCATTTGCACATAGTCCTTTCCTCTTACCTGGAGCAGAAACTGCCAAGACTGAAGAATGTGTGCCTTCGTCTGTTGGCTAGAGGTGACCTACAAACATCGGAAGCTCAGGGTTGTGCAGGGTTGCTATTTGTGTATAGGGTTGCATAGTGTTAGTCTGGTGAACTTTGCCAGTGGATATTCCTGCTATGTTTGCACTGGTGATTTAGGAGAGTGCCAAAACTGTATTAATGGGAACATTTAGGTCGCATCTGCACTGCAGAAATAATGCACTTTGCCGCCGCTTTGACTCAACGCCATGTAATCCTGGGAGTTGTGGTTTGTTGTGGCACCAGAGAAGGCTACTCTGACTCTCACAAAGCTACAAACCCCAGGATCCCATAGCATTGAGCCATGGCATTTAAAGCGGAGTCAAACTGCATTATTTCTACGATGCAGAAATAAATAGGATACAGGGCTTTCAAAGAACAGCCATATGTGGGAAGAGATGTCTTCTTGGACCTCACACACCCAGAGGCCTTCTCCATTGAACACTCTGTGTCTTGTTCGCTGCCCGCTCATTCGGAGGCTTTCCAAACCATAATAAAAAGTTTGAAGGGTTTTCGGTTTGCTTTCTTGCGGAGAACAGTCAAACCAAGCCCAGCTGATGGCTTGGCTTCCTTCCTCAACCACCAAGAGCTTCCAGAAGAGCAACATGGAGCAAAGTAAAGCCTGTTAAGTAACACAGTCAGCCCTACACCTTTGCGGCTTTGACTTATGCAGGTCTGACTATTCACGCATTGGATTAATATCTCCTCTCTAGGAATCTCTGGTCCTCTTTAATGTCCACCAAAAGCCACACTGGAGGATCTAGAAATTCCTAGAGAGAACATTTCTTTAACCATTTGTAGGTTAAAGACTTTAACCTGGCATTTCTTGGTGGTCTCCCATCCACATACATATGAGGGTGGTCCTGCATAGCTTCCGAGATCAGACAGGATTTGGTGCCTTGAGTGGACTAAAGAACTATTTTATGTGTTTGCTTAAGTAGGAATTGCTGGATCCCTGGAGGTAATGCCTATACAGAGGCCTACTAAAAGGGTACAGAGACATGTGCAAAATCCTCCGTAAAGGCATTGCCTCCAAAACACTAATTGCCATCTAAAAGGAATTGAGCAATGCCCATTTAAGAGCAATTCCCATCTAAGACATATTCAGCAACCCTCATCTCAGAGGAACATACAAGGTTCTATACTCCTTTAGTTTCCCCCATAAAAGCATTTTGTGTGTTTGTGTGTGTGTGTGTAGGGCTTTCTTAGGCAAGGAATCCTCAGAGGTAGTTTTGCCAGTTTCTTCCTCTGAAATACGGCCTACAGCACCTGGCATTCATTGGTGGTCTCCCATCCAAGTCCTCGCCAGGCCTGCCTCTGCTTAGCTTTGAGATCTGGTGCCACTAGTGGGTTGAGGCCACTGGAAAGGGTATAACCCAGCAATAAATTAAATTGCCAACCATTTATTAACTAAAAGTCAAAATGTGCATGAGTGACGCTCTCCATCGGCTGCCCGCCAAAGCAGCTGCCTCGGTTGGCCTAATAGCCCGGGTGGCCCCATGTGACTCTTGCAAGTCATTCACGGCGCAGAGGATGGACGGCAGAAGCTAAAATCCATTAATTCATTGATCTGGTGCCTTTAGGGTATTTAGGCAGCATTGTAGTCCAGAGGAAATGGGATGGAGGGAAGGTTGTTTGTTGGTCCTTTCGGCCTGTCTCTCACCATCCCTTTCTTTTCTTTTCGGGCAGTTTGCTGGTCGGGGGAATGGCCCAGTCATGAATGGCGATGCCGTTTGCCAAGAACCTCCCTCCCAGCTTCCCGACTGGAGGGAATTCTGCGAGGTCCATGCCCAGGCAGCTGCGGTGGACTTTGCCCAGAAGTTCTGCCAGTTCCTGAAGGAGAACCCCCACTACGACACCCCCGGGGCGGAGACGTCTTTCTCCCACCATTTTGCCGCCAACTTCTTAGACATCTTCAGCCTGGAGGTCAACAGGGTGTTTGTGTCCAACTCGCCCACCAAATACAACATCGTGCCCTTTGTGGGCCTTCAGAACTGCCATATGCCTTACGGGAGGGAACTCTTGCCCAGGAAAGAGCAGACATCCACCGAGTCCCTGGATAGCATGGACAACCAGGTCACCGCCGGGAGGTACCTCAGTCAATCTCAGCAAGTCCAGGCCCGCAAGGTCTCCTCCTATGGCCAGTCCCGGAGCTCAGAGGACGTCTCTGTCCATAGCAACTCGAAACCCAAATTCAAGAAAGGTTTCTCCTTGAGGAACATGAGCCTGTGCGTGGTGGATGGTATGAAGGAGATGTGGCACAGGAGGTCTTCTCCGGAGCCCGGGGCAGAAGCCACGCAAAGCCGGAGATCCGACAGAGAACCGTGTCCTGCCGGGAACAAGGAGCACAACGATTCCAGGGAGAAATGGACTCACAAGCTCCGGCTTTCCAAGGGACAGTCTTCCAAAGTGGATCTGGTGGACATTCAGAGAGAAGGGACCCTCCGATACATGGTGGCCGACGATACGAACTGTGTGGGGAGTTCTCAGTGGCAGAAGTGTCGCTTGATGCTCAGGAAAGCAGTGAAAATGGAAGGGGAAAGATTCCTTCTGGAGTTCTATGTTCCTCCCAAGGTAAGGATACTCATAGCTAAAACTTCCAGATTACTTGCATTGTTATCTTGGTTGTTTTGTGCCTTCCAAGTCATTTACGCCTTATGACAACCCTAACGCACCCCTATTATAGAGTTTCCTTGCCTTTTTCTTTCCAGAGAGGGTTTGCTATTACCTTCCTCTACGGCTGAAAGAGCATGATTTGTCCAAGGCTATCCAGTAGTTTTTCAATGCTGAACAGAGATTTGAACCCTGGTCCAGGAAGACATGCCTCAGGGGGAAGCTGTGACTTGGTATGGGCCAGCTCCATTGGGTTTCTGTGCTGTTTTTGTGGTGTACTTGCCACACGCACATACCCACCCGGCTGTAAAAGAAACCTCTCCGAAGCGTCAGGGCTTTTGTTGCTGCCAATTTTGTGGAGCGTGTTTCCTTTCTGAAATGGTGTGGCTCTCTTGGGGACTCTTGCCAGGCCAGCTGCCATGACAGCTGGGCATGAAGCGTACGGACCAGTCTGCAAGCACTTTTGAGATCGCACACACTTACACACACTATTCAAGTGTGTGTGTATGTTAGGCTCAGCTGTTGCTTACAAGAAACCTTTCCTCATGCCACAGCAAGCTGCAAAAACTGAGCCGAAGGGAATCTGTTGTCCCTGTCAGAGCAGCATAACTGTCAAGCCGGGGGGGCATGGAAAATCCCATTCCGGCGAACCCCTTTTGCAGTGCCAAGGGTTCTTGTTGCCAAACAAGCCAGAGATCGTGTTTCCGTTCTTTCCCTCCTAACATTTTCTTCATCCCCAAGGGTGGGAAGATGTGCGGTCATGTTGTCTTTAGGCCAGCATATTCACTTATCGCTAGGAAGAAAAGGGGCTGGGGGTTTAAATTAGATTTTCTAAATATTATGAGACTGTCCTCAGAGCTACCAGTGGAGTCCAGTTATAAGAAAAGAGGTTCAACCTATACATTAAGAAGAACTTATGTGGTGTAAGAATCATAGAATTATAGAATAGTAGAGTTGGAAGAGACCACAAGGGCCATCCAGTCCAACCCCATTCTGCCATGCAGGAACTCTCAATCAAAGCATCCCCAACAGATGGCCATCCAGCCTCTGTTTAAAGACTTCCAAGGAGGGAGACTCCAGTACACTCCAAGGAAGGAGTGTGTTCCACAGTCGAACAGCCCTTACTCTCAGGAAGATCCTCCTAATGTTGAGGTAGAATCTCTTTTCCTGGAGCTTGCATCCATTGCTCTGGGTCCTAGTCTCTGGAGCAGCAGAAAACAAGCTTGCTCCCTCCTCAATACAACATCCCTTCAAGTATTTAAACAAGGCTATTATATCACCTCTTAGCCTTCTCTTCTCCAGGCTAAACATCCCCAGCTCCCTAAGTCTTTCCTCATAAGGCATGGTTTCTAGACCCTTCACAATTTTAGTCGCCCTCCTTTGGACACGCTCCAGTTTCTCCACATCCTTTTTAAAATGTGGTGCCCAGAACTGGACACACTATTTCAGATGGGGCCTGACCAGAGCAGAATAGAGAAGCACTATTACTTCCCTTGATCTGGGCACTATAATTCTATTGATGCAGCCTAAAATCGCATTGGCCTTGTTGGCTGCCACATCACATTGTTGACTCATGTTCAACCTGTGGCCTACTTGAACTCCCAGATTCCTTTCACACATAGTTTAATTCAGCCAAGTGTCCCCCATCCTATATCTGTGCGTTTCATTTTTCCACCCTAAGTGCAGTACTGTTGAGTAGTGGAAGAGCTGTTGAGTAGTGGAATAGACTGCCTCCGAGTGTGATGGATTTTCCTGCTTGGTTGGTCTTTAAAGAACCATCTCTCAAGGTGCTTTCACTGTGTATTCTTGCATGGCAGGGGGTTGGATTAGATGGTATTTGTGGTCCGTTCCAACTCTATGATTCAATATGTTTTGTCTTGGGATGATAGAAAAGAGAATAACCTGGGGACCTTCTCCCAATACAGACCTTACAAGACATCCCTAAATGTCAAAAAAGAGAGAGGACAACTTTACCCACTGTTCCCTGAAATCTCAGCAGAGAACTGGTTGTGTATTTTCATCCATGCACAACAGCTGCATACAGTTCAAGACTGCGCACGGATGCTTGTTGTACATAGGACATGTGCTATGCATTGCTTGTTTGGTTTTACATTTGGTGTCATGGGTCAGTTGAGCTGTGTTTCCATTTAACACTAGAGTTGCTGTAACAAGACAATGTGTAGAGGTTTGCATTCCACATCCCAAATGCAGATGCTTAGCCGCTACTTTGGAGGAGGTAGGTAGATATATATATATATATATATACACACACAGAGTGCAAAGGAAAATAGAACAATTTGACACTAGTGCAACGAGAGAAAATATAATGGAGCCTCAAAATAGAACAGGATCCGGGACAGAAGTAGAACAGAATCATGTGGCTTCCAGGAGGATGGAGAAAGAGATGTGAGGCATGAGACCATCCCCATGGCCTGATTTTGTTATATACCCCAAATTGAACTGCTCCTGTTTTTTGTGACGTGGGGACCTATCCTTATTCTTTTTGCCTCTGGTACCAAATTTTGCTATTGAAGATGCAAGGAGCACAGCTACTTTATTAACCGACGCATACCTGTAGGTTCTCTTTAAATGAGAGGTTTTACATGCAGAGACGTTCCATGTTTAGAAAGGGGAAAGAAACGAATGTGGTCAGAGGGGCTAGAATGCAACTGTGTGCTGAAATATGGAAATGAAATGTATTCACTGCCCCTATTTCCCGCTGGGTGCTATGCTTTTAATTAAAAGATCCTGGTGTTATTGGAGAGCGCAAGGGAGATTGTATTTTTTAATAACTGCATTGGCTGAGCCAGAGTTCACCTTCCTATTCCCACTTTTGGCCAATTCCTGAACAAAATGTGATAGTATCTATCTATCTATCTATCTATCTATCTATCTATCTATCTATCTACTATAAAAACCCACCACAACCATCTCTCTCTCTCTCTCTCTCTCTGGCCTCCAGGCTTCGAAAGCGAAGGTCAGCATCCCCCTTTCGGCCATTATCGAGGTGCGCACAACAATGCCACTGGAGATGCCTGACAAAGATAACACTTTTGTCCTGAAGGTAAGGTGTCTTGGCTGGCAAAACACCCCACAATTATACCCCTTGTTCCAAACTGCATGTATATTATTATTATTATTATTATTATTGATCGCAAGGCGGCTAACTGGAAATTTAAAAGCTTTTCTAGGTAGGGAATTTCAAAGTCTGGGAGCAGCCACCAAGAAGGCCCTGTCTCTCTTGTTCCCATCCAAAGGGACTGAGAGAAGGACTTCTTAGCGCTCTGATGGACTCATGAAGGGAGATAGGGTCCTTATGTGTGATGGGATTAGAACGGGGTGAGGAATGCATGACCCGTGGCCACATGTGGCCTTCAACTGTCCCTGGAATCCATCCTCATCTCCCCAGACCTCCCAATGCTGCCCAAATGTGGGTGAAAAGGTTCCCCCTCAAATGCAAAGTGAAGATGTGTTCAGGCTTGATATTACACCAGAGTGCATCCAGACATCACAAGAAGACACCGTCTGCAATGTCTGGTTGCTCCCGCTGTGTGTAGGTTTGGAGTATCGAAATCGCGGAGGCAATCCTGCGCCCCTCCGGGGACTGCAACTCTTAGTATTTATCGAGGGCTTTGGCTGCTAAGAGTTGCAATCCAGCACCATCGGGAGGGCTGTGGGATTTCCTCCCTCTCCTCCTAGAGTAAACAAGCCACGTACTTTCCATCTGCATTTTGCTCATCAATAACGTCCAGCTTCTCTGGTTTGTCTCCTTCCCCCAGTTTGTTGTCAAGTCTGCTTCTCTGTGAGACAGGCCAGGCTGTGGTTCCCTTTTAATGGGCTCAGTCAGGCCAACTAAACATTGGAGACTGGTGGAAGGCCTCAGAGGCCACAAAAGTAGGGTCCAGGGACCGCAATGTGCCCACATCTGGGTTTGATAGTTCATGAGCCCTGGTTCGGAGCAAAAACAACTGTAGAGCAAGGTCTACCTAATAATGCAGCCCAAATAGACTGAAAATGTTTGAAGATTTTGAAGCCATGTTGCTTGCTATGAAGATTGTCTAGAACTGCGGAATATTTATTTATTTATATCCCGCTTTTCTCCCTATTTGTCTGGCTTTTGCCTGTCCAGTTTTAAGGATTTTTTGTTGTATATATATATATTGCAAGGATTTTTTGTCTTATATCCTTGCGATATATATATACAACAAGCTCTGTGTGTGTATGTGTGTGTGTGTGTATATATATATATATCTTCAACACCATCTCTAACGCTTGACGCACTAGGCCTGGCCTGCAACAATGCTGACTGCTGGCCTTTTAATGGCGGGGTTGCCATGGAGACCGGCCTAGCTGACCGCATGAAGCCTTTCCTTGACAAATCGAACTTATGCAAACTTCCCTGCCAGGGAGGATAAAAGGAGCTTTTGTGACGAATGAGAGAAAGAGAAAAAGACATTTCCTTTGTATCTGGATATCTCTAGGAGACTCATTTTATTATTATTTGTTGTTGTTTCTTTCAGCATTGCGCTTTGTTTTTAAGCTTAATGCAGAATAGAAAGAAAGCAAGATTTTTCCAACTTTGAATATATAGAAAGCACTGGAGTGCGTGCTTGAATTCATATTTGAGAGAATAATCCAGCCACCTGAGGCAAAATGTACAAATGTACTGGCTACACATACAAATATACAGATATAAGCTGTATTTGTACAAACATAGCTTGGGAATGCTGGCTGTAGGATGATGGGAGTTGCAGTCTGAGAGCAGTTGCTGTTTTCAAGTTCTGGATGTCATCTAGGTTTAAGTGTCGAAAGAGTTTATCAAACCAAGACTTGCGCTAAACCATCATTTATAGCCTTAACCCATTTATAGTTTCCAAACTATAGCTGAGATTCTGAGAATTGGGAGCTGCTCATCTCCTTGTTTTTGTATTCAGCCTGACCAGCATTTTGGTTTAGCAGCCTCCAGATGTGGAGCAATAGATGCCATAGCAAACCATAGTTAAAGCAAACAATGGTTTGCCATCCCTCTTTGAATCACAGGCCTCTGGGACTATTCCACCAATAGCTTTCTCTCACTGAGAAGAATCCCCTTCCTCCGTTTGCTCTGGCAATCCTTCCGAAAAGATTTAGTTACGGCGTTGTACCAAGCCATGTTTAAGGAAGGACATGTGTGATTTGGTGTAATGTCTGAATTTACAAACCATGGTTTGCAATTGATTGACAAACCAAAGATCAGAAACAAAGTCATGGTTTGAAGGGGGCGTGCACAACATAGTTTATGCTAAACATAGTATTTGTCATGACATCTGAATTGCCAAGCCCAGATTCAGTCTTCACTGCGCTGGCCAAGACTGCTAGGAGTTGTGATCCAACATACAAGTGGCCCACTTTTTACACTGAAAAACACTTTTAATATATAGTAACTGGCTATGAAAATTGCAGCTGGTGGGATCTGTCTGGGGAGAAGCCCGGACTACAACTCCCAGAATCCTCTAGACAGCATGGCCAGTGGAAGAATTCGTTTTTTAGGCTCTGGTGCAGGCATACTCTGTTTGTTCTTATAGGTCCTTACCATTCTTTTCGTGAGTTGAATGTCCCTTTCTGGGGGTGAATCCCAGATCCAATGTGACTCTATATGTTTTGGGGTTTTGGTGTGTGTGTGTTAACGTACTCTAAATAACAACCTTTTTTTGGTATATTTCTGTGTATGTGTTTTCCATCCAGGTAGAAAACGGAGCTGAGTACATCTTAGAAACCATTGACTCACTGCAGAAACACTCCTGGGTGGCAGATATCCAAGACTGCATAGATCCTGGGTAAGGATGGCATCCCCTTGAACCTCAGGCTGGGCAAAGGTGGTAGTGGCCCCAGAATCATTCCAGTAACAGGACTCCTTTTCTTCAGGTTTGCAAGCTTCAGGGGTGAGGTGCTAATGTTTTTGGTGTGGCCAAGGCATGGGCCAGCCCAGTTTAGGGCCAGGTGTGGAGGCACCCCTGGGCATCGCTGCCGCTATGGCCATAGTCTTGGTGGTAGATGCCTCAGCGTGGCAGCCACTTCTTCCCTTGCTCTGCAGCTGGAAATGAAACCAGGGTGGGTAGTAAATGCTACTACTCCTTGCAGAGCACAGGGAGAAGAGAAAGCTACACCTACTTCTTCTGGTGTTTCAGTTGCGCCACTGAGGATCCAATCTTGCTCATAACATCTTGTTACATCAATAGTGATTTGGCAGCTCAGTCTCCTCCTCTGCAGATTTTCTAGCCAATATCTCGTTTCATGATTTTGTGGTGTCTGCACCGTTCCTCTCTGACCTTTAGGTTTGCTTAGGTTCCTTCTTCTGTTGGCTTCCCCTCATTCTTTGCCCGCCATGTCCTGGAGAAGTCTGATTGCTGCTATTTGGGGGCAAAGAAATGATGAAAATTGCAGGTGGCAGACATTGTCTGTGGAGCGACACCAAGCCTAGTTCTTCTCCTTCACAGGATTGCTATGATCGCTCTGTGTAAATTGCAGCAGTGTCTCTCATTCTTCCTTTAAGCCAGGAGTGGGAAACGCATGGCTAAGGATATGAGGGGAGATATCACCATTCCTAAGATTTTAAACAAATCTAGTCATCTTCATATTAGAAGACTGTTCAGCAAGCATTTGGGGATCTCCTTGGGAGATCTCTTTTCTAACACAAGAAGAAGACTCCAAAAAATTATGGTTCTTTACCATTTACATACGTAAAAGACAGTTTGCACTAGACAAAATTGACGTCTTGTAGTTGTTTTGAGGTTGCGCTAGGACTCTGGGAGACCAGGGTTCAAGTCCTTGCTTAGCCATGGAAACCCCTTTGTGAAGACACACTCTCAGTCTAAGAAGAAGGCCATGGCAAACCTTCTGTGGAAAAAATCTAGTTGAGATATGATGACGATTTTGACAAAATTAATATGACACACTGGTTTAAGTGTTGGTCAAGCACTCTGGGAGATCAGGGTTCGAATCCATGCTCAGTCAGAGAAACCCACTGGGTGACATTGAAAGGACCGCCGTAAATTAGAGTTCAGTTGAACAACAACAAAAGTTAAAGCCACATATACACACAGCAAGTAGAAAAGGAGAGGAATACACAGGCAACTCATCCTATGCAACTACACCGATTTATGCAGCAAGATGACAGTTTTCAGGTATTCCTCATACTATACATTTTGAAGAAATGCTCAAATACCACCTGCAGAAATGCACACCTTTTCACAGAGGCTTCCCACCCATTCTTTTCTATCTGTTGAAGAGAAAAACATTGACTTTTTCCCAGTTCCCATATGAGAATGAATCAACGCAGGATTGATAATCTTGTCTGTGGCCCTCCATTGGTTGGACTACAGTTCCCATTATCCCTGGCCATGCTGGCTGATGGACCATGGCATCCAACAGTAGACCACAGGCTCCAAGTTATTTTATTCCTTTCTTTATTAAAATGTATGGATGGGTGATCACAAAATAATCTTGTACAACCAATAAAGTGGCAAAGACAGCCCCTCTGAAGCCATTGAGACTTCATTGGGAGGGATAGCGGCTGGCATGGTTGCCCCTATGCCTATGTGTATAACCTCTGGATGTGTCTTAGGAGCACCTTCTACCCCTTCCACTTGGTTGGAGAGAAAGAGAGAGAAGTTGGGGAAATCATTCAGGTGTACTCAATAAGAAAATGTCTCTGAAACGCCTAAGAGGCAAGGAGATCTTGGGTAAATGGACTTGAAAGTGATTGCTTCAGACCCATAAGATGCTTTTGTGGAAAGGCCAGAGGACAGTTAACACTGGGAAGGGGGACATTTCTGCATGCCTGAGACCCCATATATGCCATGGAATAGGAACAGGACTGGATTTGGACCCATTGGCTACAACTGTTTCTTTCTGTACCAGAAAATCATAACATCACAGAATCATAGTGTTGGAAGAGACCCCAAGGGCCATCCAGTCCAACCCCCTGCCATGCAGGAACTCCCATTCAAAGCATACCTGACAGATGGCCATCCAGCCTCTGTTTAAAGACCTCCAAAGAAGGAGACTCCACTACACTCCGAGGGAGTTTGTTCCACTGTCGAATAGCCCTTACTGTCAGGAAGTTCCTCCTAATGTTGAGTTGGAATCGCTTTTCCTGTAGCTTGCATCCATTACTCCATTGTCTCCTATTCTCTGGAGCAGCAGAAAACAAGCTTGCTCCCTCCTCAATATGACATCCCTTCAGATATTTAAACAGGGCTATCATATCACTTCTTAACCTTCTCTTCTCCAGGCTAAACATGCCCAGCTCCCTGAGTCGTTTCTCATAGGGCACGGTTTCCAGACCCTTCACCATTTTAGTCTCCCTCCTTTGGATACGCTCTAGTCTAGTTTCTCAATGTCTTTTTTGAATTGTGGTGCCCAGAACTGGACACAATATTCCAGGTTAGGGTTAGATCTGTAGGTGGAACTTTGGGTTAGATTCAGTAGGGCTCTTCTTATATTTTTATTGCTTTAACCCATAAGTATATATAACTAGTGGCTGATGGTTCTGTCCTTCCCTCCAGTGGACAGTGAACAGACTCCAGAAAAGTTCTGGGAACCACAACTCCCAGAGTCCTCTTGGTCACGCTGGCTAGGGGATTCTGCAAATTGCAGCGTCAAAACCACGTCTCCGATAGAAATAATTCCATACCTTCTTTTTGTGCCCAACGATCTGTTCTTCTCTTCCTTCCAGGGACAGTGGCGATGACATCGAACTCGCCTCTTGCACCCAGGGGGCCTGCCTGCCGAGCAGGGTCTCGTCTTGCAGCTGCGAGTTCCTCGCTGATGGTAATAAGACGTTTTTTTAATTAAAAGAAAATAATTTATTATTTTAAATACATCTAACTTCCTTTCCTTAAAAACAGTTGGTACAGCGTCAGCCTTGGTTGGTAGTTGGATGGGAGACGGCCAACGAATATCAGGCTATGTTTCAAAGGAAGGAACCGGCAAAGCCACCTCTAAGGATTCCTTGCCTAAGAAAACCCTAGGAAAATCGTGATGTTGCCATAAATTTAAAGGCAACTTTAAGACACATACACGCACACACCTGTGAGGTTGCCATAAGTCGGAAACGACTGGAAGACACAACAACAAAAAATAGCGTGACCCTCTTTTTGGGACCCTCTCGTGTTTCTTTTGTGTTACCTGAAGATAAGCAATTGCATCTATGGTAAAAAATGCAAAGTGATAAAACAGAACATTTGATGTCTGGGTGCACACATCCCTTTCTTTTGTCCTGCTAGTCCTACAGATACCTGAAGGTTTGAAAGCATTACAGGAACCCAAAAGGGAGGGAAGGATACATGTGTGCATCCCATCAGGATTTGCTTGCTTTGCAGACAAATGAGGAAGCCACCTAAAGTCTTTGCGTATCTTATAAGAATGTGGTTCTTTTCCAGATGTGTCCCGGTTTCAGGACAGATGTGCCAGCTCTGCTGCGCCACCAGACGCCACACCCAACGCTGCCACGGTTATCACAGCCCCACACAGCAGGAGCAGGGACTCTATGGGAGAGTACAGAGCCCATGTGCCTCTGGAGAACTTTCTACAGACATTGGACTCGCCAGCTACCGGGAGCCATGCGGCAGGTACCACATTTCCTTGAAGCAATGTCCAAGGATTTGATTTGCAAAGCAAGAGGCACCTGTGTCACATTGGCCAAAGATATTCTTGAAGGTGACATCTATAAAATACTCAGACATAGCCGTGTTAGTCTGGAAAATAGGTATGCAATGGGATCTTGTAGCACCTTTGAGACTGACTGAAAGAGAGAAGCTGGGAGAATGAGCTTTTGTAGACTTGCACCTATTCCCTCAGATACATTTTCTTCTTTCTTATAGTCTCAAAGATGCTACAAGATCCCTTGGCATGTCTGTAAAGTACGTGAATAGCTAAAGCAGTGAGATTTTCTCACCATTGAACAACAGATAGTAAATACTCTTGTCCCTCCACATGTCAAGGATGATGGGAGTTGTAGCTCTTCACCTCTGGCTCTAACTCACCACCTTGTTATGCAGCGGTGCTGACCAGCTTTGGTCAGTGGTTAATGCTTTTCTTCCAAAGCAGCAGAGTTTCAGAGAATAGACTGAAGACCCTGACAAACTCTCCAAGCCTTCTCACTCTTCTTCCTCAGATGTCTCCAAACTTCTCCAGGATCCTGCTGGCTCTTGTATCTTCACTCAAGACACCAGACAACTCAGTAGTCTTGTATAAAAGATCTACTTTATTCTTCTATATACTATATGCCCTACAAATCACAATCTCTACAATCTCCAACATCTCCAAAATACTCCACTCTACTCCAATCTACTCCACAAAATACATTGGCAAACATAGCAATTATTATAGTCATTGTTAAACACCACCCACCTAGTCAGTTTCCACCCAGTGGGCATGTACATTCATTTGATTGGTTCACATAGTTCAACCCATACTTAAGAATTTCATCATTTCACCTTGTACACTTAATGAATCTCAGGTGTTTCCAATTGTACATTCTATAACTCTGTCCTTGACATTCAAGACTTCTAAATTACATTCGCTTCTTCACCTGTGTAGCTTCTTAATTGCTCTTGCTTAGTCATTGTGACTTTCACATACATGTTTTATTTCTTTCACTGTATGTCCCATGTTGCATTTTCCTTAACACCACATTCACTAGGGTTAGGGGCACAAGACCCCCGTGAATATGTAAAAACTGCAAATAACAAAAACACCATGTTTTTACCTGAGAGGACACCTCTCTAGGAATCTCTAGGTCCTCCGGCACAACTCTGTGGTCAACATCCGACAGACACTGACCATAGAACTGCCCTGGAGGAGCTACAAAGGCCTAGTAGAGTATTCTTTCTAGGGATCTCTAGGTCTTTCAGTGCAACTCTGTGGTCAACGTCCGACAGACACTGACCATAGAACTGCGCTGGAGGAGCTACAAAGGCCTAGTAGAGTATTCTCTCTAGGGATCTCTAGGTCTTTCAGTGCAACTCTTTGGTCCAAGTCCTGACAGACACTGACCATAGAACTGCGCTGGGGAGCTACAAGCCTAGTAGAGTCTCCTCTCTAGGAATCTCTAGGTCTTTCAGTGCGACTCTGTGGTCAACGTCGACAGACACTGACCATAGAACTGCGCTGGAGGAGCTACAAGCTAGAGTAGTATCCTCTCTAGGAATCTCTAGGTCTTTCAGTGCGACTCTGTGGTCAACGTCCGACAGACACTGACCATAGAACTGCGCTGGAGGAGCTACAAAGGCCTAGTAGAGTATCCTCTCTAGGAATCTCTAGGTTTCAGTGCGACTCTGTGGCAACGTCCGACAGACACTGACCATGAACTGCGCTGGGGAGCTACAAAGGCCTAGTAGAGTATCTCTCTTAGACATCTCTAGTCTTTCAGTGCCAACTCTGTGGCCAACGTCCGACGAACACTGACCATAGAACTGCGCCGGAGCAGCTACAAATGCCTAGTAGAGTATTCTCTTTAGGGATCTCTTTCAGTGCAACTCTGTGGCCAACGTCCGACGAACACTGACCATAGAACTGCGCTGGAGGAGCTACAAAGGCCTAGTAGAGTATTCTCTCTAGGGATCTCTTTCAGTGCAACTCTGTGGCCAACGTCCGACGAACACTGACCATAGAACTGCGCCGGAGCAGCTACAAATGCCTAGTAGAGTATTCTCTCTAGGAATCTCTAGGTCTTTCAGTGAAACTTTTTGTAAAAGACGACCATAGAGTTGCACTGGAGGACCTAGATATTCCTAGAGAAAACATATTAATCAAATCCGTGAATAATCAAATCTGCAAATATCAAAGCTGCAAATATGGAGGGATGAGTGTATTTGTCGTTTAGTCCCCACGAAGCAGCAAATGGCTCTGCAAGGGACTTCATGGGTTGCTCACTAAGTTAGGGCACTACCAAGGGAAACATACATATGCATGTATCCCTCACAGGATCCAGACCATCTTATAGCCAAGTTTCCCTCTCTGCTCTCTACTTTCTTGTCCCACCTTTCCTGAGGAAGAGCTCCAAAGCTTGCATGCTTGTGGAATCAGAGTTGTTCCTAAAAAGGGGGGATCACCTGCTTGTGGGTTTTGTTTCTGACTTCTTTTGTGTCTAAACTGTGACAGGGGAGGAAAGTGAGACGGAAGCAGAGGTCAACCTCTTGGATTTCCCTTGGTTCCACGGGACACTGTCGCGGGTCAAAGCTGCCCAGCTGGTGCTGTTTGGCGGAGCCAGGAGCCATGGGCTGTTTGTCATTCGGCAGAGTGAAACCCGGCCAGGCGAATATGTGCTGACCTTTAACTTCCAGGGAAAAGCCAAGGCAAGTGACCGCAAATCTTGCTCTCACCTGGTACTCGGTCAGAAAGCATAGGCCTACACAGGTGCTTGTCTCTTTTCTTGCCATCTTAGATTTTTGGCTTGCAGTTTGGTCTCTTTACACAGCAGGACTACCACCTTGGCAACAACGTCCTTTGGTTTCCTGGCAAATTTGAGTTGCATTTGAGTCAAGAGCTGTCTATAAATAAGTCATCTGGTTAAGCTTGGAAGCATTGCTTTTTGGATCAGATGTCCTAGAAATCCCCATTCGGCATGCCCTTGTGGTCTCTCTTCCATCTCTATGATCCTGTGGTGTGTATGTATTTGTTCTGGGAACAAACTGTAGTCCAACCAACATGCTGTGTGTGTGTGTGTTTCCCACAACAGTCACATTTCCTAGTTCTGAGGAGGAACTTGGCAGCTGGTCTGAGTGAAAGGCATAAAGTATGAGACAAAGAAAGCCTTAGCTTAGACAGCACCCACTAAAACCACAATCTCCACTTTGGCTTGTGAATTGCCTGGCGCCTCGTGCCTGCTAGGCAGAAGAAGAAGGCAGCCAAGATCTTGAGACACATTGGCTCATCTGCTCCATCCGCAGAGACCGAGACAGAGAAATTTAACGGTGGGAATGCCTCAGCTTGCCTTGAAGACAAGATGGCATTTGATCCTCTGCCATGGCTTCAGGTGGTTGGGGAGGGAGGCACCATGTATATACACACAAGGAATAGGTTCGGTGCTGGCGGCTTTGGCATTTACCTTGCTGCTGTCCGGGATCTGTGTATGCATGTGTTTGAAGTGTTATCCAAAACAGCAGCTCTTTATACAGTCTCTCTGCTTTCTTATTCTTATTGAAGACAGGCTCATGCTCTTCCCCCACCTCCATGTGTGTTAGATATATAGTCACTTCTACCAAGTTACTGCTAAATATGGTGCCTTTTCTTTCTCTTTGGAAGCTAGCTGCTGTTTTGTCATCCACAAACCTTTCCCTTTTAGCTTGTTAGAGGACTCTCTTCCTCACAGCATCCTCTAGCTCTAAGAGTTATTTACTCTTGTCTCTACATTGGAAAGAGTAGTTCAGATCAGGTGCCATGTAGAGATGAAGACAGAATGTCCTCCACCAGATCTGGTTTGGAAGAAGAGAAGCTCTCACAGAGGCCTTGTGCTTTGCCTCTTGTGTAAGACAGTCCTTGGAACTCAGAAGAGTCTTTGGTGACTTATCCTTCAAGGAACTGTGGCCTGATACAGACTGCCAAAATAAAGCTGCTTCGGGTCTCTTTGGTGATATGCTATTTAAATGATGCATGGGTCCTAAGAGTCCAGAGGTCGCGCCAAAGCCACACTCCATTTCTAAGCACTGGAGTGCAGCTTTGGTGCAGCTTCCGGATTCTTAGGATGCATGCATCATTTAAATAGCATATCTCTAAAGAGACCCGAAGCAGCTTTATTTTGGCAGTCTGTAACAGGCCATTGATGACTCGATCCAGCAAACTTTCTGAGAATTGGTGAACTGCATGCAACGCAATCCAAAGGAAGCTTTGGGGTTCTCCACCTCTTGTGGCATCATGTCTGAGATTGGACCGGTGGCAGAAGATGGTAGATTAGTCCAGGATTGGACACCCTTTGGCCTGCCAGATGTTTTGGACTACAATTCCCATGGTTCTGTACTGGCCACTGGGGGTTCTGAGAATTGGAAGTACAAGGCATCTAGCCAGCCTACCTGTGCCTTAATAGAGGCCATGTTTTACCTGCAGAAGATTTCAGCTTGTGTTTTTGGCATCTCCAGCTCACAGGATCCCAGGCAGCAAGTAATGTGACAGTAATCTTGCTTTGTCTGAAGCTCTGGAGAGTGGCCACCGGCCAGAGCGGACAACACCGAACTAGGTAGTGGATGCATAATCTGATCTTGTGTAAACCATCTGTAGCTGTAGCTGTCTGTTTGCCCTGTTTCCGTGATTCATTCTGCCTCTGACATGGCAGACGAAGCATGAAGTCCAAGTGTAATATCTTAGATAAGACCAACGCACAGTCTCTTATTCCAATAATATATATAGAAACATCATTATAGAAAGAGAGGTTTCTGTATATATCTGGGATTGCTGCATTGTGCAAGCAAACATTTTCATCTCCGGAGGTTTCCTGCCCTCACAGCTGACCCTACCCACAGGTTTAAGCGCTACTTTTTTGGATGATGTAGTTTAGTTCAGGGCTACTTTTTTGGATGACGCTTCCAGGAATTATGCTGCGCGAGAAGTTTCTGGGAGCTGTGATCCAAAAAAGTCATTTTTCCCAAGCTCTGCCCCTATTTGCTCTAGCGCACATCTCTTTTACATGGCTACTTACAGTGTTCTCTTGCCTGTCCTCCAAGATATGTTGAAATTGCAGAGACTGAAGTATCTGATCGTCATTAAACCCACATATGTGTAATATTTTACAGCATTTGCGACTGTCGTTGAATGAAACCGGGCAATGCCATGTTCAACACCTTTGGTTCCAGACCATCTTTGACATGTTGAGGCATTTTCACACGCATCCCATACCTTTGGAGTCAGGAGGTTCTGCCGACATCACGCTCCGCAGCTATGTAGTGGCACAGAGTCCGTTGCCGGGTAAGTTTAGTTCCGGTTTTTTGGATGTTTCATCTCACCTGGATCTGGACAGAGAGAAGGAACAGTGTTGTTGTCATTTGGCACCTTATCCGATGCTCTGCAGAGCAAGACCAGCAAATAAGAGTCCAAAACCTTACGGTATTTACTCAGCTTCTGTTTAAATTCTTCTTAGTTTTTGACAGTACGTTTAGTTCTCTGTGAATCCCCTTGAGAACCAATTTGGTCAAATGGTGGTCAACCTTATAACGTCGTAAAGAGATGGTTAACCTTGGTGGTCAACTTTGACCACTGTTTGGCCAAAGTGGTTTTCAAGGGGATTCACAGAAAATGAAACACACTGTCAAAACCTAAGAAGAAACGGAAGTAATCTATATTGCAATTAAAGTACCGTTGGTGGAAAGTATTTTAATCCTGGTAACCTCAAGGCTAGATTACTACACTCTGCGCGTAGTAGGGCTGCCCTTAAAGCTGGCTCAGAGTTGTAGTTGATGCAGAAAGCTTTGGCTGGGCTTCTAAGTGGGGCAACCTACCAGCAGCACATAAAGTCTGTGCTGAAGGAATTGCATTAGCTGCCTATCGATTATTGGGCCAGGTTTGAGGTTTTATTTGGGGCCTTGTCTATTTGAACCACCACATTTTTCTTTAAAGACACATTTGTTCCTTGAGGTCATTGGAAGCGGTCCTCTGGCAGGGCACATATTCCTGAGGTCTGTTCCATATTCATTCAGAGCAGGGCCTTCAGTGTCATGGCTCTCTAGAATTTGACATTCGTCAGCCCTTTTGATATTTTAATGCATGTTGAAGATGTCTTTATTTTTTCAAGCCTTCTTTGTGAGGTTCAACCTACCGCCTGGTCTGTGGCCCACATAAATGCATTATTGCAGGTATACCTCAGTTCACAAGGTAGATCCTGGGCATTACTTCTCTAATCAGAATTTGGGAACCAGGGGCAAAAATAAAATACATCCCTTTAGTTTACTTGTGAATGAATAAATGAGTAAGGCTGAGATTTCCCAGGAGTGCAAAAACTGCTCTGTCCTAGCTTTCACTGATGTTCTCTACTTCCATTTCAGACGTCAGTCCCTCCTCGGCGGTGGCCTCCCAGCAGCCCCTGTGCCGAAATGACCTCCAGTCTCAACACTACTTCTCCAGCTTCGTCCCCGTCACCTTTCAGCCAGCCTCCCCTTCGGAGGGCACCACCTCTTCCTCTTCCTCCTCCGCCAGCCATTCGCTCTACCATCGGATGGAAGGGACCCTCAGCGCCCGGAGCCGGAGCAATAGCACAGAGCGCCTCTTTGATTCCTCTGCTGTGGGGGCCGAGGATTACCATGAGAGCGAGGGCTCCCGCAGCAGAACCAGAGCCGTGGAAAACCAATATTCTTTTTACTGATTGCGCTGCGGGGAGTTATGGTTTCCCCCCCTTCCTTCCAGCGCTCTGGCGTTTCCTCCTTTTGGAATGGCTGCTTTTGGAAGACACTCCGAAGTGGCTCCTTTCACATCTCAAGAGTTGTCAGCATTCTCTGAATGTGTCCGTGTGGCACCTCCATGTCTGTGGCCTGCAAAGTGTTTTTCTCCCTTATTTCTTTCCATTGTACAAACTGAAGGCTTCCCCTTTCTTTTCCAAGCATCCAAACGGATAGCACACTGCTGGTGGGTTATACCATTAAGAAAATAAGTGGAACACAGCTGTTGTCTCTTACTTGTCCTCTGGGTAACTGAAGACTGAATACGGAGTGAGGAGGAAATGCACTACTCTTTGGTCTCTGTGGGGTTGAGGCCTCTTTGCTTTCCATCTGTCTCCACCTAAAGAGTCTCAATGAGTTGGAATCAGGACAGTTTGTAACGTGTGTGTGGGAATCAGGAGCCAGTTTTTATCAGATCACTCTTGGCTCACCATAGTTTGCATTCAGGGGGCCCCAGCTGAGAATGCTTGCAAAAGAATGGTTTCGTGGTCCGGCGGTCCTCTCTCCCTGTAAATTGGTCGGGTTCTTGATATTCATTGTGCCAACTCTTCCTCCAAGTCCTTTCCCTTTAGAACCAAAATACCGTGTGCTTGAAAGAGAGACACATACATTAAGTGCATATAAGTGAAGCTGCCTGGCCTGCAGGCAGACCATAGGTCTGTGTGGCCTAAGAGTGGGCAAACTCAAAAGATTCAGGGCCCAATTCCCATCTGGCAAGGCAAGAGTAGTGTTGCATTGTATTTTAAGAGCAAAGTACAGCTCCTAGGACCTTCTAGGAGCAGCAGTTCTCCTCTTCCTGACAGAAATGGTATTTCTGTGTGCCTGGGAGGATCTAGAGCCCAACCAAAATAGGTGTGGGAGCCATGGTGCAGGTGACATGGTGCTTATCCATGGTGTAACTAATCGTATGAAAGGCAGAAGCTCTCCAGAGAGTGGCATCAACTGTACTGCCTTCTCTTAGCTGGGTGCAGCAGGGCTGGCAATGGGATAAAAGGCAGACACCTTTTTTGCACACTTAATTGGCACAGTTTCTTCTCAGCACAGAGCTATGATGTCCCCATTTTGCACAATTACTAAAGCAGCCCTTTATCATTACTTCCTCCCTCAGTGAAACAATTCTGTTTTCTGTCAAAGAGGAACACTGTTGTTCCTTTGAACGGGACAAATCTTGGTTCTGACGCAAATTAAATCACAGTGCAAGGCTCTTGTGAGTCATTGGAGATTGCAACATTTGCTTTTCCAGAAGTGTCACTTGATCTAAGAGAATGCGCTTTGCTGCTTGGGAAGAGGCAGTCTTCACTTAACAAAAATATAGTTGTCTGGTTGCATTCCTGCTTGACTTACATAGAGAGAATGACTGGAGAGTTAAGTATGGGACTAGGAATGAAAAATTGGGGGAGCACTGAAATAAAGTTAATGTGCAGAAAGGAAAAGATACACAGCCAAGTGGCGTCAAACATGCATTTAGGGTGAGAGTCTAAAACCGGTGGGCAGCGAGTGAACCTTAACATCAACACATTTTAGCATCTGTGTGTAATATTGAAACGGTGATGAAACCACAGAACTGTTTGAGACTCATCTTTGGAAAGTTCATTGTTTGTTGTGTACGTCATTCCTGACTTATGGTGACCCTAAGGAAATGGGGTTTTCTTGGCAGAATTTATTCAGAGGGGGTTTGTCGAGACCCGAGACATGAGAGTGTGACTTGCCCACAGTCACCTGGTGGGTTTCCATTGGCGAGCTGGGATTCAAACCCTGGTCTCCCAGTGTCCTAGTACAACACTCAAACCACTACACCATGCTGCACTTGAGATGTTTACTTGGACATGAGTCCTATTATAGAATCATAGAATTGTAGAGTTGGAAGAGACCACAAGAGCCATCCAGTCCAACCCCTGCCATGCAGGAACTCACAAGCAAAGCATCCCCGACAAATTAGGTTCAGTGGTGGCCCTTGCCTGTGTTTAAGGATTGCAGCCTAAGTTTGGGGGCTATAAAGAAATTCAAGATTGCCAGAGCTAATGACAAAGCAGCACATCTTTACAGAAATGCTTACTCTAGTGATTCATGCATGACCAAAAGCTGAAAAAAGACCATAGCTGTTGGGTCACTGTTGCTGCAGAGGCGTCAGCCTGTAGCTTCCTATTTTAGATTTCAACCGTGCAACCTGCCAGTATTTGGTCGCAGTTTCAATTGCATATCAAGTCAGTTGGCGACCAGAACAGCTCCAGTGTGCTTTCGGAGCGTACAAGCATGAAATTAAATGTCAGGCAACCATATGGAAAAGCAGTAGTTCCAGATGCTGGGCTGGATCCAGATTTAATTATATGTAGGGCAGACTCACGGAAATCAAGGGCAATGAAGTAACTTAAGTTCTGCTTGGGGTACAATGATGTCTTGATTCATCCCTTAAAAATTGGCAGGGCCTGATAAGTTTCATATGAGCCCTGGGAGTATTCACAGAAGAGCTTGGGAAAATGACAAGGAAGGCCTAAATCCAAGTGATGGCTACCCATTGAATAGACCCACTGAATCCGTGGCATTTACATAAGTGCAGGAATTAGCCAAGCAGTGTCCACCAAAGAATACCAAGTGCTGCAGGATATATCTCAGAGGAAGGAGCTGGCAAGACCACCTCTGAGTACTCCTGGCCTAAGAAAACCCTGTGAAATTCACACACTAATTTGGATTTTGGACTACAACTCCCAGCCAGCATGGCCTCCTTCCCATGCTGGTATGGTTAGTAACCCAGTGGAAGAAGTACTACTTCTCTTTGCTGTGGTTTATTGATTTATAAAATATCACAGAGGATCCTGGAGGGAAGCTGTGTCTCTTCCTTTCTCGCAGGGAGACATTTGCATAAGCAGCATTTCTTCCTTTAAAAAGAAGAAGGGGAAAACCCGAAAGGAGGCATCTTTCTCAGAAGATCAGTGGTGCTTCCTTACCTTTTGGGAGATAATAGTCAAAAGGCCCTGTTCGGTTCTTCCATCTTGTCTCCCTTATCAGACCAAAGAAGCAATGGGAACCCACCGGAGAGGTACGAAGGGCAGATCTTGTCTGAATGCTTCTAAAAAAGAGAAAGGCACAGTTAGTCAATGCAAGCCTCATCTAGAAAGAAAAGGGGAAATTGCCACTCTCTTAAGGTGAATTTTGTCATTCCCGTAGCAAGAAAACTCAGCTGTTCCACACAAACCCAGCAAAAGTATGTAGAGAGACCCTGGAGCACCTTTGAGACTCACTGAAAGAAAGAAGTTGGCAGCATGAGCTGCCCTAGACTTCAGTTTCCTTCCTACAAAAGCTCATGCTGCCAACTTCTTTCTATCGGCGAGTCTCAAAGGTGCGCCAAGATATCTACATACCGATACTACAAACTAACACGGCTATATCTTTGAACTCTAAGCAAAGGCATTGCAGCCACATCATCATAAAAGAGGTATAATATTTTGCTACATGGACAATGTGCTACAAAAGGACGCTGCGGTGGATGCTTCATATGCACACAGTCTTTTCCCATCTCTTTCCCTGCACCAGAAATGGATGCTTGAGAGTCTTTGGGGGAACAGGGGATCCTTTCCATTTGGGGGGCATCCTTCTCAACAGAGATTCGTCCAGTTGAATAATTTCCATTCTCCTGTGAAATGAGTAGAGGAATAGACGTTACTCCATTCCTTTTGACTCCTGTGCCAATAAGAACCAAGGCCGGAGAAAGCAGACCGAAAGGAGCAACGGAGCGAAATGTTAATTTGTAAATAGGGTTTTAAAAAAAGAACGTGAAGTGTGCCGTGGAAGACGTTTTCTTTACAAAACTTGTAAAAACTGGGGGGGGGGGAATAGTGGCATCATGGCTTCCTTTTTTCTTTTTTTGGTGGGGAATAAAATTCTAAACAAACCAGTGTACTGGAAATAACTGATCTTTTTCTCCCCAGCAATATTAATGAAGGATCGAAGTCACTCCAAATCCAGGGCAATGGGGCAGAGTTTGGGGGAAAGGACCATTCCATGAGTCGGATATGGAAACGATTTAAACCTCAGGTTGAGACGGAGTGTCTTTTCAGAGCTTTTGGCATGCTGGGGTGCCTCCTGTTTAAATGATCTAAAAGGCCTGAAAAGAAAAGTACTGTATAAAAGGACCAGCAAGAAAGGACTGTGTATCTATTTTCACATAGGAAAATGCTGTATTACACTCGCAGCATTAAAGGGAGGAAAGCAGGGGGAGGAAATACAATAGAATGATGCTGAACTGTCCCATTCTGGATGTAAGAAAACTTCCTTTGCAAAGTATTTGAAGGGATGTAGAATCCTAGAGTTGGAAGAGACCCCAAAAAGGGCCATCCAATCCAACCCCATTCTGCCATGCAGGAACTCTCCATCAAAGCATCCCCAACAAATGGCCATCCAGCCTCTGCTTAAAGACCTCCAAAGAAGGAGACTCCACTACTTCCCTTCAGACGTCGGCATTCAACATACATATGGACTCATGTTCCATACATACATGTTCCATACATATGGAAGATGCTATTAGGATACCAACCAACGTGACTCTGCTTGTATGTTGATTATCATGTGTGATGAAAACATCTGGAAGATATACAAGTCTTTGGTTATTGGATGTGAAGAGGCAACTGCAATGGGGAGGCATTGGGTAACGCAGCTGCATTTTCTGGCCCCAGTAGGCTCTCTATTTCCCTTACAACAAAACTAAAGCAAGCTCATGTGGGGAAACATCCTCAGAGAGTGACCCTTGGAAGCTTATTATGTCAGAGGTGTTGTGATTTCGCATTAAGGGTATCAGGAAAGCTCCAAAATAACTGATGAATAGTAAGAGTAGATCAAGAGGAGAAATAGTACTACTATATTCAGCTTTGGTCAGGCCTCACCTGGAATACTGTGTCCAGTTCTGGGCACCACAATTCAAAAAGGATGTGGAGAAACTGGAGCATGTCCAAAGGAAGGCGACTAAAATGGTGAAGGGTCTGGAAACCATGGCCTATGAGGAGAGATTTAGGGAGCTGGGGATGTTTAGCCTGGAGAAGAGATGGTTAAGAGGTGATATAATAGCCTTGTTTAAGTATTTGAAGGGATGTTCCAACTGAGGTTGGAGCAAGCTTGTTTTCTGCTGCTCCGGAGTACAGGACCCAGAACAATGGAGGCAAGAACCAGGAAAAGAGATTCCACCTCAACATTTGGAGGAACCTCCTGACAGTAAGGGCTGTTTGACAGTGGAACACACTCCTTCCTCGGAGTGTAGTGGAGTCTCCTTCTTTAAACAGAGGCTGGATGGCCATCTGTCAATGGGGATGCTTTGATTGAGAGTTCCTGCATGGCAGAATGGGGTTGGACTGGATGGCCCTTCTTGGGGTCTCTTCCAACTCTATCATTTCACGATCCTTTACCGCCTTTGCAAAGGAAGTTTCCCTACATCCAGAATGGGACAGTTCAGCATCACTCATTTCAAATTAAGGGGCAGCCCTTACCCATATGGGGCATATTTTAAAACACTAATTCTAGTGACTGATCAGACTAATTGCCATTTTATAGGTCTGCTGGTGCCCTCTGATGGACAAAATAGGATTGTTCAAGCGAATGCGATTCCAAACTCTGGATTTATATTGCAGAGCGTGGAGGCAATTATAGTTCCCTGAAACATTTTGCGTCCCTTTTTGCAGGAGCAGGGAATTCCCTTTCCCAACTGTTTACCCAAAAAGACCAGGCGGGTCTGGGTTACGAAACCCTAAATCACAAAAGCAAAATGAACAAAGCCCGACTAAGGCAAATGGATTTAATTTGTATAATTCGGAACGCAGCGTTGGCATTGCCCCAGGGGTTTGGAAGCCGTAAAAACAATATCCCCAGCCAGCCCTGTTTATAATTGTAGTTATTAGTGAAGGAACAGTGCCCATCGCAGAAACATGGCAAGCTCAAAGAGGCAGAACGACGGCGGCACATTGCTGCATGGCTAGTTTGGTACGGTCATGCAAGATTTTAAAAAGGTTTTTGCCTTCTGGGTCTGGAAACTCTGCTAGGATTTCTGTGTCGGTCAGGCTACGTCTTAAGAAGGGCAGCGGATGTCCAGGGCCCGGGAACCAAGATCATGAGCGATGTGGAAACCAAGTACCAGGAGAACAGTTGGAAGAACTGGCTGTTTTTGGCCTGAAAAGACAATATCATGTGCAAGCATTATGTGCGTTGTATGCCTTCAAGTCATTTTGGACTTATGGCAACCCTAAGGCAAACCTATCCTGGGGTTTTCTTGGCCAGGTTTGTTCAGAGGAGGTTTGCCATTGCTATCCTCAGAGGCTGAGGGGGTGCATCTTGCCCACAGTCACCAAGTAGGTTTTCACTGTTGAGCTGGGATTCAAACACTGGTCTCCCAGTGTCTTAGTCGGACGCTCAAACCACAACACCACACTGGCTCTGTACATTATAGCAATCTTTAAAAAGAAGGGGAGACCAAATTTGTTATTTGTTTGATCCAAAGAGGAAGAATACAAGGGCAGGAGCAGGACGGAATTGGGGACGTTCTTTTTGAATTCCCTGGTGCTATCAAACGTTTGCAATATGGTCCCTAGCGCCCTTTCCTTTCCTGAATCCTGCTTGCACCTCTGCAATTTCTACTGGCCAGAGGTGGCGGGCAACACTGAAGTCAGTTCTCACAGAGAAAATGGTAGTGTCACCATAGATGACACTTGTCGCCACTGCGCAAAAGGAGGCAAAACAAGGGGGTCCCTCCTTGTGAGACCGTTTCACCAAGAACACCCTTTACGTGGGACAGCTCAAAAACTAACAACTAGAGACTGGGAGGCCAGACAGAAAACATGTCAGATGAAACAAGCATAGTTAGAAGCAACACTACCCATGTGACTGGAACATGGAACGTGAGAAGCATGAGCCAGAGAAAGCTAGACATAGCAAAGAAGGAAATGGAAGGGATGAATACAGTGGTACCCCGGGTTACGAATTTAATTCGTTCCGCCGCCGCGTTCGTAACCCGAAAATCTTCGTAAGCTGAAAAAGCCATAGGCGCTAATAGCGAAAGCCGTGATTTCGTGTGAAATAGCGCCGAAAAGCACCAAAAAATTTTTCGTAACCCGAAATAACCTTCGTAACCCGGAACAGTTTTTTTCAATGGATTTTTTTCGTAACCCAGAAATTTCGTAAGGCGGCGCATTCGTATCCCGGGGTACCACTGTATAGCAATAGTAGGAGTGAGTTAAAATGGATAGGAATGGGTCACTTTGACTCAGGAGGATATCACACGACTGAAATTGGAAGTATAATCCAGTGTTGTCCTGAACGCAATCATGCGTATTCACGTTATTACGCGAAAGGTTACCACACAAAATCGCTGGCAGTCTGAACGCATTCCAAACACAATCACGCGTCAATCCACAGTTAAGTAATTTTGGTGAACTATTGAAGTCACAAGCCCTATTCCTAGGCAACTTCGCACTCAGTGCGCTGTTGTTTGGTGTGAGGTGCATGTCTCTTTTGGTCCTGGTTCCAATGAAGCCACACTGCAATTCCGTTTCAATTTTGCTTCCGCTTGTCCTTCAGCATTGCTGGAGGGGCCTGCTAATGAAGAGGCATGGACCTGGAGCTATTGGATAACCATTATATTCATGTTTTAACGTTACAAGAGTGAATATATGCTCATTTTAGCATGTTCTTTCAACTATTCCAACCTCTTCCAACCTCTTTTGTAAATTGTGGGGTTCCTTGGTTCCTCTCTCTTACTCACCTAAATGCACTGTGCTCCAGTCATCTGGAGTTGCACTGAGCATGCGCAAGGGTGCCAATTCACAATTAAGAACCCACCAATGTGATGGCTCACTGTGCGCAGAATCTGGGTTGCGTTCTGGGAGGCCATTACACCAAATTTAAGGTGTGATAAGGAATCGCGTAATTGCGTGAATTTTTGAATTGACTTCACTATCTTCTCTTTAGAAATGGAGAGCCTCCCGTCCCGTTTGATAAACCAAAATGGAAAACGAAAACCACCACTGTACCAAAATATGACCTGAGTAACGTTTCGGAAGAAGAATTCAACGGCAATGTAAGAAACAAATCTAATGCATTAATATTCAGAGTCATTAACTCTTATCAATAGATAGATAGATAGATATAGACAGAGAGAGAGATCCCTCTAGAGGAAAAGGGGAGTGGTCAAGGATTTAATATTAATATTCATGAGCCCTTAGGGATATATGCTTCCTTCAGGAAGGGAAAAGAGGAGTGGGTGGCACTTTACTGTTAATATTCATGAGTCCTTACAAATATATACAGAGATAGATAGATAGATAGATAGATAGATGTAGATATTTCTCCCACAGGAGAAAAAGGGGGAGTGGACGGGGTCTTAATATTCATATTCATGAGTCCTTATGAAGGAAAAGGGGGAGTGGGCGGGGTCTTAATATTAATATTCATGAGCTGTTATGAATATATATATATATATATATATGCCTCCCTCAGGAAGAAAATGGAGAGTGGGCGGGGCTTTAATATTAATATTCATGAGCTGTTGTGACTCTATGCCTCCCTCAGGAAGAAAAGGGAGTGGGTGGTGTTTTAATATTCATATGCTCCTATGAGAATATATATGTATTTATATAGACTAGAGAGATTTATCCCTCAGAAGAAAAAGGGGCGGGGTTTCCATATTCATATTCATGAGCCCTCATGAATATATGCATGAATGAGGAGGGTGGAAAGGGGGCGGAGCCAAAGCAGGAACTGCAGCCTACCTATTCACAGAGGAATCCCCGAAGGGGCGTGGCCGAGGCGGGAGTGGGCGTGTGCTGCCGCGCGGCCGTCGCCCTCGGTGACGTCATCGGTCGGGGCCGCGGCCTTTGGCGCAGGGAAGGCCGGGATGGCGGCGGGGACGACGCGTCCCTCTCGGCCCCGGAAGGAGCCCCAGCCCTTGGTCATCCCCCGCAGCGCCGCCGAGGAGCAGCGCCTCAAGCTGGAGAGGCTCATGAGGAACCCGGTGAGAGGGGTGTGGCTTAAGGAGGGAGGGGCGTGGCCGAGGGAGGGGCCTATGCGTCACATCCCCTCCCCTCCAGCCAAGCACCACAGCACCCAGAATCCACACTGGGCCCTTGGACGGATTTTGGACTACAACTCCCAGAAGCCTCAGCCACCTTGGCCAATAGGCTGGGCTTCTGGGAGATGGAGTCCAAAGTCCCTTAAAGGGCACTGCTCTAAAGGAAAGGAGAATCAATGCCCATAGGTAGCCATTGGAAAATAGGGAAAGATGGGGAATGCTTGCCCAGAGGGATGCACAGGGAAACAAACGTTGGAGATCTTGCCTATGTTGCCTTATGGGAAAGTCATTCCCAATGATTCCCTATGGGCAAGTATTCCCCAATGGTTCCCTATGAACAAGTCATTCCCAGTCTTTCCTTATGGTCGCTTATGGTTTCTCTATAGGCAAGTACAGTACTGTCATTGGTTTTACTAAGTCCCAGGCTGCCCGGTCCAAGCCCATCCTGCCATGCAGCAATACCTAGACTCCCAAAATCCTAGAGTTGGAAGAGACTTCAAGGGCCATTCAGCCATGCAGGAACTCTCCATCAAAGCATCCCGACAGATGACCATCCAGCCTCTGTTTAAAGACCTCCAAGGAAGGAGAGTCCACACTCTCTGAGGCTGCAACTTCTACTCTTGAACATCAGGAAGCTTTCCCTAATGTTGAGGCAGAGTCTCTTTTCCTGAACTAGACAGGATCCTAAAGAGTAAAGATACGCAACCGAGCGCAAAAGCCAGAAACGTCCCAGCCACTGTATTCATGTACGGATGGATGTGAGAGCTAGACAGGTGAGAAATCAGATTGAAAAGACTAATCCATTTGGGATGTGGTGCCGGAGAAGAGTGTTGAGGATCCTCTGGACGGCCAAAGAGACCAACAAACGCTTCCTTGAACAGATGAAGGCTGAACGCTCCCTGGAAGCTTGAAATGGCAGACCAATGAGATGTTCCTAAACGCCTCTGAGAGGGAACCGGTCACTTAAAACGGTGGCAGGACTGTCTGGCGACGGTTGAGATTGCCCTCCTGGTAAGGAGGGATCAGAGGGGTTTCATGCCAGATACCTGACCTCTGAAGAAGCAGCTAGGAGAGACAGAGAGGATCGTGAAACTACTCATGGTCATGTTATAGGTTACCACCGTAAGGGAGGTCAGCAACACTGCTAACATCGCCTTGGCACAGACTTTTGAATACAAACTTTTTCCCCTTCTCTTTCAGGGACCAATAAATTGGGACTCATTCACATCCCGTTTCCTTCTAGCATAAGTGGGAGCAAAAGTGGAGCAGCTGCCATCACTCCTAGCCACCGGAGTGTATGTAGTCCAGCGGCAACTGAGGGTCAAGCTTTGCCCAACGTTGTCCCAAATACTGTGCCCATATGTGACCGACCCTTTAGATCCTCTTGGCACCCGCTCTGAGGGGATTCCTCGACATGAAGCTGCCTCCCTCTGTGTATATCCAAGAAGATCCTAATGAAGCCTCAGTTAGTAGAGCAAGTAGTAGCAACTACATTTAGAGCAGCGGTTCCCAACCTGTGGGTTGTGACTCCTTTGGTTTCACCGGGGTCACCTAACACCATCGGAAAACACATACTATTCCCGATGGTCTTAGGAATATATTGTCTCACCCGAAACCTCCCAGAGGAGGCTCCCGGTTCCTGTTTGCAGGTTTATGGGGAGGAAAGATATCCCTTGTGTTTCGTTGAGGCTCCCTGCTGTTGTTCAGATCTAGATTTCAAGCGCTGCGGGGGGGAAATGTTGTCTGTAGTGAAAGCAATTGTTCGTGGAGGGAAGCATCCGGATGTTGCTCTTTTCTCGCCGCAGGATAAGACGGTTCCGATTCCCGAAAAGCTCAACGAGTGGTCACCCCGTCCACCTCCAGAATTTGTCAGAGATGTTATGGGTGAGTTGCTATTTTGCCTCCTGTTCTTTCCGAGAAGGTCCTTGTAGCAGGGAAGGGGAATTGGCTGGGTTCCTCTTGTATTTGTGGGGAGCAGAGGAGGTTGAGTAAGGGCAGCAGAGGCGGCTTGAAACTTGCTTCCAAGATGATGTGGAAGTCTCTTCGCGAACCATTTTGCACTCTGCTGTTCGCCGTAAACAAACCACATCTACGTTTCACCGGTTGTTGGGCGATTAGTCCTCTGACTCACTTTTGTGCTTCTGAATCCCCGCGTTGGGAGATAAATGTCATGTTTATGGGTATAAATACAGAGATTCAGGAAAGCGAATGATTCAAGCTTCAACTAATAGCCGCATTGGCACAGAGAGATGGCGAGGAAGCACACCGGCAAAGAAGGAATATAACATCCCAGGCTTACAGTCTTTACCTTAGGACACAACTGCCATGCTGTCCTCGCTCCTGATGAAATGAAGGGGTCTGTGTGTATGGAAGGGTATATCACTTCTCTCAAGTAACATTGCTATTCAGGGATTCCCTTTCATTTTCGCTCAGCAATTGCGTTGTTTGGTTCCCAAATGCAGAATGCTCTCTTTAGTAAAATGTACAGTATGAGCTGGGCCCCTGTACTCCGGCTGAAACGCTAATTGCATTTTGTTGCCACTACAGATGCTATGTGTCTGAAGGTATCTTTGCCTCTAGCATAGTTAAGGAAGAGATTGTGTGTGTTTGGAACACTGTTATTTTTAACAGAGGTAACACTAAAATAGCAAGATCACTTTGTGGAGAGGCATGCTGTTCTGAACCTACCCACACATCTGAATCAAAACAATAGGCAATGCTGGCCCTATGCTAACATCTGAACCCTGCAGACATAGTGGATAGCTATGTGGGAGTGAGGTCTTGGTTTTCTCCATCACAGCCCTCTAATGGGCAACTCGTTCCTCTCCAACAGACAGGTCTTTTTGGTATCCTGGCCAAAATTGTGACCAGAAGTGATACCCAGCTGCCATTTTGGCTGAGACATGGTTCAAAAAACATGCATTACGGGGATGTGACTTTTGAAAGGTGTTAGGAGGGTGAAGCAGGTGTATCTTCTGAAGTGGCTGGAGTGTGTTTGGTGCAGTTTTGGTACAGATATCACCCCAAAATTGCACAAAGAAGTCTGTTAAGTCTGTGTTATCTGTTGCCCTCCCTGGCAGGATCCAGCGCTGGAGCCGGCAGCGGAGAATTCCATGTCTACCGACACCTTCGGCGAAGGGAGTATCAGAGGCAAGATTTTATGGACGCCATGGCTGAGAAGGTCAGGAGATTTCTCCACTAACCCTTTCATCTCCCAGTTCGTTTGCATATGAAGCTTTTCCCGCTGGCTTTTGATCTGCTGGTCCCTTGGGTCTTCTTTGTTCAGCCAGCCTGGTTTGGGTTGCTGTAGGTGCCCAGGGAGTATTCAGGATACCCATGTTCCTGGGGTTGAATAACTTGGGCAGCTGCAGGGGATCGTGATGAAAATCTTTTCTTGTGCTTGTTTGCAGCAAAAGCTGGATGAGGAGTACCAGAAGAAGCTGGAAAAGAACAAGATGGTTGCAGAAGAACAGACGGCCAAGCGACGGAAAAAGCGGTACGGCCAGTGGATTTGGGTGGCCTTCTCCAGGGAAGAAATTCCTGTTTGCATGCTCAGCTCTTTGGTTTCCCTCCCTTCAGTTTGTTCAAGTAATGGGATGAGTAGGTTGGCAGTTAAAAGGGAAGTAGAAAGTACTGTAGCTGACATAAAGAAGGGTTTGGTTCAAGTCCCCTGCTATGTTAAGAGATAAGCACAGGTTACCATCTAATGTGGGCTCTTGCTGGAGAATGCTTTTGGTTACAGAGACAGATAGAAAGAACTTTCCTTCCCGGTGACATTTTATTTTAAGAGACTGGGCCGTAGGAGAATGTGTGGCCTGGGGTCCTAATCTGCCCTACAAATATTCCTCCTCTGGCCTATTGGAAATGTCTCCTGTCCTTACCTACCCCGGAGAGAAAATGGAGGCAAGAACTGTTGATGGGATGCTTGAAGTTTAAGGTCAAGCGCGGAACTCGGCAGCCTCTGGTTCTGACCAAGACCTTTTTCAGGTCTGCTTTTCTTACAGAGAAAATAGATCAGGTTTCAGAGTGATTAGGCACAATATTTGGACAACTGTGTGACTTTGGTCCCTTGCCTTCTGCCCCTTCAGTGTCTGAATTTTCAGAAGACAAAGATGATTCATTTGGTGTTTTTTTTAATCCCTCTCGTGCTTTCCTTGCAGCCAGAAATTGAAAGAGAAGAAATTGCTGGCAAAGAAGAGCAAACTTGAGCAGAAGAGTGAGAATGCAGGTAAAGTGTCCAGACAGTCACTTTTCCAGACTCTAGTCTATCTTCCACAGAGCCCCTTAGGAGTGTCTTAGAGGGAACAAGAAGGGAAAAAAGAAGAGGAAGGGAAAGAGATAGTGGGAAACCTCTATGGAGGATCTGAAATACTCTGGGCAAGGACAAGCCATGGCAAAGTAGCGGCCACCTGTGTAGGGAGCGAGTCTCTACTGCGATTGCAGTCAAATAGCAAAGATTCACACATGAAGGGATCTCCAAACACTGAGAGGCTGAGGTTGCAGGCAAGACGCCTGCTTCCAAATTTGAGTCTGCAGGGGAAAAGAGCTGTAGACTGGTGATGAAAAATGTATGGCTCATCTACTGCGGTTGGACTCCAGCTCCCACAGTCCCTCACCACTGACTGATGAGAACTGGAGTCCATCCACATCTAGAGGGACCACTCTGGTTATAGACCTCAAAGCCCACAGTGGCCACAAGTCAGCTTGCCTCTCAAAATGAAGAGGCCTCTCTCAAGACCACTGCCGCACACAGAGGCTGGCATCCTGTTAGTGACATGCGCACAATGTGTCAGCTGCACTGTGTATGTGGGGTGAAATATTTGCCCCAATGAAAGAGATGCATTCTCCTGACAGTGGCAGAAGTAGAGTTGCGCATACTGCAACGTTGCGTGCCGGGGCTGTGTGCTGCAGTTGTGCATTGTAGTTGTGCTTCGTGCACCGCATACTGCCCAAGAGTACCTGATGTTTAGCATTGCTTTTCTGCATGGTAGTGCCGGTGTAGTGTGTCTCTGCTTGCGGACATTTATGTTGTGCTGAGGGGATGTTGGATTGCAGCCATTGACCACAATCTTAGAGAGGTCTATTGCTGCCACAGAGGGTCACTCCCTGCTTGTGGAAGAAACTAGATTAGATGGATAGAAGCCTCTGGCATTTCACAAGCAGGCCACAAAGCAAGACCTTTCCCTTTTCTCCTGCTAGTACATACTTGGGCCTCTGTGGAGATTCCAGTTCCTGGTTCATGGATGTCCATTCATTTAATCCCAGGATACCTGAAGGACCGCCTCTCCCCGTATATTCCGTCCCGCACCCTCAGAACATCCGGGCAGCTATTACTGAAGGTGCCGGGCGCTAGGCTCTCTTCCGTCACAAGGCGGACCTTTTCCATCGCCGCCCCGGCCCTTTGGAACACGCTGCCCGCCGAGCTCCGCTCGACTACCTCCCTGGCCCAATTTAAAAAGGATCTGAAGACCTTTTTATTCCAGCAAGCGTTCCCCCCATAAAAATCCTAAGGGCCTCCCTCCTCTTCCGTGGCCATGAGGATGGGCTAATGGGGCTTGTTGTTTTTATTTTTATTATACAATGCTCTGACTTGTTTTTAACCTATTGTATGTATAATGTATAATGTATGTAAACCGCCCTGATTCAAGGAAGGCGCGGTATATAAATAAAACTTTTATTTATTATTATTTTAATCTCCATCACAATATCTTCTATGTGCTTTTCTTTTGCAGCAGCAGATTCTAACCCTTCTCCAAAGCAGCAGACCAGTGAAGAAGAGGATGAGGAGGTGTCCGAGGAGGAGGAAGAGGAGAAGGATGATGCTGAAGAGCCCAGTTTTGTGACGAAGAGATGATGGGGACGGCACTGTGCATCACCTCCAGCTGCTGTTGAGGAGCCTGGCTTCTGAGCAAGAGGCTTCCTTGCGCTGGTTTGGACTCCGTCGCGATAGAGGAGTGGCTGTGAGAATCCCACTGTGGGTGCTGACACCGGAGCCAAGTCAAACTGAGAGCCTTGCTTCCAAAGCTTGCTTGCATACAACTGCTGTGCAGTCTGCTTCAAGGGTTTCTGGGGAAAGAGGACAGTTTTGTTCCCCGGTGACCCTCCAGTTCTTCTCACACTGCTTCCAAACAGGGCCTCTCTGAAAGTTAATGCTTTATCCATCTGCGTCTTCCTTATACTGCTCCCGAGAGGCCCAAGTATGCAAATAGGTTTCTCTGGAAGAGTGTGAACTTCACTTTTAGGCAGAAAACAGTCTGGACATCCTTACAGGAGAGGAGCAAGCCTATTTGGGAGTCTCTGTTAGGCTTCTCTTGCATTTCCGCTGCAAGCTGTGTTTTACCATCACTGTATGAAGAGCTCTCTCCACTTCAGAAATGTGCTGCCAACCTCCATTTTACAAGAGTGCTGATTAAAAAAGAGGATACATGACAGGTGTTTTTGCTTGGCTGTGAATCATACATACCATGTTGTCTAATATTATGCTTCTTCTCCATTACTTTTGTTCGCCAGCTGCTAGTTTAGATAAATGGTACTTCTCTGTTTAGAGGCACTTTACTGCTGAATGCCAACAGGATTCAAGGAGGCAGTCATGCAAGACCTCTGTCTTCACGCCGCACTTCTCAGCTTCCCAGGGCACGAGATACTAGAAGAACTAGTTTCTTATCAGATCTACTTGTGGTCCGACAGAGCTTGACAATGTTATTTTTTGTGCTACAACGGCCAGTATCCCCTATCCAGATGCTTATGCTAGCTTTGGGATTCTGGGAGTTGTTCAAAAATCACCCAGCCTTTCCAGGATCTCTGTAGTAATAGAGAAGGTCCTCTATTTTTGAAACACAGTGTCTGGCTGCATTTGTATGGATTCCCAGGCCAGGATTCTGGAGAACTAGTTGTTTACTTGTTGTGTGCCCTCGAGTTATTTCTGACTCATGGCGACCCTAAGGCATGGGTTTCTTGGCAAGATTTGTCCAGAAATTGTGTGCCTTTGCTTTCCTCTGAGGCTGAGAGAGTAAAGTAAGCCCAAAGTAAGCCAGTGGGTTTCCATGGCTGAATGGGAATTCGAACTCTGGTCTCTAGAGTCCTAGTCGAACCCTCAAACCACTACACCACACTGGCTCTCCAAAGGTCTGGAAACCAAGCCTTATGAGGCTCTTAATTTCACTGCATAACCCAAATATGGGATCTTGGCTTGCTTTCCCATTTATAAGGTGCGGTTTGTCACGCAAGAACAACAGTGCTGGTTTTTAAATAGCATCGTCTGTGTGCATGATAGTCTACAAAGAGGAGGTTTGACAGGTCCCTGTGTTAAAGGAGTGGTGTTATAGTTTAATAACAGACACAAAGAAGAAACAGAAGGAGAGGTAGAAATAAAGGATATTTCGTTATTTTGGTGGCATTTGAGCCAATTTCACAAGGCACTACATAAGGGCAGTAAGATGTAACGGGGTGAGGCTAGCAAGCGACTGATTTTGGCTTATTGAAGGGTTGAATAAGATGTTTATGGGATCTGAGAGCAGACAGGGAGACAGATTTAGGATTTAGAAATGATCATATGCTGCCACTTCCAGAGATCTGGGTCTTGGTATCTTTTGGTAGTGCCCTTATTGAAGGTTGGGCTGGAGCTTTTGCTGCAATGGTTGGTGCTCTTGTTTGACAAGACTGTAAAATCATAGGGAACAATGGGGCCAAGAAGAGATTTCTCTGGATGGCATGGGCTGCCAAAAAGCCCAATAAATGGGTCCATTTCTAAATCATGTCTAAACTCTTTCCTAGAAGCCAAATTGACCTGACTGAGACTATTGTGCTTCAGTCCCATCATGAGACATTGGGGGAAAAATGATTCTTGGTAAGATGGAGGGCAATAAGTAGGAAAAGAGAGAGACTCCATTACAGGTGGATGGACTCAGTCAAGGAAAGCCATAGCTGCTCTGAGTTTGCAAGTCTGGAAATAGATTAGAAACCTGGGCCAAAGCTAACAAAATGAACTTCAACAGGAAGAAACGTAAGGTACTGAGGGTGGCAAAATGAAATGCATAGATACAGGATGTGGGACACCTGGCTTAACAAGATGACCTGTGAAAGGGATCTAGGAGTCCTAGTAGACCACAAGTTGAACATGAGTCAACAGTGCGATGTGATTCTAGGCTGCATCAATAGAAGTATAGTGTCTAGAACAGATCGAGGGAATAGTGCCTCGCTATTAGGTTTGGTCAGGACTCACCTGGAATAATACTGTGTCCAGCTCTGGGCCCCACAATTAAAAAAGGATGTTGAGGAGCTGGAGCGTGTCCAGAGGAGGGCGACTGAAATGGTGAAGGGGCTGGAAACCATGCCTTATGAGGAACTGGGTATGTTTAATAATAATAAAATAATA
>NC_056532.1:2711804-2754461 GCF_019175285.1 Sceloporus undulatus | reverse complement strand
ATAATAATAATAATAATAATAATAATAATAATAATAATAATAATAATAATAATGCCGTTCCATAGTTTGGGAGCAATTGCAGAGAAGGCCCTCTGGGAGGTAGCAGTTAGTCTGGTCTTTAAAGGCTGCAATAGATTCCTCCCAGAGGACCTGAGGGTGCAGTGGGGCGGATTATATGGGAGCAGACGATCCCTCAAATAGGTTGTGCCCAAGCCATGTAGGGCTTTAAAGGTTATAACCAACACCTTGTACTGTGCCCGGAAACTAATAGGCAGCCAGTGAAGAGAATTTAGGATGGGTGTTATTTGGTCACTCCTAGTTTGTCCGGCAACCAGCCTAGCTGCCATATTTTGCACTAGTTGAAGTTTCCAGACTAGGCACAAGGGTAGTCTCATGTAGAGCGACTGTCCCCGAGCATCACCCTCTGGAATCTACCTGAGAGGAAGGACCAGACCCACTGGAGTGCAGTACCACCAATTCCTAACTCTCCCAGGCGTTCCAAGAGGATGTCATGATCTATTGCAGGGGTAGGCAACTTTTTTGAGCCGGGGGCCGGGTTGCTGTCCCTCAGACAACTGGGGGGCCGAAGCCAAAAAATAAATAATTAAAAAATTAAAAAAAAATCTAAATAAATAAATAAACCGGGACAAATGTAGGACAAAATTTTCAAATGGTGGACACTTTTTTTTAAAAAGTGGATGACACGCGAAAAAATTTGCTGATTTTTTTTTTAAAATGTTAATATAAATGCATGTTTCTGAGGCTTCTATAGACAATTGCCCCTGCGCGTGAGAGGACAAAGGCCCCGGTGGCAATTGGTGGCAGAACCGGGCTGGGGCCGGTCCCAAGGCCTCGCCGGGCCGCATCCGGCCCGCAGGCCGCAGGTTGCCTACCCCTGATCTATTGTGTCAAAGGCATCTGAGAGGTCTAGAAGCACCTATAAGGTCACGCTTCTTCTGTTAATGCCTAGACGAAGATCGTCAGCCAGAGCAACCATGGCAGTCTCCACCCCAGATCCTGTCCTGAAGCCGGTTTGAAATGGGTCTAGATAATCGGTTTCATCCAAGATGACTTGGAGTTGAAGGGTGACAGCTCTCTCGATCACCTTGCTCAAAAAGCAGACGAGGGGGGGCTGCTCATTTGCATCATAACCCTGCTCATTTGCATATTCCTCAGTGCAAGGGGGGCTCAAGAAGGCCCTTTCTTATGGTCCTTTTGTTCATCCTTTAAATGTGCTTCTTAAATGCAAAATCAAGTAAGATGGAGCTCGAAATGGGAGCAGGCAGCCAGCCCTCTACTTCTGCAGCACCTCCATTCCAAAGGATGTGTGTGTCTGTGTGTGTTGTGTGTGTATATGCCTGTGTATTGTATGCCTGTGTAAGCGAATCAGTAAGGGAGGCCATGCACCAGACCCATTTAACCCGTGTCTTTTTGACACTGATGTTTTCCGCATCTTTTTGGATAAATCAGTTCTGCGCAAGTGCGAACCAGATGCGGATCGGAATCGATTTAAATGTGCCCTTCGGCCGGCTGGAGCGGGTCCATTTTAAACCAATTCATTTGTGAATGTGAACCACAAGTCGGTTATTTTACAGGGGAAAAAAATGCAATCTGGGCAAATGCAGTGGAAACCACACCCCGCTGTCGATTTGATGCATCGATTCGGATCGTAAACCACTTTTTTTGTAAGTGGGAATGAGGATCAAGAAAACCCTGTGATAGGTTCGCCTTAGGGCTGCCGTAAGTCAGAAACGACTCGAAGACACACAACCACAATGCAAGAGGAATTCCAGGAGAGGGAGGCACTGAGCATTGAGCAAACAGCTCCCCGGCTGTATCTCTGGTGTTTTCCTATACATGAGTGCGTGTGTTTTTGTGTGTCTGTAAGAGAGAGAAAGAGCAGGGATCTAATCTGAGCGAAAGAAGGACAAGGGAGTCCAGTGACAGCTAAGGGTTTTCCCTTTGTCTCAACAAGGAGGCTGTCTGTGGATCAGAGATGGCAAACAAGAGCGAGCCCAGCAACCATCATCATTCCAAAGGCCTTTGCCTTCTTTGCTGACACCACTGGCAGCCGGGTTGAAGACGGCTTGCTCAGACAACGCCCACCGATGCTCTGGGATTGCCACGGGAGACTGGCCTTCTTCATAACAGGGTAGGTCTAAAGGGTTTTCTCCCCCGCTCCTTGCAGCCTTTAATCCTCTGTCAGCACCCCTTCCCCCAAATTCTGCTCTGCTTTTCCTTTCTTATTGTCTTGCTTCTGTATTGCAGGGATGGGACTTTGTTGGACCAGGGCTCTATGTGTGGCACAGAGAAATGCTGGATGCATCTGCACTGCTGAAATAATCTGGTTTGAACAAACTACAGTTCCCAGAATGTCCATCGCCTTGAGGCATGGCACCTGAAGTGGAGTCAAACCAGATTATAGCTGCAGCGTGGATTCAGCTCCTGCGATGTAGCATTTGGAGGGTCAGAGTTGCACTGGTGAGAACCAGGTTTGAGTCCCTAGTCTGGGCCAGCCCTTCGTTCTCGACAAACAAGGTTGTGATGACCAAAATTGGGGTGGCAGGTAATAAATAAAAAGATGCCTACGGGTATAAAAGGCATGCCTCACTGGCCATCTTGGGTGAAGATTGAGAAATGTGTCTGTTTGAAACCCATGCCAAGGGAGGTCCAGTCTCTTGTGCTGGAATGTCCGGCAAAACATATGTTTATTTGCATCTGAAGCCTTGCAACACCTTTTCAGTTGAACAGAATGCTATCCCAGAATGAGGAATTGTAGCGGTGGGAGGTAACCCCAAAGGCCATCTATTCCAACCCTCCACAAACCAGGAATCCATACTTTAAAACATCCGTAAAGGGTGGAGGTTTAAGAGAGGAGGAGTGGGGGAGAGTCTGCCATCCTCCAAGCATCCAGATTCCACCTCTGAGCTGCTCTTCCCATCCAAAAGTTCCTCCTGGTGTTTGTTTGGGATTCCCTTCCTTGCAATTTGAATTAACAAACTCCTTACTCTGTTTCTCCAAGCTTTTTTGTTGACCCTTAAAGGCATGGGTGGGCATCACGGGGCTCTCCAGATGTCATTGGGTTTCAGTTCAAACCATTTTCACCATCAGTTATGCTGGCTGGGAGCTGCAATCCAACTGACGGGTTTTGTGGTCCCCACACTTGGTTAAAGCTACGTCTGGATGGGAGAGTTTTGGAATGGTGGTCAGGCCTGAACTTCAAGTCTTCAGAAGATGGGTATCAAGAAGACGCTGCATGCATCTCCCTCCTTGTTTATTTCCCATTGCAATCTGAGACACATATACTATTGTTAAGAGGCAGATCTCAAAGATGGCAACAGGACTATGGGAGGGATTCGTCTTTCAAAGGACGTTGGACTGAAGCTACTAAGAGTAGGAGAAAGGAATATTTGGCCCTCTAAATGTTTTGGCCTACAATTGCCAGAATCCCTTACCACAGGTCATCTTACCCCAGATAGTTGTGAGACTATGAGAATCAGCACCACAAGGGCCATACAGTCTAACCCTCTGCCACGCAGCAGGACACAACTCCTGAAAGATGCCCATCCAATCTGTTAAAAGACCTCCAAAGAAGGAGAGTCCGCCACCTTCCGAGGCAGCGTCTCCCATTTTAAATAGTTGTTACTGTAAAGGAGTTCCTTCTAATGTTGAGGTGGAGTCTCTTTTGGGGGATTTTTAATCCCTTTGGTTCGTGTCCTCGTCTCAGGAGCAGCAGAAAACAAGTTTGCTCCATCTTCTATGTGTTGTTGTTAACTCCTCTCCGAGTCGAGTCAACGCATGACGACATCTCCAAGACCCCCTGTCCTCCACTGCTTTACTTAGGTCCTGCAAATTCATATCTGTGTGATCTCTTTAATAGTTTCCATCCAAATGTCATGTAGTTGTCTTCTCTTCTTACTTCCCTCCACCTTTCTTAGCATATTGTCTTTTCTAATGAGTCCTGCCTTCTCATGATGTGTTCAAAGGGCAGCCTACAATATCTTCTGCATACAAGTTGAAAAGATAGGGTGATAATATGCAGCCTTGTGGGACTCCTTTGCCAATTGGGAACCATTCTCCATGTTTTCTTCTTACAGTAACCTCTTATCCTGAGTACATATTCCTCATCAGGATGATCAGATGTGTTGGCACTCCCATGTCTTTAAGGGCGTTCCATAGCCTTTCATGATCTCTGCAGTCAAAGGCTTTGCTTTAGTTTATAAAATGCATGCTGATTTTCTTTTTGAATTCCCTGGTGCTCAGCCATAGCCATTATATGTTTGCAATGTGGTCCCTATTGCCTCTGCCTTTCCCAAACCTTGCTTGCACCTCTGGGATGTCTCTCTCCATGTGACTGAAGTCTGTGTTGCAGAAATTTTGCTTGCATGAGGAAGTAATGCTACAGTCTTGTAGTTGCTGCAGTCTTTTGTGTCTCCTTTCTTGGGGATTGGGATGTATATTGAATGTTTCCACTCCGTTGCCAGCTTTTGTTCTCCATATTTGTTGGCATATCTCTTCATGTATTTAAAGACAGGTATCACGGCAGCTCTCAGTCTTCGATTCTCCAAGATAAACATGCCCAGCTGCCTCAGTCACTCCTTATAGGGCATGGTTTTGAGATCTTGGATCATTTTGCTTGAGCTTTGACCTTCCAGATGTTTCAGCCTTCAACTCCCATAATCACTTCTCCTGGAGCCTCTGGAAGTTGCAGTCCAAGAGATTTGGAAAGGGCCTGAAATTCCTACCCCTGGGGTGAGTGCCTTCGAGTCGTTTCATATGGTGACCTTAAGGCAAGCTTATCATGGGGTTTTCTTGGCAAGATTTGTTCAGAGGAGGTTTGCCATTGCCTTCCCCTGAGGCTGAGAGAGTGTGACTTGCCCATATTTACCCAGTGGATTTCATGGCCAAGCAGGGACTCAAATCCTGGTCTCCAGAGACATAGTCCAACGCTCAAATCATTACACCATGCTGGCTCTCACACCTGGATGTGAGAGTTTGGACCTTCCTTGCTCTGGAAACAACTACCTCTGAGGAAGTAGACTGAAGTCTATGAAAGCTCATGGTGCCAATGTCAGTTCTGGGCCTTGCATAGTTGCTCTCCATCGATTCCCCCAAAGCGCTGTGGCTTGGCCCAGGGCAATTCTGTAGGGCTGGCTGGCGCCTGCGTGGCTAAACCTGGCTGCCAGCATGAGGTCCAGGGTTAGCTGGCAACCATGGCTTCTGTTTTCCTGCACAGAAGAATGTTTCGTAAGCGTGTCCCTTCTCCCTCTATGCTTCTCTTCCATTAGCTAATGTTACCTGGCATTATTTTTCTTGTTCAACCGAAGCAAGAGTTCTCTCTCCAAACCACCTCTAGCCTTTTAATTTTCCTTTTTTGGCGGGGTGGGGAATACATGCAATCTTTCTTTCCTTCTATCCAAATGAGGTGAGCAGGCCTCCTTGAATAATTGGAGGAAATATCCATGTTGCAAAGAGCGAGAGCTGAATTTTAAGGGATTCAGTGAAAGGAGGAGGAGGGGGGGGGGATAAAAGACCAAATGCCTTTACTTCACTCTGGGATTGCTAGGCGACCCGGGATTTTTCAAGCTCTGGCGTTGTTAGATGGCCAAAGAGGAAGGGTTTGAGAGAGAGTCTGCTTGAAGGGGGGGAAATACTTGGGAGTTTAATCAGCTCTCTTCCTCTCTCTGGAACTTTCCACCCCCATCTTCTGTTTCCAAGAGCACATTATGCAAACCGCACCAGTCTGCACTGAGCCACGTTTGCATATATATATCCCAGCTGTAGATCTCTGGGAATGGGGAGAGTATTTTGACAGGGATGAGTGGATAAGGAACCATCAAAGGAAAGGAGGTATAGGCAAAGAGGAGGAGGAAGAAGCAGTTTGGATGAGAGAAGGTAAGGCAGAAAGCAAACGCCTGGTCCTTGGGCCCTATGTTTCCTCCAACGCTGGGCTGAAGAGAAACCAGACTCAGGGCTTTGACAGAGCACCAAAAGTGGTCTCAAGACAGGAGATGAAACTAGATCTCCCTCTTGTCCTCTCCTTGGAAATAAAAATACTCTCCTCTTACAGAATTCAAAGACATTGGCTGCATCTACACTACAGAAATAATGCATTTGCTCTTTACTTGTCCTCATTCTCTCTCCTTTTTGCTTCTGATTTTGCCTCGACTAGCATCTTGATCCAGTCGCTCTCCAGTCATTCCCTCTTGGCTCCATCTGTTCTTTCTTTGCCTTCCATCTTTTATCTTTCCTCTAATCTCTTTCCTTCTTTGGCCATTGTTCCATACATCTTCAAACACACACAATTGTTTCCTCAGTTCCTTTAAAACAAAAATCCCCCTTTTTGGATCCCTGCCTTCTCTCCAGCCATTCTTCGCTGTTGTTCTTTCCAAAGGGCTTGAGCTTCTCTCTCCCTTCTTCTCCGCACCTTATTTTTCTTCTCTCTTTTTGTTTTCCGTCTGGCTTTCAACTGTAAAACTTTACCAAGATTCTCTAGATGAAATCTCAGTAATAATCTCCGATGTGCTAAATTATAAGGGCTCTTTTCTTCCTTCATCTCATTTTCTTTGACCTGGCACCATTTTGATAAAGTCTATTGTTCTCCATTCGGATTTGAGGGCAATGGACATTCTTGGCTTCTTTCCCGTTACATTTTTTCTTCTCTTTTACAGTCGCTGTAAAGTACTCTTGTCTTTTAGATGTTCTTCAGTCCAAATCCACTCAGCCATCTTCTCCTAATCTCTTGGCAATCTGATTCCAATGTTTGGCCTGTTTTCATCTTTGTATTTCTATCCCTTCCTCTCCTTTGTTCTTACCAATATTTCCAATTGCCTTCAAATGGTACGTTTGCATTGCGTGATGTTTAAGCATTTAGAGACTAGGATGTGAATCCCCACTCAGCCATGAAAACCCACTGGGTGACTTTGGGCAAGTCACACTTTCTCAGCCACAAACAAAGCGAAAGCCCCCTCTAAACAAATCTGGCCAAGAAAACCCTGTGATAGGGTTGCCGTAAGTTGGAAACAACTTGAAGGCAGACAACACCAATGTCATGGGGGGGAATAATTAAAATTCAGAGGGAGAAATTTGCCCCTTTAGGTGAAAGCACCAGAGCAAACCTGCTTTTAAAACACCTTTGGAAGAGGCAAACATACAGATCCAAATGGCTTCCCAAAAGGATGGAGTGAGTAGACGTGGAGGCAACCCCAAAGGGGCAAAACCCAAGGTGATCCTGCAAGAACATGCACTTCTTTGGAGCAACCTGGACCTTCCCGCTGCTGGCATTCTTTGCTTCTTTTCTATTTCTGATGATAACTTTATGGAATCTGTCCAGCCGCCTTTTCCCAGTTTACACGGTTTCTCAGTTTGCTCCGGCCCCTTTCTACTAATGGCTCTCTCTTTTCTTTTTCAGAGCGCAAGCCCGCAGGCAAGGACCCGCGTCCCACATATTTGGTTCCTTAAGAAAGAGCACACAATGGTGACGACTCTTTGAGAGAGAGAGAGAAAAAACGCCCTTCCATTAGCTCACTTTCCATCATGAGTACCGAGTTAAACATCCCCGTCGACCCTCCTGCCTCGGCCTGTTGCTCAGAGCCGCCTGCCAAAGGCATGGACTACCGGGACTGGGTCCGGCGCAGTTATCTGGAGCTGGTGACATCCAACCACCACTCCGTCCAGGCCCTGTCATGGCGGAAACTCTACTTGAGCCGAGCCAAGCTGAAAGCTTCCAGCCGGACCTCCGCGCTGCTCTCTGGATTTGCCATGGTATGTATTTATAGCTGCAAAAAAATCTCTCTGTGATCCATAAACGCCTTCTCTTTGCACTGGGTCAGGAAATTCGGTAGCTTGTTTCCAATGCTGACCAGAGATCGTAAGCAGCCCAATGTGATTCTTGGCTGCATCAATAGTCTGTCGAGCGAGAGAAGGAATAGTGCCACTCTCTTTTGCTTTGGTTAGACTTTGGACACACAATACAGTGTCCAGTCTGGGCACCACAATTCAAGAGGGATGTTGAGAAGACGGAGGGTGGCCAAAATGGTGCACGGTCTGGAAACCATGAAGCCCTACGAGGAGTGGCTGAGGGAGCTGGGTATGTTTAGCTTGGGGAAGATAAGATTAAGAGGTGACATGATAGTCAAGTTTAAATGTCTGAAGGGATGTCATACTGAAGATGGAGCAACCTTATTTTCTGCTGCTCCAGACACCAAGACATGGAGCAATGGATGCAAACTATAGGAAAAGCGATGCCACCTAAACATTAGGAAGAACTTCCTGACGGTAAGAATTGTTCGAGAGTGGAAGATGCTGCTCCTTTGGTGGAGTCTCCTTGAAGATGGATGGCCATCTGTCACAGAGAGTACTTTGACTGTGAATTCCTGCATGGCAGGGGTTAGACTGGATGGACCTTGGGGTCTTTTCCAGCTCTATTTTTCTGTGATGTGGCCGTCCTCTTCTTCTTCTAACTTTACCAAGTATTATAGTTTAATTTCATTTCAGAACTCAAGGGCTGCATGATTCCACTCTTTTCTTTCCCCCCGGGTTGTTCTCCTGGCTAGCAGTGGGGTTCAAGGGAAGCAAGACAACCTTCACAGGGTGCTGATCTTCCTTTTCCAGGTGGCCATGGTTGAGGTTCAGCTGGAAATGCAGTACCAATACCCCCCATTACTGCTGATCGCCTTCAGCGCCTGCACCACCATTTTAGTGGCCGTCCACCTCTTTGCCCTCCTGATCAGCACTTGCATCTTGCCCAATGTGGAAGCGGTGAGTAACATCCACAACCTGAACTCCATCAGCGAGTCCCCCCCACGAGCGCATGCACCCCTACATTGAGCTGGCGTGGGGCTTCTCCACCGTCCTGGGCATCCTCCTCTTCCTCGCCGAGGTGGTGCTCTTGTGTTGGATTAAGTTCCTGCCTGTGGACTCCATCTTGAAGAACGACACCACCCTCATCCAACAGACAAGCCAGCACACCGGATGGCAGGCAGCGCTCATCTCTACCATCATCATGGTCCCGGTGGGAATCATCTTTGTCGTCTTCACCATCCATTTCTATCGGTCGCTGGTCCGGCACAAAACAGAACGCCATAACCGGGAGATCGAAGAGCTCCATAAACTGAAAGTGCAACTGGACGGGCACGACAGGGGATTGCAAGTTGTGTGATCCACGGCGTTTTCACCTTGGTGTAGAGCATTTTCCTAAGAGGAACAAATGGAGATGGATAAGAGACACAAATGCCAGCTGCTTCCTTCTTGCTGGCATCCCACTGCGATCCAGGCAGCCAGCTCTCTCTGGTCTTTCATATCTGTGGACAGCATTGCCACCTTATTAAAACTTAGAAAGCATACCACAACCCATGCATTTGTTTAAAGATGACTGTTACTCCTCTGATTTCTAGGTTGCTACAAAAAAGCAGGTTAAACAGAGTGTGGGCTGCAATTGATTTTAATGGGCACCAATTTTCCCAAAGTAAGATTTTTGAGGGTTATTGATCTATGGATTAAGGAAAGGATCTCTTCTTAACTGTGACTCTCTTACTTGAAGTTGATTTACAAACATGGCTTTCAAAGAGGAGCTTGTAGGTCATGAGAGATCAACACATTCTGTGGAATTACTGTATATGGAATATGACTATGCAGACGATGTTTCTAGGATAACAGGTGAGGGAGAAGCCATCTGAGCCAAATTTTTCTTCCTCTGTCCACTTCGGTTTAGTTTATTCTTTGTTTCTGCATTACAGCTTCTGTTGGGTGGAATTAGTTATCACTAATCTGTATGGACCTTTGGTTCTGTACAACTGGATCCTTTGGAAGGATGAGAGGGAATCTACTTTGGAAAACAAAGATAGAATGCAAGGACTTTAAAAATAGGAACTTAGTATTTCACATGCAAAAAAAACACCCCTTATCCCTTCAGATAGGATAGTATAGCCAAACTCTTAACAAATTATTGTTGCTGAAAACTGTAAATACCAACTAAATTTTGGTCTAGATAGGGCACATCATCCACTTGGAAAAGACTGTGGTTTGATTTGTGACAATGCACAAAGGGTTGGGGCTGACATCTCTATCCAGCTAGTGAATATAGTGATGGTGGCATCACCTTCTGTTTGCATTGTCTGTGTATGTAGGTGCACAGGCATACGCACAAGTATAAAGTCATACAAAACTGGATGAGAAATGATTTGGGCTACATTCACATGTTGTGCCAAGCCATGGCTTAGTAAGGCATGACGTGTTGATTTAAATAACCAAACATAGAGAGCCAGTAGTGGTTGGAGCGATGGACTACAACTCTTGGGTATGAATTCCTACTGGGCCATGGAAAGGCACTGGGTAACCTTGGACAAGTCAACACTCTCTCAGCCACAAGGGAAGGTAAAGGCAACCCTCCTCTGAATAAGTGTTAGAAAACCCCTATGATAGGTTCACATCAGGGTTATGTCAGAAACAACTTGAAGGTATCCACCAAACAAACCAAGCACACTGCAAATGAGCATGGTTCTGATGCTGGCCCCTTGCTGTGAAGCACAGAATGGGCGAATGAAGCAGCTTCAAGCCTTCACAGTAAGTTGGGGCGGTTGGTGTTGGGTGCTGCAGAGGAACGAAGGAAATATCAATCCCCACAGCACCCAAAAACTACATTTGCACACGCAAGGGTCACTTATGCATACCAATGTCCCCAGCCCTTGCCTTCCTCATTTTCCTGCCCTGTTTGTCCTGTGGGTAGCAAGGGAAACAAGCCAGAGAGAAGCAAAAGCTGCAGGTTCAGACATCATGCGAAACCATAGTTTGGACAAACCAGCAGGATTTGTACAAAACACGGTTTTTGAGTGTAATCTGTAACCGGCTGTGTTTGCAGGGAAGGATTTGGACACAAACTCACGGTCCACGACCTGAAATATTCCAGCTGGTTTCTCTTGTGCAACAGCACATGCTTGGTTTTTGCTTTGGAAGCTGACGATGTTGACTTTTTGAAAGGCCGACCCCTTGTACCTATTGATGGAAAATGTTTTCAGCTTGAAAAAAAGGGAGGAATATTCTGGTGGTCCTATTTTTCATCCAAAAGGAGTGCAGTCTTTCTTTAATGTCGCTAGGATCCACACAACACAGCATGTTCTTTTACGTGTGACGTGACCAACAGATGTGGGCTGCTCAGTGCAACTAAGCTGGAAGACTCAGCTCTGTGCATCTCGATATTGTTGTTAGTGAGTCAGTCCCCGGGATGAGGCATTGAAACCGGCTTTTTGAGCCGCCGTGTCCTTTTTCCCCAATTGCTTAGGTGTCCTTGCAGTTAATGTGTTATGCCAACAGTGGGAATAATTGCATGGCACACAAATGGTTTATGATCGCTACATTCCTCAAAAAGAAAAGTGCTTCTCTCTTGTTATTTTTTGGTAGGCCAAACAGGGTCATTCTGAATGGAGAAGGCAGCACTTAACCCCGCTGCTAATCTTTAGAGCGGTAATATGTACCTAATGGCCATACCTCATTTTCTCCTTTTTCGTGCTTGGTTGCCTGTAGGATACATTAATCGCAGTATAACTAGGAAGTGTATTGTATTTGCATTCTTCTCTCTTAATTCCTTGGTACATGTTAGTTGTTAAAACATGCCTAAACTGCCGGTGATTAAATCCTTCTGGACAATGTTTGTGCTGCTCTTTAAAAACTGGTGGCGTCCTTCAATTTATTGTGGCCATCCTCACCTTGAAGACAAGAACAGAGGTGCGTTGTGTGCGTTGTGAGGTGGGGTGGATGGATTAGGCCCAAATCTTAGGTCTGATACACATTTGATCAGCAGCGTCTTAAGTTGGGTCTGTGAGCAGTACTTATATGACAGTGTAAGAGCATTCAGATACTGGGATAACAAATTCTTTGAGGGCAGCGGGCTGAATTCCATCTAAGTCATTCACTTTGTGTATTTTTATTAAGATAATTGGGACACATGTCTCTTCCAGATTAACTATCGCTTTAAGTGAGACTAAAGTAGGGCTTTGGAGAGCTTTTGAGTGTTGGGCGCTGGCTCTGGAGACCAGGGTTCAAGCCCCAGCTTGGCCATGAAACCCGCTGGGTGACCTTAAATAAGTCACACTCTTTCAGCTTTAGGAAAAGGCAATGGCCAACCTCTGAATAAACCTTGCCAAGAAAACTTCATGATACCACAAGTCACCATAAGTTGGAAACGACTTGAAGGCACACAACAGCAACAAAGCAGAGCTGGGGGAATTTGTTGCTCCTAGATATTGACTACAACTCCCAACCCATCTCCAGAAATGATGAGTATAAGTCCACCAACGTTTGAAGAGCCACTGGTTCCCTGAACCAGAACTAAAGGATGATTTATCCTGAAGCCAATATTTCTGGGAGCTGAAGCAATGCACCTGGTCAGTGGCTCTTTTCCAACTTGCAGTGTTGACCACCTTGTGTTAAATATTATTGAATGGTGCAGAGGCGGTTTAAACAGTTGCAAGCAATAAATTTGGAGGCATAGTGAGGGATGTGGATCTCTCCTGGAAGATTTGCCACAGCCAAAACACACATCTCCAAGTCAGGGTAAAACAATAGGTCCGTTCTGTTTAAGGCATACTCTAAATGTTTTGCTTTCCTTTGCACGCATCTGCTCCCAGCAGGACTGGAGGTAATGTCTCCACAGCAGGGAGATAGTTGCACCGACGGATGAGTTTGTTGATGGAGAAACAGAAGGAACACACTAGGAATTAGGAGGGCTGGGTAAGTGGACTAAACGCCAAAAGCAAAAAGTCATCAAGAAAAATATTGTTTGTACTTTGTGAGGTACGCATCCGCAATATCAGCGGGAGTATGAGCGAAAGAGTAAGCAGGAGGATCCAGACGCAAGAGCAAAATGAGAAAAGCAACACATATTCAAAGTGGGAGGAAACCATTATTCCCAGTGCCTGAAATGTGGTGGTACTGGAAGTAAGGAAAACTAATCTGTTTAGTAAGAAACCATCATCCTGCCTAAGGCAACAAAACTTCCAACCAGTTGTAAAACGTGGAGAAAACCCGAGGGGGGCAAAGTTTATTACTTTCTGAAAAGATCCTTAGTACTGGAGATGCACCCCCTTTGCGTGTCTCTTGGGGTGCGGTTGTAACTCCCATGCTGGTTTTGGTATGTGCGAAGGCTTCCTCCTGAGGATGTACTTAGGATAACAAGTTGCAGCGTGCGTCAATTGGGGTTTGACATGAACATGGTATCTGTCGGGATGGTCTCGGAGGGGTTATGGGGATGAAGTAGCCAACGGCTTCTTCACACGTGGGTTGGAGTTCTTCACAGATTTGCACCTTTCCAAGATGCCATTCTGCCTTCATGGGACCAGACTGGACCCCAAAGTTGAGGACTGGAGCGCAGCTTTGGAGCAGCCTCCGGATTCTTAGGACGCATGCATCATTTAAACAGCGTATCTCCAAAGTGATCCAAAGCAGCTTTATTTTGACAGTCTGTATGGGGCCTGTGGTCACTCTGGAGTTTGCTGAATCCACTGAGTGATCCTTTGGACCCAACAAGCTTAAAAGGTTTGGATCCCTCTCTTGACCAAACAGTTTGCCTCTCCACAAAAACCGTACGGTCCGTTGTGCAGCTTAAGGCACCAAATTCCTGAAACAGGCTTTGTTTGTAGAGTCCACTTTCCACACTTGATCTTCTGGAAAATAAACACCTGTCAATTGCAGGCTTACGTTACGCGGAGCCCTTAAGAACCTTTAAGGCTCTTACAACTGCGGCTGCAAAGCAGCAGAAATCCACTCTTAAATTATTAATTGCGGATTAAAAAGCCATCTTTGCAATAACATGGATCCTAGTTGGCATAAACAGACATGGCAGAGCATTGGTAGACATTTGACGGCCGGCTTTCGTCCCTCATAAGGAATTAAAAGACTGGCTGTGTAGTCAGAACTTTAACACACAATAAGCATCTTCTTGAAGCCTGTTTCATGGTTAGAAAGTGCAAGCTTTGGACAGGCCCAGGCCCTTTTATTGCATGCTGGGAAGTAAGAGCATTGCGGAGCCAAACTATATATAATGGCAACTGCAGGAGTCATTTCTTATATTTATGGAAAACATGCCCAAAGGAAGATGGGCTTCTTTTCCCCTCATTGCAGTTTGTTTTTCTCCTCACCTCTTTCTTGGTATACATGAGTGAGCAAAGCATTACCTGGCTTCTAAGCAAGCCAGGATACTAAGCCACTTTAAATCACGATTGAATAAACTGGCCTATTTGGAAGCCATTAAGCACAATGTCTTGGTTTGGTCATAGCAGGAACTGCACCTTCCTCGCTTGTTTTCCGATTCACACTAAAGGAGGGGAGCTGGAATAATGCTGTGTCCAGTTCTGGGCACAATTCAAAAAAGACACTGAGAAGCTGGAGCCATGTGTCCAAAGGCGGGCAACTAAAATGGTGAAGGGTCTGGAAACCATGCCCTATGAGGAACGGCTTAGGGAGCTGGGGATGTTTAGCCTGAAGAAGAGAAGGTTCTTGGAGTGCAATGGAGTCTCCTTGTTTAGAGGTCTTTAAAAAGAGGCTAGATGGCCATCTGTCAATGGGGATGCTTTGATTCTGTGTTCCTGCATGGCAGAATGGGGTTGGACTGGATGGCCCTTGGGGTCTCTTCCAACTCTATGATTCTATGGTTTTACCTGTGGACCTGAAAGAGGTGCCCCAGCAGAACAGAGGAACTGTTCTCCCACCTTCAGCAGCAAAAGCATATTTATTCACAACTGCTATAACGTTCGCCGCCAGCGGTCTCCTGCTCGGCGCAACCTGCCAGCTGCGTCACGAGCAAAGAAACATATCCATTCTATTTGTGAGGCCAACTGGAACAGTAAGGAAGATAGCCATTACGCTTTTGTATGCAATTCACAACTAACATTTGGCCGCGTTCAATTGCAACAGGTTTCTAAAGGCACCAGTGCAATAAGCGGCATGATTTCGTCACCTGTTTGAGACGTATCCTAGAGTCTTGTTGCGGCGACTCTGTAAGCACAGATGCTCCCTGCTCTCTGGGGATCTAGATGACCCTGCCAACTGCCTTACCTATAACAATACTTAAGGTACACTTTTATTACAGCTAGGTGAACAAGGTACTTAACCCTGTCCATACCTGAGGAAGCAGACTGAAGTCTACGAAAGCTCATGCTGCCAATAGATTTCTTTCAGTTAGCCTCAAAGGCACTACAAGATCTCTCTATATACTGATTCTACAGACTATATCTATATCTTTGAATAATACCTTTGGTTGCATAGCAGAGGCAAGGGATACACAGATCAGAGGCCCACACGAGGTAAATTAAATCTATATTTCTTTATTCTTAAGCAATTTAAGATAAATCTTTTAGCGTATTCACCGTTATCTCTTAAAGTATTGATATCAACATTGTTTTAACCAGCTTCACCAGTTAAGAAGCTCTAGCTCCATTCCCCGATTGATCATTATAATCAATTTATCCATTTTAGTCAAATCAATGTGCTACGATTCGGTGTTCCCACATGGCTGGGGTTGGACTGGATGGCCCTTGGGGTCTCTTCCGACTCTGCAGTTTTATGAAATCACAGTCATGGGTTTATCGTGTCCTGAATCCTCACAGCTTCTTGAGTTCATCCCCAAAGGCTTCCTTCGGGTACAGCGAAGGAAACCATCACCAGCGTCTTAAAGCCATTGCCAATGTCTCAAACCCTTAATGTCCGAACACTGCCTTCCCTTTTCTTCCACAGCCTTTTCTCAGCTTAGCCTTAGCTTTCTCTGCTGCTCCATCCCGTCTTAAGCCTTCTCCTGGATCTTCTGCCCTGAAGGGCTCTGGGTCTTGCCTTCTCATCCCCTCAGGCAGACTCAAAATGCCCAGTGCCCCACCATCGATCTGGCCTAACCGCCACTTTCAACAACCCACTGATCACACTTCCCCAATCTTCTATCAGTACATAACACACTTGGAACCCGCCTTCACAGCCACTTGTCTCCGGCAGTTAAAACAACCCACCTTCAGAGATAAACAATGCCTGTCAGGCCCAGAATAAAAGGGTTGTTCCTCCTTATGGCACAGGTATTTTGCATACAAGCATGTTGTTGTTGTTAACTGTACTATGGTTTCGACGTTTCCTGCCATAACCCTGTCAAAGGTATCACTGTGGAGAGAGAATACAGTGCCTTCAAGGGCTGCTCCAGATCTCTGCCTTGAGTTTTCCATTTTCAATGTTTAAAAAATGGCTCCAGAGGTAAAGAAAAGCAGGTTAAGCAATAGTCTACCCAATTTTCTTACTGGTTTTCACTGACTGCTGTTATATGTGGAGGTTTTTTATCTCTCTTGGGTGCCTCATGAGACACTCAAACGTGGTAAACATCTTGCAGAAGCTTTCAAATTGTGAGCCTTGGGCTTCCATGGCTATATATTAAAACACGGATGGGGAAAACTAAGACCCTCCAGATTGGGAGGGAGGTTGCAACTCCCACCATTCCTTATCACTGGCTATGGGGCCTTGAGCTGATGTGAGTTGTAATACGACAACATCTGAAGTGTTACAAGTTCCTCATCACCTTACTAAGTATTCCTTACATGACAGGGAGGAGCAAAACCCAAACTACAGGATGGAGGCCCCTCATCTACTGGGAAATTAGATGTGGCTGGAAGTCTTCTTTCTGTTTTGTAAAACCCTTTTTGCGTTTCTTTCTCCCTGTAAGCAGCAAAAGAAGCCACAGATCCCCCCCAAAAAGCTTATACAGGTCTTCCCTGGAATGTCAGAGCCACCCCCAGGAGTTTTTTACCCAGTTCCTCCTGCTTTCCTCCAAGGCTAAACTCTGCAGACAATTCCCTGAATGTGATGCAGATGCGCCGGCTTGTGATGTGGTTGCGGTAAATGGCGTGTTTCCACCTGTGGCGAGCAGGCCCATGCAAAACCACCAGTGATCTTCGAGGCAGGTGGATAGCAACTATGACCTCTCTGGAAGGAACTGACCGTGTGGATAAAGGCCCGTCGGCTTCCCGCTTTGTGGTGCTGCCAAATTCTTCAGCCGGAGAAGGTGTTTGGTGCCGAGGAACCTGAAAGGTGTCAAGGGATCCAGAGCTGGGTGTTTGCTCACTCTGTCGGAGATGGTCAGGAAATAACTGGAGGGGGTCGTCTAAGTCGCAAGACATGGAAAGCACGGTCGCCGAAAGCAAGTTTAAGCTGACCAGGCGCTCACCCCAGAGCCACCAGTCGTCCCAATGTGGGTCGATAGCAGATCCCCTCTCGGGCCCATAATCCAAGTTGCACTGCTCCACAGGAGAGAAGCCCTCGAGGACGGAGAAATCGCCCATCCGTTTGACGATCTCCCGGCTGAAGCTGGGCAACCCAGCAAAACCGTCGGCTTTTAACTTGCGCTTCTTGAAATTCACTTTCGGGCCGTAGTCCTATTGAAAGAGGGAAGGAGGAAAGGGACTTTTCACTTGGATGGCGGAGTAATGATAAAATGAGTATGAAGCCTGACGTTAGACAGACTGTTGTTTTCTCAGCTGACAAACAAAGAGAGGAACAGTAGTACTGACCCTACCAGGTTTTGTATCAATATCTATTAAGCAGCGCTGCCTCCTTATACAAGACGCCTCAGCCAATTAATCCCGTTCTTTTCCATTTTACCTTCAACTAAAGCTGCGCACAATGATCATGGAGACAAAAGCACTTAAAAGAGTTGGAGCCTTGCGCATGTGTCACAGCAGGCGACATCTGAACAGAGACTTTTCCTCCTGTGCAAGAGCTGTCATGAAAGAAGATGCCATCCATTAAAGCGGTAAAAACTAATTGATCAATGTGATTGTTTTTTACAAAGATGGTGGCTCCATTCAGAATGCCTTTTCAACTGACTGTACAAGTTTCCAACTTAACGGCACGCATGACGTGAAGTGCTCTGAATGTTTTGAAATGTAATGTAATGTGGAACCATGACAATAACTGCAAGCAGAACTGTGTGTATCCTCTCCGTCTGTGATCATATTGCCATTGCTATTCTGAAAAATACCAAGTGACTGAGAAACAAGAATAGTGTAATAGCCAAGCTGTTCTTATTCAGTTTTGCACCACTCCTTTTGAATCATCCTGGGTCTGCGCTGAAAGAAGTTGGCTGGCGTCCCGAATTGAAGTTACAGAGTTATAACAGAGAGTTATGAATCAGTAATTCCTCTGTATTTGTGTATCATATGCATTCACAATCGTGGCACTATTGCCACAGTGAACACCCCCCTGAAACCCACCTTAAACTTGAGAGAATGGCTTCCCTCAAGAGGGGTTCCTGATGCGTGTGTGAGAGAGCGATCTCTTAGACCGTGCATAACTTTGGCCTGTTACAGACTGCTAAAATAAAGCTGCTTTGGGTCTCTTTGGAGGCATGCTGTTTAAATGACGCATGGGTCCTAAGAGTCCGGAGGTCGCGCCAAAGCCAGACTCCATTCCTAAGCACTGGAGGGCAGCTTTGGTGCAGCTTCTGGATTCTTAGGGTGCATGCATCATTTAAACAGCATACCTCCAAAGAGACCCCAAGCAGCTTTATTTTGGCAGTCTGTAACAGGCCTATGTTTACGTAGTTAAAGGAACGTTGGTACTTACCCGTGATACGTTCATTTCCAGCAGATAAGGTCCCAGCGTCTTGAATAGTCTTTTCCCACTATCAGGAGGATGGGGCCTTGTCTGCTGGGAAAACTGGTGGTATACCCTTCAAGAACCTGTAACACACCCTCTTAACCCCTTCTTGTTGCCCACATCTGCTTCAGAAGGGAAGATCTTGTGTTCAAATTACAAATACGTGGTGCCAGCTAGTAGCACAGATGGGTTTTTAAATACAGTAATGAAAGAAAGTCAGTTCGCAAAGGAAATGCCTATCGTTTATTGTTACCTATCACAATTAGGAATGGAACAGCCATGTTCAAGCTACCCCTAAATGCCAGTTGCAAAGGCTGGGGGAGAGCTGTCACTGGATGACTTTATGTAAGCTTCCCAATGATAGCTAGCTAACCACAGTCAGAAACAGAGAACCTGGGTTAAATGGATCCCGCAGGCTTCTCTCGTTCCTACCTTTTCTTTTATCCCGCCTTTCTTCTCAGATACAAATCCTTACAACAATCCTGTGAAGCAAGTTAAGAGGAGGGAGAGGAACTGGTTTAGGATGAGCAGAGTGTGAACTGAAGGAAGTTTCAGTAAGGAGCTTATTCGGCTCTGTTACAGAACTACAATGGTCAAGTGTGGAAGAAGTAGAGAGGCAAAAACTGTCATCTGTAGTTGCTCCAGCAGATAAGATGCTCTGGGGAAAGCAGGGATAAAATGAGCCAGAAAGGAGGGACACCGCCCTAAGCATTGCAGAAGACATAGTATTTAAAAGGGATGGAGGAAAAAGAGGCATGTAATTGCCTGGTTTTGCAGGGGAGGGATTGTAACAAAAATTGCTACTTTCACACTGAATACTCAACTGTAAGTTGACCTCATGTATAACTTGAGGGCAAGTTTTGGGGCCAAAATTATGGGGTTTGCTATATGTCGAGGGTAAAACTTAGTGGCATATAGCAAAGGATTTAAAGAGTGAAGCAAAGCAATGTCATAAGCATACAAAATTCCAGCAGACATAGCTCTTTGTGCTCACCCTTCAGGCTGATGGATGAGAGTAGAGGGTGCCTCCAAGACACATTATACTCTTCCCTTTCACCAAGGGATGTTTCCTTCTTTTTAATAAGAGTTAAGGTATAGTATTTACTTTGACCTGTGGATAGGTCGACTCAGTTTTGGGTCAATTTTCTGACCTAAGCTTCTAGACTTATATATGAGTATATACAGTAATGCTTTCACATGGAAGGAGGAGGAGACTCTCAACCACCATTTTATTTTGTAGGTCGCACTGTGAACAATGTACTTTCTAGGCTGGGAAGAAGTCAACAGTATGCCGACAGCAAAGTCAGACAGACAGAGAAAGGGTTCACAGTACTCTGCACAACTCTGCAGGGGTGAAAACCCACATCTCTTCAGCCATAATCCAATGCTACATCACTGAGAGAACGCCACTGGGAGAGTCAGTGTGTCATGGCTGAAAAGCGGGCTGATAATAAACTTACCTTCTGATTATTCAAAAATGCAAGATGGATGGGGCAAGGCATGACTGTGTAAACTGACAGTGCTATATAAACTATGGCCTGTTCCAGACTGCCAAAATAAAGCTGCTTTGGGTCTCTTTGGAGGTAGCATACCTTTGGAGGTATGCTATTTAAATGATGCATGCGTCCTAAGAGTCCGGAAGCTGCATCAAAGCTGCCCTCCAGTGCTTAGGAATGGAGTGTGGCTTTGGCGCGACCTCCAGACTCTTAGGACCCACGCATCATTTAAACAGCATACCTCCAAAGAGACCCAAAGCAGCTTTATTCTGGCAGTCTGTAACAGGCCTATAGCAATAATAAATGTTGTGTGTGCGTGTGCAAATGCTGGTTACAATTAAAGGGAGGTTTCCCCTCATCCCAAATTTGAAATAGGATGGGGCTTCAATTAGGAAACCAGACCTGCTTCCGTCGGCCCGACTGCGATGGCTTCCAAGGGTCCTGGTCCATGAGCGCAACCATTTTGTCTTCTTCCTCTGCGCTGACAAAGTCTTCCAGCAAACACACTCCGGGAAACGGAAAAGCCCAGCCTGCGAATGCCGAATGCTTCTCCCCCAAAGCAAAGCCAGTCCTCGGGCAGTAAGTGAAGTTTGCGGCTTTCTGGGGAAATAAGAAAAGGGTGGAGGGGAAGAATGGATGACAAAGATTAGCTGTTTGCATTTGCAACCTGGATATCCAAGCACAGAAACCGGCAATTGCATTCTTCCATCATTCTTCCGGTATCCTTGTGGTTAGGTTTAATAACAGGTGTAATGAAAACGGCCTTTTGAGAAAGCTTCATAACATTACATGGTGGGATTATCAGTATTCGGCATGAGAGGGAGGCTGCAAGGCCATCATGGGCAGGGGATGCTTTCTCTACAGAGACATGTTTGACACTTGGCACCCGGCTAAGATGTGGCATTTTACCAGAGCCTTTGGAGCCCAAGGCCTTAAAACAGTCCACTCATCCCTCCCTATTTGCAGCTTTGATATTTGTTGATTTATTGTCAACATGTTCTCTCTGTGGTCCACTTGAACCAAAAGTTGCACTGAAAGACCTAGAGATTCCTAGAGAGGATACTCTACTAGGCCTTTGTAGCTTCTCTAGGTCAGTCCTATGGTTAGTATCTGTTGGACGTTGACCATAGAGTCGCACTGAAAGACCTAGAGATCCCTAGAGAGAATACCCTACTAGGCCTTTATAGCATCTCCAGGTCAGTTCTATGGTCAGTGTCTATCAAACGTTGACCACAGAGTTGCCCTGGAGGACCTAGAGATTCCTAGAGAGGTGTCCTCTCAGGTAAAACCATGGTGTTTTTGTTATTCCCATATTCATGGGGGTCTTGTGCCCCTAATGCTAGCCAATATGGAGGGACAAGCCTATAATAGTCTGGAGAGGTGATCTGTATGACTGCTTCTGAAAGGCGGAGAGTGAAGAAGGCTGATAGGAAAAGGCTCCTTGGAGGAGAGTGAAGAGAGCAGCACTAAAGAGATGAAGGGATGGGTCTTTCCCTAGAAGCCAAGAGGACTCAACTGATGCTCAATAATAATAATAATAATCATAATAATAAATGGATATATCATATCAATGGTGTTGTGGGGGAGTCTTTGCCCATCTCCAGAGGCAAGGCTTCCCAGTCTCCTTTCCCCCTTCAGACCCTCTTTCTTTGTCCAAAGGGTGCCTCTGAGAACGTGAAGATAATACCAGATGAGTTATGAATAATCATAATAAAGAAATACTAATGAAGAAGAATAATAGATAATATGAATTGATAGGTAACTAATAGTAATAAGAGATAATAATAATAATAATAATAATAATATGAAATAATATGAATTAAGAATAATAATGAGAGAATATGAATCATGAGCCATAATAGTAATACTGTGAGACGGGGGAGAGGGGGACTTTGCCCATGCTCAGAGGCACTCCTTCCCAGCCTCCTTTTTCCCGCCTCTGGCCCTCTATCTATTGGGGGGAGGCTGAGTGGAGAGCAGTGCCTCTGAGCGCGTGCAGAGTGTGTTCTTCCTCCTCCCTCCCTCCTTCCCTTCTTCCCGCCCCTTCCTTCCTTCCTAATCCCTTCCTCCTCCTCGTGGTACCTCGGGAGGCGGGGCGGCCTCGCAGCGGAGGCAGCGGCGGATCCCTTTGCAGCCGCAGCCGCCCTCGGAGTCCCCCTTCTCCATCCTCCCTCCTTCCCTCCTTCCCCGGCAGCTCTTGCTCCCACGGACGGACGGACGGGGAGGCCCCCTTCGGAGCTTCCGGTTCGGCGGTGGAAGAAGGAGGAGGAGGAGGAGAGGAAGGCGGGAGGAGAGACCGAAGGACGGAACAGAAAAGGAATCGAGAGAGAGAGAGAGAGAGAGCGAGCGCTGAGGTAAAAAGACTAGGCCAGGATTTGGCGGGAAAACGCGGAGGGTCGGCGGAGGAGGAGAAGCGTCGGCGGCGGCGTCGGTTGGGGGTCTGCGCGCGCACCGCGGGAGCTCCGGCCCAGGCCCCGGCCGCCCCCTTTTTCCTCCCCTCGGACTCGCTTTCCCAGAAGCGCCTTGCGCGCAGAGCCCCTTAAGGAACACTAGCCGGGGCCGCGCGGGGCATCATGGGAGACGGAGTCTTTCAGGGGAAAGGGCCCGGCTCTCTCTTTTTCCCCCTTTCTAAAAACGCCATCCATCTTCTCATCCTTTTTGTTGTTCTAAAAAACCTCTCCTTCGCTTCATCCCTTTCCCGAAAGAGCCTCTCTTCGTCGGCCTCAGGCTCTGCCTCAGCCTCGGTTGCGTTTGAGGAGGGAAGGCCGAGGCTTCCCCTCAGGAAGAGAGAGAAGGAGGCAGGGAGGGAGGGAAGGGGCGCCCACAGAAAGACAACAACCAACGCCTCCTCAACACAATTGCTAACTTTAAACGCATTCTTATCTTTATATTACACACACACACACACACACATATATATCTTTGTGTGTGTGTATATACACACTATACACAGACAGATCTATCTATCTATAACACACATATATATATATACACACAGAGAGATGTATCTTATATATATTATATATGTGTCTGTTACATTAAATATATTGCACTACATATATACATTTTATATTTAACATAACACACACACACATGTATATACACACAGAGAGAGATGTATCTTATATATTATACATAGATGTGTCTGTTATATTAAATATACTATGTAGTCTTACATAGATAAATTTTACAATATATTTAATATAACACATACATATATATATATACACACACACATATATATACACACAGAGAGATGTATCATATATGTGTGTGTGTGCTATAGTAAATATATTGCATTACATATATCAATTTTATATTTAATATCACACACACACATACTGTATATATATATATATACACAAAAAGATAAGTATCATATATTGCACATGTGTATGTTATATTAAATATTTTATATTATATTACATATATACATTTTATAATATATTTAATATAACACACACACACATATATATATATGCCTCTTATATATTGCACATGTGTGTCTGTGTGTGTTAAATATATTGTGTTACTTATTCTGATTTTATTACCTCCCTCACAAATCCGTTCACCAACAACTGACTGACGCTGCAAGATCTATGCATCTTTACCACTCTTTCCAGTCCCTCATTTATTAACACTCAGACTTCCTTTCATTTCTTCCGTCTTGAAGTGACATTTTTGAATACACAAACCTTATTAACATATACACAGCCCTTTCCTTCTTCACAAATACATCCGTCAACATCAACCCTGCAAGATCTAGGCATCTTTTCACTATGCTTTCACTTCCTTAACTTATTGATACACAAACTTCCTTTCATTCCTTCCATCTTGCGGCAACGTTTTTTAAATGTACGCATTTTATCAATGTATACAAATCCTTACCTTCCTCATGAATCCATTTGCCAACATAAACCCCTTTGCTAGAAAGGAGCCCTTATGTAAGCCGAATAGGAGTTACTTGTATATAGATATGCCCAGGTTGCATGGCAAATGTATCCCACAACAAGGACTAACAGTTACTCAGGTGTATAACAGTATCTTCTTGACACACATCCTAAATCAGACTGACAGTCGAAACACAGTTGCGGCTGAAGTCCGGCTGTAACTGAGCAAAGCAGATGTCATCCTGAGCATCATTACTTCTTCTAAAGGAACATTTGGCACCTGGGGCAGATACATTTGCTGCGATTCAGGGCGAATGTGGCAAAACCACAAATAAACACTATTCTTTTTACCCGAGAGAACACTTCTATAGGAACCTCCATGGCCTCCAGTGCAACTCTATGGTCAACATCTACCAGAGGTTGACCCTACATAGAGTCATGCTGGAGGACCTACAAATGCCTAGAGAAGTGTTTCCTTTAGGACTCTCTATGTCCTTCGGTGCCACTATCGTCAACATCTCTGCCAGAGTCCAACGAAAGAGGAACTTAACCGACCGCAAAGGAAGTCAGAGTCGAAGATGTTGGCAAGGCCTAGAACCAGGTTTAGACCAAACGTTCCCAGCGATCTTCATTGCCCTGAATGGAGAACCTATGGTTGGAGCAACAGACCCTTGTTCAAAAGGAACATTACTCGCTTCTTACTCATAGAAGCCCCTTTGTTTACAGGTGGGCGCTTCTCTAGTTTGCCGTCGCTCTTGCGAACGCCACTCGCCATCTTTGGGGACAGAGGAAGCTGGATATATTTTACTTACGTACTGAATATACTCATGTATATGTCTAGAAATGTAGGTCAAAAAAACAGACCCCGAAAACCCGAGTCAATGTAAGCACTGTATCTTAACTCTTGTTTAAATGAAGGAACCGTCTCCTGGTGAAAAGCAAGAGTATAATACCAAAACATATGGATCCAGTCCAGTGACTTTCATTGCCAGAACTGACCATATTAAACTGCACCCAGTACAACCATCAGGCAGCCTTAATTCTAATTAATGAAATAATCAATTCTAATTATTTCAATGATTACATCTAATTCATTGAAATCAATAAACACTGTTCTTCTGTTTTTCCCTGCAGCACCCCTTTGCTTTCTTGTTTCCACCATTCAATCTCATTCAAAGGCTTGCCTTTCCCCCCCATTTTATCTCGCCACCTGGGCTTAGCGCATGCTCCTAACAGTTTCTCAAGCATGGTATAACTACTACAATTTGGTCAAAGGGGTAGAAATGTGTGTAGTGTGCCAGGAAGCCATTGCTTCTGTCTGTGGATATGTTCTAGTTCTGCTATTTCTCTTTCCAGTCTTCCTTTGTAGTTCTTTGTTTTTCTGTTCTGAGGTCTAGGGTGACAAAGCCTAGGAGAGCCAACGCAAGCCAAAGTGCAGGAGGATCCACAGTGTTTGTGACCGTAAGATCTTTGCTGGTGGGCCCAAGTGGGACCTTTCGCCTCAGCAGAGCCCTCCTTTGCCCTGCTTCCAGTTACTCATGGGAAATCACTCCATCCAGAGTTGGCTCACCTCCAAGGTGGCTTCAGACCAAAGATAGGTTGGGGAGCATTGATGGCAGGAATCCACGTTCAGCACTTCCCTTGCTATCTAGAAAGAGGCCTTACGTGTTCCCTTCCAGGGATGCTAACCTTTCCTCTGTACCCAATGTTTGGCACAAGTCTCCCCATTTCAGAAACCATGCTACGCTGCTCACAGCTGCCATTTTATCAAGAAGGGGATGAAGCTTGGCGGACATTTTAGGTCCTGCTGCATGCCCTTCCTCTCTCTCTACCAGGGACATGGATCATGGCCCTTCTGCCAAACAGCCTAAGGCACAAGGGCACTCTTCATTTTACTCCTCTTACTCTTCAAAGTGGACTATTTGGTTTCCCCTGTTGCTTCTGAGAAAGAGGAGGGGGATCTCTCTGAAGAAGAGGGCAGATGGTGAAGGATCTGGAAACCAAGCCCTATGAGGAACGACTTAGGTAGCTAGGGATGTTCAGCCCAGAAAAGAGAAGAAGTGATATGATAGCCCTTAAATGCTTGAAGGGGTGTCATACTGAGGAGGAAGCAAGCTTGTTTTCTGCTGCTCCAGAGAACAGGACCCGAAACAATGGATGCAAGCTGCAGGAAAAGCGATTCCACCTCAACATTAGGAGGAACTTCCTGACAGTAAAGGCTGTACGACAGAGGAACACACTCCCTCAAAGTCTCCTTTGGAGGTCTTTAAACAGAGGCTGGATGGCCATCTGTCAGGGATGCTTTGATTTAAGTTCCTGCATGGCAGAATAGGGTTGGACTGGATGGCCCTTGGGGTCTCTCTATGTTAACTCTGCTGCAAGGTTGTTTAAAACTTCTAAGATCTGGCTTTTGCTCTTCTAGACTTGCAGCAAAAATCAGAGAAGTCAGAGCAGCTGCTGGAGGTTGAGAGGGGCATTCAAGAGTGACGCTGCTCCATGCCCCTGATGCGCCTTTGCCTAGCAGTTTCACATGTGTGGTCAAATAGGAAGGGGATAAACCCTCTGCCTCTAGACCCAGCCCTTCTCAGGTTTAAATGCTGACTTAAGCCACAGGCCTTCCTGGTGGATGCTCTGGTTTCAGCTGTTGTGGTTTCCTCTCTGTACGCTAGCAAGATGGAGGGCATCTTGCGCTCAGGAGGAAAGGGAGCAGAGGCAGCCCTTAAAAAGAGACACGACACTCCCTCACTACCGATCCAAGCTTCCTCTGTGACCTTTATCATGTCCATGGCCTCCTATCTGTGGTCAGGACAGGTTCTTTCTCCCAATGGAGTGACAAGTGCCAACCGCCTAGAGGAGAGACAGGCCCATGGGCAATCCATACAACACAACAAAATAAATCCCAGTATCCCTTCCCTCCTTAGACCAAATGAACATGATAACACAACATAACTATAACTATAATAAATACAATTACAATGGTCGTTTTTCAGTTACTTGCTACTGTCCTTTGGGTCTTCAGATGAAACTAAAGACAAGGGCACCAATTGGTTTTGCCAGATGGCTGTTGTGCATTTACAAAATTGCAGGTTGTCTACAAAGAAATCTTTCATTGGGACAGCATATAGGCAATTTTCGGATGCAATCCCAGATCCGTTTACATGAGATTAAGCCCCATTGCCTTTATATAGAGGATTCTACAGCTAACCTCTTTTTTTTTCCCCCACCAGGAAGGTTTCAGGAAGACCTCCGATATTTTTGGTTTGTGGAAAGAGAAGGTATTAGAAGAGATTTAAGATGTCCAAAATAACTACAGAACTTCTGTTGGAAAGAGCCGTGCCCAAGTCTACAAGGCTGCGAAAGATCAAAACTTTGAAGTAAGTGCACCTATGTATGGAGGACCCTAAAGATTTCTCTGGTTGTTGGAAAAAAGATAAGAAAAGAGTCGTAGCTTTTAGTTTAAGTAATCATAGTATTGCTAAACTGTTTCAGTGAACTCAGTGGAGAGAGAATAAATCTAAAGCACAGTCCTAGGGTAAGAGGTTGGGGGAAAATGAGTACAAAGAAATGCAAAGCTGGGAAAGCATTTCCATTTAATGCATACTAATGCCCCATGAGAATGGAATATAGGTTTCTTCACAATCCAGTTTTGTTGCAGTCATTAATATGACTATTCTTTTTAAGTAGGGGTTATAATTCGGGAAATACATTATCTGTTTGAAACTGTCCTTTTAATTTGAGACAGTTCTCTGTCCAACTTAGGAAAAGCCCTGCAGGATCAGATGAAGCCTCCCTTTGGCCAAGTAACCTCTTCCCCAAAACACAGTGAGAATGTGAAGTCGAAGGCTTTCATGGCTGGCATCCATAGTATTTTGTGGGTCTTTTGGGCTGTGTGGCTGTGTTCTAGAAGGGTTTATTTCTAACATAGTAAGAATACCCCACACAGACATTAGAGGGGATTTGGGGAGGAACATTTCTGAAGGTTTTTTGGGCGATGTGGCCATGTTCTAGAAGAGTTTATTCCTGATGTTTCACCAGCATCTGTGGCTGGGATCTTCAGAGAATGCTGGCATGGAAGAGAGCATCTCTCTTCCATGCCAGCATTCCCTGAAGATGCCGGTGAAATGTTAGGAAGAAACTCTTCTAGAACATGGTCATATCATCCGAAAAACCCACAAAAAACTATGGATGCTAGCCATGAAAGCCTTCAACTTCACATTTTTGAAGTTACTGACTTGCGGAGTGTGATAAGGGAGATGTACCCTTCCAAGATCTCCTGGAGGCTAATGCAGCCTCCAAGCCACCCTCAGTTGTCCACCCAGCCGCACCCCAAGGTTTCTTACTTAGCACAAAATGTTGCAAAACCCCTTAATGATACTTGGCCCAGTGGTCTGGAGCAACGTTTCCCCTGCTTCCCAGTCTGTCCAGGTTGCAAATAACGACAGAAGATCTGGAACCGCAGTTATTTTCCCACCTCCGCCACCTCCAAGAGCTGGACCTCTCCGACAATCTGCTCGAGCGGCTCCCTGACAACCTCAGCCTGCCAAACCTCCGCGTCCTGAACTGCAACAACAACCACCTGGAAGATGTGGTCGCTTTGCAGCAGTTCCCGCAGCTGGAGGAACTGACCTATATGAACAACCTGTACCTGACAGTGAGTACATTTTGCCATGGCTGGGACTTTCGGGGCTTGCGACCGACCGCACTTTGGAGCTGTGTTTCTAGACTCCTCATAGACAAGGTTGATCTTTGTGTCAACTGAAGATTAATAACAACAACAACATTTGAGTCATTATTTATGAATTGTTATTTATAGTTTATGAGTCATTATTTATGAAGCACTTTTAATAATTAGAAGTTGTACAGAACATTTAAAAAAACCCACAAGGCTAAATGTTTACCAGCTAATTTATACAAAATAGGCCAAAATAACTGTTTCCTGATGTCTCTGACTCAGTGCTTGAATCAAAGAGGAAAGGTAGGGAGGCTATAATGAAATTCATCATTTGTATTTTGCTCTTTCTCCATGAGGAGATAAGAGTGAAGTACATTAAAACTATGAAACAATATTACTGACAGGAAACAATTTAAGGCAAAATACCTTAAGTCTCCCAGTTTTGCCTGAATAATACCCCTCATAGTCTTCCAAAACCAGTAGCAATAGCATATATATTTCCATACCGCTTATCAGTGAACTCAGCACACTCTAAGTTTACAATCCATAGCTAAGGGGATGTCACAAAAGGTAAGACGCACACAAACACACCTCGAAATTTGGGTACTGAGCATGAGTGGATGTTAATAGGTAACAGCAGAGCAGAGCTGGAGGCTAGATTCCAGACTTGGAAAGACTGCTATTATTTGTAGACGGATTTTGGAGAAGCCAAACTAGATTGGCTCAATTAATCTGACTTTATAGAAACATAAGAGCAACAGGCATTTACTGTTCTTTAAAACCTGTGTTCTGCCTTGCTCAGAACACAATGTTTTTCAAGAAACCAGAAATCTCCCTCGCCAGCTAACCCTGTGTATGTCTGATATGTTGGATTTACACTAAAATAAATAATAGATATGACATATATGACTTGGAAGACAAACTGTGTGAAGCGTGCTAGAAAGTGTGTTTAACTGTCCCAAAATGCACAGTGTACCAAATCTGTCTGAATCTTGTGAGCTCAAGGTGCTTTCTTTCCCTTTGGATTCTCCAGCCCAGCGATGACTACAAAGTCATGTTTCTCCTGCGAAACCTTCGGCAGCTGAATGGCAAGGACATCACCAAGTTGGCCAACCATGTCAGAGTGGTCAACAGCCGAGAGTTGACTACAAGGGTAAGTTGGGTAAAATTCAGGGCTGGGGTGGTTGATGTTGAATGCAGCTGCTCATCCGGACGGTTCCTGTAACCCTGATCCTAAGAAGAGCCTCAAAATGAAGGCAGAATGATTTGCGTCAACAAACCAGCAGTACAAGTAGTTCTGCCTCCATCACAAGCAGGTATTTGGATGAGCAAGAAATTCCATTGAAGACCTAAACATTTTGAAATGTAAAGTATTCTGTAGGGACAGAGATAGCTGACAGCAATATATCGTTCCTGGAGGAACATTCATTTTTCTCCTCTGCTGCTTTAAGGATTGCAGCAAAAGCTGAGAAGAAGCAAGAAAACTAGAGGTAATAGCAGATGATGTCCTAGTCCTTGCTGATAAGAGAGCCCCAGTGCTTCAACACTGAGCCCTGGATCCGCTACACCATCGAAATGATGATAATGCTTTCCTAAGAGCCAATAGTGTCTCATTGTTTTTTTAAAGGCACCATATTAAACAGAATTATCAGTGACAGAATTCTGTCTGTAAGAAGAAAGAACTGGGCAAGTGAGTAGGAGGAGATGTGGAAGCAGAGAATCATTCACTTACAACCTCAACCACCTAGAGAAGACCTCTAGAAATGGATGCGTACTGAGGGCTTCCTAAAGCATGGGAGTGAATGAATCAAATATGGTTGGCATCCTTCCCTCTGTTCTGGGAGCCTTTTTTTGGCTGAAGAGCAGGATAAGAAAAATGCGACAAACAAAGAAACGGATCCATAAATGGTGTGGAACAGAACTGTAGCTCTGACCTTCGTCTGGACCAGTGGAGCTTGAGAGACTAGGCTGGTGCTCAGCCCCTTGGGTTTCATTGAGGCGCCTTCTGTAGCTAAACCGAACTAACAATAAAGAAGCATACTGGGACAACTCTATCTGACCACTGCTTCAGACTGTGTTGGTCTAAATACCTATAAGCCCTACTTAGTACATGTTCAATACTGTAACCAGAAATTATGGGCATTGTAGTCCAAAATATCTCGGGGTGACAAGGTTTGGGAAGGCTGTTCTAATTTGTGTACTTTTTTTGTTATAGTAATTCTTACAATTCCTTTTTAAAAAGCACAGCATACTCTTGTTAAAATACAATAAAATATTTCGAAAGGGGGGGGGATGCCAAAAATGTGAACCAAATAAAAAGATACCTGCCTGGCAATCTGTGTTATTGTATCTCTCGGAACGGCACCCTCTTGGGCCCATCTCAGAGTGAGCGCAAGCAGCTAGAAATCTGCGGCACATGGGCATGTTTATCCATTGCATTCCAGTACAGAGGATTGACCCTGTGCGTATTGTGCCCCTTGTCCCCCCCAAATAAGTTAAGCTGTCCTTCCGTCTTTGTTTAGGTCTCTGCTCACTGGGGGAAAAACTTCCGGAACCAGCTGCCGAAAACCTTGTCTCCTGAGCAGTTGAAAACCATCCGGAAAAAGTTCATCAGGTCTGCACAAGCCCACGTAGCATATGGACCCAGCTCGCTCAGCGACTTCACCCGATGGCGGGTAAACTCAGCCCTATTTGTATATATGCGTCTCGTGAAGCCTCTCATGTCCCACACCGCATCTCCATTCACGGGGTTCAGCATTCTTTGACACTCCCAGCAGGTTATTACTGTATGTACTCATGTACAAGTCTAGAAATGTAGGTCAGAAAAATGACCCCCCAAAAACTTGAGTCGACTTATCCATGGGGAATGTAAGTACTGTTTCTTAACTCTTATTTTAAATGAGGATTAATCCCTTGGTGGAAGGAAAGCGTATAATCTTGTCTTGGAGGCACTGTGTCCATCCAGCCTTAAGAGTAGGGACAAACGTTATGGCTGGAATTTTGTAGGTTCTTTGACACTGTTTTGGTTTGCTTCATCCTTTTGATCCTTTGCTATGTGCCCTTACATTTTTACCCTCAACTTATCCATGGGTCTATAGCAAAATCCATCATTTTTGCCCCCAAATGGGCCCTCGACTTTTACATGAGGTCGACTTATAGCCGAGTATATATGGTAGAATACCTAGCTATGCTGATAAAAGAACTTGTATGACAGAAAAACTAGTTTGGTGGCTTTGCGGGTGAAGTTTTGCTGATGCTTTTTCTGGGAACTTTGCAAGATGGGCACTTTGTTTCCAGAAAAGGCAGTTTGGCCTCTCGGTGTTTTGTGTGTCCCTGGGCCCTCAAAGTTAACATCAGAACAGAGGGCAACCTGTGCCCCCCTTTTCTTGCTTGGCAAATGTCATCCCTGCAACTGAAAAACAATCCTTAAGGGTTCACTTACATTGAATATAAGTGGGAGAATATAAGGGAGGATACTTCAGGACTAGCTTGATTCTCACATACAGACAAAAGCTCTCCATCTTTGAATACTTCCAGGTAGGATATTTCCTGGGACTGTTCTTCAGAGAAACCAGTTCACAAACAACCCGTTCTAAAAAATATCATTGCATTCTCACCATATTTCTGCTAATAGTAACTCAGCAAAGTCAGAAATAAACATTTAAAGCGGCCTAGGAAGAGGATTTACAGAAAGCCAATGCATGTACATCGGTTAGTACAGACTAACTTTTCAGCGAGTACAAATATTAAGAACAGTTTCTTTAAGACAGCATGCAAGAGAAGACTCCTGAAGTGCCATGCAATGCAGTGACAGTGTCATTCAGAAAGAACAGATCTCTTATGCATGGGATCATCTTGTAATTTTTAACCATAAATGGAATGCAGGCAACAACAAAACAACAACGTTTGAGTAATTCTACTCTAATCCAGTAGCTGGAATACTTGAAGAATTAGTAAAGAGTCAGAGTCTTGGAAGTGGTCTCATATATTTCTTAACGGCTGCTAAATCTTAAGTTGTTCATCAGTGAAAATCTGAATATTTCCCATTAGACAGAGGTTCCTTTACACTTGGAATATTTGAGCTGGGCAATCTGAAGAACAGTTCAGAGAGGCAAAGATACTCTCTTAATACTTTTAATTTGCTAATCCCTTTTAAACGTATTGTACACTGTTTCTTTCCTGCACCGTATCTTTTTATTGCAATTGAACACTCTCGCTTACCTTCTTCGGCCAGGTGAAAATGATTGCAGAGGAATTCTTGAATTCGCTCATCAATCAGGAAAGTAAGCCCACTCCTGAAGTGGAAGAAACAATGGAGGAAGAAGAGGAGGAAGAGGAGGAGGAGGAGGAAGAAGAGGAGGAGGCGGCGGAGGAAGAAAAGGAAGAGGAGGAGGAAGAGGAGGAGGAAGAAGACAACAATGAAGAAGAAGAAAATACACATATTGCAGAGACTGAAAACAAAGTCATTGCTAAGGTCAGAAATGTCTAATTGGCCACTTTAATCCACGTAATATGTTTACCCCAGTGGGTCTTAGTTGACTTCTTTCAAGTTGTGGTCCTTGACCACTGTCCCAAGCTACTTGGGGAAATAAAAGGCCATATGGTTTGACTGTGATTCAGTCCATGGCACCTCCAGCTAAAATAATCCTCAGGAAGAAAGGGCGAGAATGTTCTCTGCCTGAGATCTTAGGTAGGTGTTGCCAACCAGAGTAGGCAGAGTTACTGTAGTCTAGATAAATCGGTTCTCTGGAGCTTCATTTCTTCCTAAGCATGAAGTATTAAAGCTGGGTTCTAATCAAACTCATGAGATGAAACTCAACATTTTGGCAGCCAAAATCTGCCTTTCTTTCTCTTCCCACCCAGATCTACTTCAGATGCATGAAGAGTAAGGATAGAAGTGGGAGATGGAGCCACAGGAGCTCAGGTTCTGACCCTGTAGAGATCATTTACTCATAGAATCATAGAGTTGGAAGGGACCCCAAGGGCCATCCAGTCCAACCCCTTTCTGCCATGCAGGAACTCTCAATGAAAGCATCCCTGACAGATGGCCATCCAGCCTCTGTTTAAAGACCTCCAAAGGAGGAGACACCAAGAAAGGGGACTGTGATGTGCTTTTTCTTTCTTTTCATGCATCCTTTCATCATTCTTTTTACATCATTCAGAAATGGGTGAGGCAGCTTGAAGTTGCTGATGTGCTTTTTTTCTGAACAGGGCACAGTAATCCCCAGCAAAAGGAAAGGAATTCACTCCAAAGGAACGTCTACAAGCAAGCGGTCGCGCTCTCAGAGCAGTTCCAAGGAGGAGCCCTCTCCCACTCCCAAGAAGTCCAGCCGCTTGCAGGAGGAGCGCAGCCCCGAGGGGGGGAAATCCTCTCGCCCGCAGGCCAAGGAGTCTCAAGCCAGTCAGGATCCAGGAGGGGCCCATCGGAACGGAGGGCGGCTTCCGAAAGCACAGAGCCACAAAAGGTCCAGCCACCAGAAAGAGGAGCACATGGAGAAGGAAGAGGAGGATGGGAGAGACGCGTGTAGCACTCCTGTCAAGGACTTGGAAAGCGAGGTACCAGGGTAGCTTCCCGCAAGAGGGCTTATCTGGGGCAGCAGGTCTAAAATGTCAGGAGTTTGTGGGCTTGCAAAATGCCAGAAAGCAAAGTGGAAGTGCATGACAAAAGCATATAGGGAAATGACAATGAGGATGATCTGATTTGTTAAATGAGGTCCATTGAGATCTTAACATGTGTTTTGAGCTTTAAAGCTTTCAAGGGAGATAAATATTTGTTCCCAATGTAAAATCCTGCTTGCAACCCTGGAAAGCCTTGGCCGCCAGTCACAGCTGATCATGCTGGGCATGTTCCTATAGCTCTGATACCTTAGATAGCTTGCGGTGTCCAGTCTCAGTGGACTATGCACCAATATCCACCCCTCTCCATATCTTGAGAGATTATTCCTGTAAGAGATCTGGATGCTAATTCCCAGGGACATGATGCTCCATAAATGGAGTGGAAGCAGGAAAGCTCCAAAATGAGGATCTGGATGGAAGCGACTAACACCTCAATCTTTTGCTGGCTTATTGGATGATTTATTTCTTAGGCACAAAGCATGCAACAGCGTAATTAGTACTCTCAGTTATTCTGTCTTCCTATTTCTCACTATGTTTTCTCTCTGCTCTGAGGAAAGACAGTCCCTTTCTTGGTGTGCAAAGAGAAAGGTGAGCAACCTGGAAAAGTGAGCTGTGAGAAAGTATATGGCTAAGAAGGACATGACCTGGTAGGAGATAAGACTGCAGGATTCCCAATAGCTGTTTTAAGGCATCCATAAAATCTGTGAGCAGATTAGGCTGCGAAAACAGAGAGTGGGTTGTCCAAAGCACTTTGCTACAATTTGATAGATTTGAAAACAAGTCTCTCATGTGCCCAAGCATGGCACTTCCATATCTGTCCAGGAAAGGCAAATTATGTTCCTTATATACCCCAGGCCATGTGCCCTTTTTGTGTTTAACATGGCCTGCTTTCTTCTAGGAGACAATCAGCCTGGAGCCTGTCCATTTTCTACAGTGTCACAGTAAAGGCAACAACAGAGACGACTTCAAAACCCAGCTATGGGCTTGTGTCTTTGAGCCACCGCTGGATTGTGGGACGAGAAAAGGTGAGTGGACTAGGAAGCCCTCAAAGAAATTCCAGGCAATATTCTATTCCTAGCATGAGCATTTCAGGCAGTCACAGAGTTTTAAGCAAAGACACGCTGATGTCTTAGTTAGTCTCATCATCGAAAAGATAACAGGGGAAGTGAGAGGAAGACTGGATACCCGATTTAAAAGTTGGATCTAGTCTTGCAGTTTTTTAAGGCTCTTACACTTCTTTCTGACGTGGCAAGGTGACTTTGGCCATTTTACTCTGTGAATACATGGCTTGAAGGCATCTTGAGGTGGCAAGAGGTCTGTTATTCATTTACAGTGTTTAATGCCCTTTCTGCAAATGTTGAGGTCTCAGAGCAGCTCAAGACATAAAACCTGTGTGCTATACAGTGCCAAGGTGAAGCGCTGAACACATTGGCCTTGCTTTACGGATATGGAAATCCACCTTCAGTCTCCTCAAAGAACATACCAGATGTTCAAATAGGCTATAAAGAGTGGGGACCAAGACAAGAGGGGGAGAGAAATAAAGAAGTGGATGCGGGCAAAAGCAATTATATATTTTTTAAAACTTGGTTGCCCTTTGAATGAGGATTAAGGGAGCAAACCAAGGCCATCTGGAAACATGGATTTGGAGGATGGATTTCAAAGAAAGAAGAAAGCTGGCACAACAAACAATCTCAAGTAAGGCATTCCATGCATAGGAACAAGAGGTACTTAAGAGAGCAGGAGAACCTCGTGTCAAAATCACTGAGGTCTTGCTGGGTAGTTTAGATCATGTCTTCCTATAGATTGCATTGGGTTGCAATATCCATCAGCCCCAGCCAGAATAGCCAGCGTTGAGGAAAGCTTGAAGTTGCAGCCCAGCATCACTTAAACAGCCTCATTGCCACGATGAAGTGTTTTACACTAAAATATAAATGAACACACTTTGTATTACTGGTTATATAGAACACCTCCAGTCTTCAGTTGTGGAGTGTCATGTGGAAATAAATGATGTTTGCTCTGGAAAGTTTACACTCAGTGTGTGGCCCACTAGATTGAGGGTAAATGCATCCTCAAGCTCTCCATTTTTCCTTCCCAGTGGGAATAATTCTACTCAGTGAGTCCGAAGCAAAGGTTGCATAGACATCTGCATCTTAGAAATATGGTATAGATATAAATTAAACATACGCTTATAATAGCTGCCCTCACCAGGGACCAAAAGTCTGTTTAATTGAAGATAGTAATATTATGCTGACAAAGTTTGTAAAAGGATCTTATCGCACCTTTGAGACTAACTGAAAGAGGTTGGTAGCAAGAGCTTTAGTAGAGTAAAAACATGCATCTGAGGAAGTAGGCTCAAGTCTAGGAAAGCTCATGCTCCCAACCTCTTTCTTTCAGTTAGGTTCAAGGTGCTGCAAGATCCCTTTACAGACTGATTTTCTAGACTAACACGGCCATGTCTTTGAATTCTACCGAGAAAGTTACAGTTACTTGGGCTTTCCTCTTTCAGACCCCGTGGTGAGCTCATCCAGGACAGCAGCAACCTGTGGCGGGGACTCGGTGTGTTTGGTGGACTGTGAGACAGGCATTGTCTTGAAAAAGTACAAAGTGACTGGGGAGGTAAGGAAGCCAGAACACCATGCTTGTACCTACGGAGGGGAAAACCTACCCACTGGCTTTCTGGTTGGTGAGGCATTGCTGCAGGAATGTTTCCTGATGGGCAACAGTGGCTGCATCCCAAGTGGTGTGTTAAAATCTTGCTCTTCAGGACACACTAAATGAATGGCAAGAGCTGAGGATCTCTGGAACCAAACCAGAAGCAGTCTGTGGCTGCAAGCAGAGCTTTAGAAAGCTATTTTGGGGGGATAAAACTTCCAGATTTCCCCAGCTGATGCATTCACTGGCCTTGCTGGTTAACAGTGACAGACAGTTATAGTCCAAAATATAACTCCCAAGCTCTGGATGTAATTATGACTTGTCAATTCAGACATCATGTCAAGCCACAGTTAATGCCAAACCTTACTTGGAACCAGTTTTTCCTATTCTAATGTACAGCTGGTTGCAAACTGCTGTCGGAAGAGTTTAGGTGCTTAACTTAATTAAGACTTGATGCCTTATTGGAGACATTGCTTTCTGTCTGAATACAGCTGCACTGCCAATATAAAAAGCATTAAGACCAACCTGTCAGCTTTATTCGCCAAAGAACATTTTAAGATAATCCTTCTCCAAAAACCATAAACTGAAACCTTGAAATAGAATTTTGCATGCCTGAGTAGCACTTGTCTTTAAAAGTAAGTCGAAACAAGGAAGGTTTAGCAGGACTTAGAAGAGCTGGTGCAGATGTATGGCAAGCTGATCAGAGTCCAGTCTGTCTTTGAGAAAGTGTGTTGAAAGCTTTGTGTGATGCCACATGAGCCCAGTTCCTTTAGAAACTCTCACACCAACCACCACTATGCTTCATCTGGATATATATATATATAGAGAGAGAGAGAGAGAGAGAGAGAGAAATGTAAAAGTTATGCCCAGCTTCTCAAAGTACAGCGTTATACAGAGCTGTACATAAAGTATGATTATTTTGTGTGGCTGATTTAGCCAAAGGCAAGCATTTGTGGGCTTTACAAAGCTTTACACCTAGCAGTTGCTCTTTTTCAGGAACTACTGAGGACCTCTAGTTGTTGTTGGACTACAGGTCTTCATATGCTGGCTGGGGTTGATGGGTCTGGCAGCTGAGCAAGAAGGTGTCCACTCCTGTTATACCTAATGCTTTTTGCATTCCCCCCCACCCAGGAGTTTTACACGGTTGCATGGACAACCCTGACAATGGTGACAAGCGATGGGAGAAAGAAAAGGCACAATGTTCTGGCAGCTGCCGGGAGACGAGGCATCGTGAAGCTAATTCACGTGACTGCCGATTACTGCTATGGAGAGATCAAGGCTCACAAGAAACCCATCGCTACTGCCTGCTTCAGTCCCATCAGTGAGACACATCTGTTCAGTAAGTCTCCCGGTCTGGGTCAGTCAGAGAATTATGACTGGAGAAAATGCTGTGTTCGTCTAAGTAGACATCTTGGATGGTTCATTTAGTACATGTGAAGTTGTGGGTGCTGTGCTGATTGCAATGGAATACAAAGCAGATTGTAGCCTAGCTGAAAAGTTGGATTTTCAGTACGGTGCTGGGGGTTGTGGGGAGATGAGGGATTGGTGCCCCAAAGAAAGAAAGGCCTTTATAGAGTGGCATCTGTTTGGTCAAAGTACAATCTATGACACTACAATCGCACTAATTCACTTTTACAGTCATTGCAATGACCAGCAGTGGCCCTCAAAACCTATCCTTTAAGCCGTGCAGCCTCTCAACAGAGGGATTTCTGAGGTGCTGGAGATTGGGCCTGCTGTACTGTGACCCACTATGAAGGTCACATTGCCATGCACTACTTGCAGGTGCATGAGAAAATTTGGGGAGGCGGGGGCAGACTCCCATAGCTACGTCTCCCAATTTCAATAGCTACGTCTCCCAATTTCATTTTTTCTGTTGGGCGCACTCCTTTTGAGCATGGAGGATCTTTTCTTTGTGCACAGCTTGTAGCGTAATCTTATATACTCAACCTCATATATAAGTCGAGGGCAAGTTTTTTGGGCCAAAATGATGGATTTTGATATGACCCATGGATAAGTCGAAGGTAAAACTTAGGGGCATGTAATGAAGGATGGAAAGGACGAAGTAAAGGAAAACAATGCTAAAGAACTTCCAAGATTGCAGCAGGCATAACTAATTGTGCACATACTAAAGGCTGGATGGATGAGAGAGTAGAAGAGGGCCAGTGCTGCCAGGGCAGATTAAACTATCTATCTAGCTATCTATCTAGAGTTAAAAACCAATACTTCCATTGACCCATGGATAAGTCGACTCAGGTTTTTGGGGTCTATTTTTTAACCTAAATTTCTAGACTTATACATGAGTATATGCAGTATTCTGCCCCTAAGCCTCAGTGCGGTTACATCTCTTAATAAGGTCATTTCTAAAAAGTAAAATCAGGCTAAGGAACTAGTTAAGATGGTTTGTGTGCCGCCTCCTCCTCCTAATATATCCCAGCCCTTCACAAGATTCGCATCCTATCCCTCAGCTCCACTTGTCTTAGCTGTGGTACCATGGTCTTAACGCGAGAGGTGTTTTCTGGAAACAGAATGGGTTCTCTGGTACTCTTTTTTTCCAAAGGATGAAGGAAGGATGGAGCAGGAGACAGTGAGATTAAAAGAGAGCAGGAAAGAGGAGGAGGTGGGAGGCTCTCTAGACAAGCAGGAGTAACTGTTTAATTAAAAGGCTGTCTATATGTTGTGTCACCTTCTCAGCAGAATGTACACTCTTCTTTTTCTCACCCTTTCTCCTACCCACTCACAGCCGCATCCTATGACAAGAAAATCTGCATGTGGGACATCGGCGTTCCCGACTGCGACTACAACTTCAAGGAAAGGTAATAGCAAACGAAGAACGTAGCTTTAAATCTGCCAAGGGTGAAGCGTTAGTGAAAGTTGGGAAGTAAAAGTGCATTTCGTTTGGTAGGCAGCTGATGGTGCTGGAGACGGTCAACACGCCTCTGCGGATTGCCCTGGTGCCCTCTTGCCCGGATCGGTACTTGGTGGCTGGCTGTGAGCAAGGCTGCTTTGCCTGGGATATCAGACTGGACGACAAGCAGACGAAAAACAGGTGAGTAGCTCAGGCCTAACGTTACCAAGGGAGGGAAGGTCATTAACCCACAAAAAGAGCCACAGTTTGTACTGCTAGATCTATTGAGCTATTTATTGGTATCTTCTGGGCTGGTCCTTTCATGTGCCTCAGTCAGACAGATAAAAAAAGCACAATCTGAAAATTCAGGCGGATATAATATGAACAATATTGGTTACCTTATATTTACAGTTGCAGGAACCACACAAGTTATTTGCTGGCTATTTGTTCTGTTTTCCATATATGACGCTTTCCAACGTTTCAGGCCCTTCGAAGTGGAGTTTCAATTCCCGAACGACGAGGGGAACGAGACCTCTTCCCATCGAGTGGATGGCCTGGCTTTTTTGAATGAAGATATTGTGGGTAAGAAATTGGCATTCGAACACTTTGCAACTCTGAAGCAGACTTATCTACAGAGTAGGTCCTAACTGTGTCTAAACGTCCGTACCTTACTTCAAGTGTGTTCTACACATGACACACACCTGTCTTAAAGCATACGGTATAAAAGTCTGATACACATGAACTCAGTGGAATTTGTTATAGTTGTGTTTTGGGTTGTTGTGGACCAGCAGGTATTGTTGAACCAACCAGTCATCAGTACTGGAGGCATCAGCTTCACTTTAACATTGGGATGTCGCTTGGTTATCTTTGCTACATCCTTGTAAAGTAAAATTCATAGTGCTGCTAACACAATGCAAACCTGATTCTTTGACAGGAAGATGTGTTGTTTTGACTAGCAAGGCCTCTTCTTTTCTTTCTCCTCTGCAGTGACCAAGAGTTCGAAGACGGGCTCCATCAACCTCTGGAGCTGGAGCCGCTCTTTCAAGCAAGGGAAGGGTGGGCAGAGGACAGTGCAAGCGGTCATCCTGGCTGAACTGGAGTGGTCCTCCACAGATCTGCCTTACCTCACCCTCAGTACATGCCCAAGTAAGTGCCAACTTCTGTGCTTGCAGACCTTAGGCTCCAGACCATTTATGTCTTCTGGCAGCACTGGAGCCAATAGTCATCCATTTGCACCTTGCAGATGCTTTGGAATGATCTAAGCCAGTGATGGCGAACCTATGGCATGCATGCCAGAGGTGGCACTCAGAGTCCTCTCTGTGGGCACATGTGCCATCGTCTCAGTACAGAATTTGCCATAGTTTGTTACTAGAAAGCCAAAGGAACACGGCACTTTGCAATAAATAAGTGGGTTTTGGGTTGCAGTTTGAGCACTCGGCCTCGAAAAGGTTCACCATCACTGATCTAAGCAGAGTAGGCAGCCAATGGCACATTGTATCTTCTATAGAATTTATCAGAACAGTCATTGCAACTAATGCAAGATAGTAGCTGCCTGGTTCCTATCCCCCAGATCTCCAAATCAGTGGGTATCAGACAGAGATGGTGTATTAGTGTATAGCAAAACTGAGAGGGTTGGCATCTGCCCTGGGCACCTCTATAGGACACAGTTACCAAAGTAGCCCAACCCTACCAGTGCAGTCTTTCCCCTTTGAATTATATCTCACGTTCTTCCGACTAAAAACCCGAGTTTGATTTCATGTCGTGCCATTCTTTACTTCTGCAGCAGAAGAATACGTGTTCTGTGGCGATGAGAAAGGAGGCGTCTGGATGTATGACCTCAGCAACCATCTGTCTGCTTTGAGCATCACCAAGGAAGACTGTACAACCAAGAGAATAGGGCCTTCACAGGTACAGAAGCCATTGGTCTTTCTGAAATGTTTGTCTCAAATCCTTGTTCACAGCAGGCTCTGACTTAGATTAATGGGCGGCATGGACTAACAAGTACAGACCATTGTATTCAAGCCTAAACAAATAGAGCAGACACAAATGGGGGACTGGAAATGGCAACATTCAGAAATCACTGGGAGAGTGGTGGAGTCTCCCTCCTTGGAGGTCTTTAAACAGAGGCTGGATGGCTATCTGCCAGGGATGCTTTGATGGAGAGTTCCTGCATGGCAGAATGGGGTTGGAATGGATGGCCCTTTTTGGGGTCTCTTCCAACTTTATGATTCTCTTTTCAGTCTCTCAGGCTTTGACTACTCTAAATGTTCCAGAGAGGATGTTTTGCTTTGTCTGGTCTGCTTTAAAGGTCCCTAAATCTGCTGGAGAGCATAGAAACATGGGAGCATTCTAGAAGGTGGCATGACTGGCATTGTGCATGGAGGCAACCAACATTGTAATATGTATAAGCCTAGTTAGGTTTTCAACAGGTTTCTCCCCCCGCAATCTTTTCCATCTAGGTTCTGAAGTGGCCGGAGCTGAAGGCCAACGGTGAGCTGCTGACGGACGTCCTGGTGAACAACGTGGTCACGGACCCTACCTTCACGTACTTGGTCGCGCTGACCGACGTCAACATTGCCGCAATATGGAAGAAAACCTAGCCCTGCTGCCGGAGGAGCTCCTTTTTCTCATCCACGTTTCAGTAGTGCAGTATTTGTGACCATTCTGAGAATAACCGGGTTGGAGGGGGATTTAAGTTCACGTGTATCAATGCAAGAAAAATCAACCAAAGGGATTGGCCAGAATGACGTGTTTGCCGCCAATGCCCACATCTCTTTAACTGTGACTTTGCTTTCTTGGTGTATTAAGTGTATTTGTTTTATAGAAGGACAGTATTTAATAAAACTTGATACGAGGTAATTGTGAAGC
>NC_056532.1:2694626-2711794 GCF_019175285.1 Sceloporus undulatus | reverse complement strand
GGTTTTATATAATCGGGGCAGAAAAGTGGCAGCCAACATTTCTCTGTTGGAGGTAGGCACAGTCTAATAAAGTTAGTTCTCACCTTGTCAATACTGAATTCAATTCTGCCATGATTCAGGACTTGAACTTCTAAGAAACCTATTTCTGAGGTTTGGGTGGTTCTAGTTCACCATCCCTTTCCACAGATCTAAGAAGAAGCTTCTCCTCCGCATCTTTTGACACCTGAAGGACACTAGCTTTGGTTTGCTTCCATACTTGCCAGGGCTAAGGTGCAGGTCCCTAAAGTATCTCCTACTCCACCTTAGTTTTGGAGTAGACTAAGGCAAAGCAGGGACACACTTGATAGAAAAGTGGGTTGAGGCAGGTTGAGGAAAAGGCAAAAGAGCCCTCAGATCACCTTTAAAAACCCAGTGTGATGAATTGGCATCATGTTGTGTAGACCTTCTCAATAATAATAATAATGGCTCAGATGGACTGTTGTGAGTCCATGGAGCACCACTTTGAGTAGCATAATTGCAAACGCTGAACCTCTAACTGTCATTGCTTATGACAGCACTAATATTAAACAATTGCAGAAGGGAGTGACTCAGACCCTAGGTTTACATTGCACAGTGTAAGTCCCCACACACATAGTTACACACACCCTCAAATGGAATGGCAGCAGTGCATAACTGAAGGGTACCATTACCAGTTGCGTCAGGGGGCAAACAGATAGGCCTCAGCTGAAAATTCATCAATGCAAAAGGAATTTGTCTGCAAGCTTGAAGTGAATGTAGATGTTGCACACCAGCCAAAAGTATCCAGCTGTTTTTTTTGGGGGGGGGGGGATTTACGCACATTTAAGGCACCAACAGGATTCTGGGACTTCTCTGCTCAATAAGGTAACAAAAGCTTCTGCTTTTGGCATAGGTACTGTGTCTAGGCAAATCTTTTGAAGAAGGATACTGACAAATTAGAAACCCAGAAGTGGGCATTCAGGAAGAGCACCAACCAGAAAAGGGCAACCCAAAAAGCCAGGTCCTGCAAGTGCTGGGTATGTACAAGTGGAAGGCATGTAAAAGTGGGAGACATGATGAAGGCAACTAACCTGAAAAGACTGTCATGCAGAAGACGAAGATGCCTTGTTCTCTCTTTGGCAGGACAGAACTAAGAGCAACAAGCAGGAGATGCAATGAAACAAAATACACCCAAAGGTTCAAGAAAAATGTCTCCTTGAAAGAGGTTTGATCCTTATCCAAACCGATCCTTACAAATGACCAATTCAGGGTTAAATGGGGAGCCAAAACACAGTGATACTCCCCACAGAAACCCAGAAATAGGTATATCTTATTAAACCAAACAAAGAAAGCACAGGGGACACTTTTTGTAACTCGGCACGCTCAGTTTAAGAAAACACTCCTGAAAACGCCAGTTACTTCGACGCCTTTCCAGTGGAAAGTACTAAGCCTTTCAAAAAAAACTCAGGATCAAAAAATAAAAGCATAATTTATTAGCCAACATACGACGGTAAGCTAACTAAACCTCAGGTTTAAACATCGGACAAGTATTTACTACTTACTACTGCTAGTTAAGGGGGAAAAACACGAAACGGTTCATTGGCGAACGCATGCTACAACTCCGGGCTGCTATTCGATTCCTTCTTGCTTGTCTTTGATGGCAACCTGAAAGAAAAAGAAAACGTGATCAAATGCGTGATTCGATCAAACACAGAAAGCCTGATGAAATAAGACATTGGAGACGCCAGCAACTTAATTGGTTTCTTCCTTTCCTACCGTCCTCGCACACTTGGATGTCCGTGCGCAAAGAGAAAATGGTGGTAGAGGTTCCCCATTCCTGCAGCAAAGGTGTGTGAGGGGCTGATAGTGATTTACACATTCATAATTTCACTTTATACTTGTGTATTATTTTTTGACGGTTGAAGAGGATTGCGTTCCCGTCTTCTCCCCACAATAACCAACCTCCCCTCCATGTTGCTGTGGAAGGGATCGGAGAAGCAACTCACTATGGGAATACAAACCACACGCAAACAGATGATCACCTTTGGAAAAACCTCAGTGGATCTTGGTAGATGTCCTTGGCCTAGGTTTGGCTAAAAGGATTTAAGGCTGCACCAAACAGTATGACACTGCTTTAACTGCCCTGGTTGAATGCTATGCAATCATTGGATCTGTAGTTCTCTGAGATATATAGCTTTCTCTTTCAGAAAGCTGCGGTGTCATAAATGACAAACACTGGGATGCCACAGCATTGAGCCAAGGCAGTTCTGCAGTGCGGATGCAGCCATAACCTGATGCTTCTCTGATCCCCTTCCCATGCTCTCCACAGCTACTAGGGACAGCTATCCTAGTAAATCCTGGGGCTGCCGACAAGGGAGCCATAGCGGAGTCCGGCATGTGGAGCTCTTCTGCTATACTTAGCCGTTGTCACTCAATTCACCACAGAGCCACAGCGTGGCGGAGGCACAAACCAACTCGAGCCGCACCCTGCCAACCATCTCCACCTTTAGGAAGGCCATCTTACTCGGAACCTCTCCTCCAGGAGGGAGAGTTCGCTGATGAGATCCGTGATGGCGTTGGTGAAGGCTTCTTGGGGGCTGTAGTCGGGAGTGGTCTGGACACGGATGATGATCTTGTGCTCCAGCGGGTGAGGGACCTTGTAGCCAGCAAAGAGCACCTGGGGGTCTTTCAACAACTGCCTGCAGGGAAGAGAAAAACGGGTAAATGAAAAGATGCCGTTCAAAATACAGCCACAGCTAGACATCCTCAGAGCTTGTGTCCTTGGGCTACAGCTCCCAGAATCCCCGGTCGGCTGAGGACTCTGGGAGTCGTAATCCAAAAGCATAACTTTGGTGAGTCCTCAGCATGCATAGTTACCTCCGCATCATTTTGCTTCAATGGAGAATATGTTGGTCCCTGAAGCATGTTCAACTAGTGAAAACTGACTGTTCCCTGTCACACTCAAAGTGCTCATCCTCACATACAGAGCTCTAAAGATCTTGGGAAGGGCTTATTTGAAGGCCTGTCTTGACCCATATGAAAATTTTATGATCTTCTCCAGATATCCAAACAGCAAGCAAGGTTAACTTGCTGGGGACGCTGAACAGGGCGGAGTGTGGTAAACAGGATCCTGGATCCAATGGGGCTTTGCTCATGTTAATGCCACCTGGGATCAGGATCTCCTGCTGGAACTGAGCATGAGATCCTGGGAGCATTAGTTGGGCATGAAGTCTCCAAAGTAAGCCAAGACATACAGATATGAGAGAGACAGATATGTGTAGAGAGATCTTGTAGCACCCTTGAGACTCACTGAAAGAAAGAAGTTGGCAGCATGAGCTTTCCTAGACTTCAGTCTACCTCCTCTGATGCATTTCAAGACATAAGTCTATGAAAGCTCATGCTGCCAATGCCTTCTTTGCAGTGAGACTCCAAGGTGCTACAAGATCTCTCTATATACTGATTCTACAGACTAACACGGCTATATCTTTGAATTCTACCTATGACATAGTTTACTGCTAAAATACTTTAGGCCCAACTTGTGAAAGAGCTACATTTGCAACTACAGTGCTACCTCGGGTTACGAAATTAATTCGTTCCGCCGCCCCGTTCGTAACCCGATGCATTTCGCAACCCGAAAAGGGCTTTCCGTTAGCGCTGGAAAGCCGCGCGTTTGAATTTCGCGCCGAAAAAAATTTCGTAACCCGAAAAAACCTTCGTATCCCGGAACAGTTTTTTCCAATCTAACTTTTTCGTATCCCGGAAATTTCGTAACGCGATCAATTCGTATCCCGGGGTACCACTGTACCAACATGCTGCGGCTCCTTTTCAAGCAGTCTGGGGGTTATTGAATGGTTAATGCGGTTGTTGAAGTCTGACCAAGCATTTGGCTTAGCCTGACTTTTGGCATCATCCTCACTTGAGACGGTTACCCCACAAAAATCTTCCCCCCAAAACCAAGAGCCATTCTTACTCACGACTTAATAATGTTCCCGAGGGTATGATCTTCTTTGTTGATGGTGAACAGACAGGCATTGGGTACCTTCGTATCCTTATTTATGGTAATCCTGGAAGTAAGGAGGGGTGAAGAGAAGAGGACAGTGTCAACACTGAATAATAATACAAAGATCTCCTTGGTGTCCAATCTTATCTTTGCATCTTAGTGGCACAATAGTATCCTCCCACCTTTTTAACTGAAGGCAGCTTTTAACTGGATGGTAAAACAAAAAAGTCTAGGGAATAGTGGCTGTAAGCAAAGTATAAAAAAGCTTTATTAACCAATGCGATGGCAAAATAATAATACATTGGTTATAATACCATGTCAATCAGGTCACCCATATGTTCAAATCTGTGCTTTGCCTGAAGATAAGAGCCTCCGATGGTATACAATGCATGAATGTATACAGAAAGGTGATACAAGATCTCTCTAGATACTGATTCTACAGACTGACACGGCTATATCTTTGAGTTTCATCCTTCCCCTGAGTGCATGCGTGTATATTTAGACGCTGTGAGACTCTAGCTCCCATCAGGCTCAGCCAGCCCAAGTGATGAGGAAGCAACATGGGAATTGCAGTCCAGCACTACCCAGAAGGACATAAGTTGTCACACTGAGGATGGAGCAAGCTTGTTTTCTGCTGCTCCAGAGACATTGATAGATAGATTGATAGATAGATAGAGCTTGTTTTCTGCTGCTCCAGACACACACACACACACACATATATATATAGAGAGAGATTGTTTTCTGCTGCTCCAGAGACATAGATAGATAGTTTCTCTGCTGCTCCAGACACACACACCAACCACCATATAGATATTAATAGAGAGAGAGCGCTGTTTTCTGCTGCTCCAGAGAACAGGACCCAGAGCAATGGATGCAAGCTCCAGGAAGAGAGATTCCACCTCAACATTAGGAAAGGCCCCCTGTCCCTTCTTCCCTCTCCCACTCCTCACTTTTTCTCCCCTTCGAAAAGCAAGAAGGACTCGAAAGCCGGAGGCGCGTTCATGGCTCCCTGCTGGCTCTTGGAGGCTCCCTAGGGAGTCCAGAAAACTACTTCCGCGTCTCACTTCCGGCTTCCGCCGCTCTAGGAAGCGAAACGCTGCTCTTTCTCTTGCTCCCTCTAGTGGCCTGGACATGGAACTGCGCCTGTCGGAAGCGCCTCGCCAAAGGAGTGCACTTTGGCTCCCCCTGGTGGACATGTTAGGATGGGACACCTGGATGGCTTTTAACGCAATGGTCCTCAAGCTGTGTGCCCTTTAAGAGATTTTGGACTTCAGCTGCCAGAAGCCTCAGCCATGATGGCCAGTAGCCTGGGATTCTGGGAGTTGGAGTCCAAAAGCCCTTAAAGAGCACAGTTTGGGGACTACTATTGCAGTTATCCAGTGATTATCACCTATAGAATCCTAGAGTTGTAAGAGACCCCAAGGGCCATCCAGCACACACACACACACACACACGTGTTACCCTTGAATCTATCTATATATGGCCCTTAAATCTTTATATCATACACACACACACACACACACACACACACATAAATCTATCTATATCTATATCTGTATCTATACACACACACATATATGCCCCTTAAATCTATCTATCAATGGACCTTACATCTTTATATCATATACACACACACACACGGTCCTTAAATCTATTTATCTGGCCCTTAAATCTTTATATCATATATATATATATATATATATATATATGGCCCTTAGATCTATCTATATATGGTCCTTAAATGTTTGTATCATACACACACACACACACACACACACACACTATCTATCTGGTCCTTAAATCTTCCTATCATATATGGTCCTTAAATCTTATACTTAAAGGACAGCTGTCAGTTCAGTACATACTGCCATCCTCAGAGTATATATGTGTGTGATAGATAGATAGAGAATCATAGAGATGGAAGAGACCCCAAGGGCCATCCAGTCCAACCCCATTCTGCCATGCAGGAACTCATAATCAAAGCATCCGTGTTGACAGATGCCCATCCAGCCTCTGTTTAAATCCCATGGTCTTAGATGTCTCTGCACTAATGCACAGAGCGCGAGGAATAAACAAGACGAACGCCTAGCACAGCAAAGCAAATACGATATAATAGGCATCGCTGGTGAGATCATGGGTCTTGGGATCGGCACGTAGTAAAAGAGCACAAACAATAATTGCCAGAGAGTAGGAAGGGCGCACTGTGTGCAACGAATTAGTCTCAAAATGGCTACAAGACCCCTTTGAGTACAGTGGGCCCTTGTTCTCCGCTGGGGTTTGGTTCCAAGATCCCCCGTGGATAACAAAATCCGTGGATGCTCAAGTCCCATTAAATATAATGACATAACAAAATGGTGCCCCTTATACAAAATGGAAAATCAAGGTTTGATATTTGAAATGTATACTTTTTTGGAACATATTCAAACCATGGATGCTTGAATCCATGTATGCCATGCTTGCTGGAGGATTCTGTGAATGCTTTTCCAAAGCCTGGCCTTCTTGGGCACAGAAGGCCAGGAGCAGGCCTTCCGCCTCTGCTTTGCAGAGACAGAGAGAGAGAGAAAAACAGTGTGCCCTTTGCAAAAGCGGCAGTGACAAAACCCCTCTGGGCTTAAGAGCTTTGCTATGTTGCCCCACAGCTCTGGGACTCCCTGACCTGACATCTGGATAATCCACCCGCCACCCACTCAACCATTTTTCTCAGTCCAATCCGCCAGCAGCAACGGCAGCGACGGCAGCTGGTGCCCTGGGTAAGAGAAGGAGCCCCACATCTGTAGGCAGGAGCCTTTCCCAAGGTTTAACCTTTCAGCTCTGAGAAGATCTCCCTGTGATCCTCTCTGGATATTCGACAGGAACGTACACCGACGCATCCCTCGGTGGGGATAGGGTCGCCATCTGCGCAGAGTTTTTAACACCTTGTGCTGGTCCGCACGCAAAGAAAATCCTTGGGAGACAAAGTCGGGGCGAGCGTCTTGTTTCACAGAGAGATAAGTGGCATGGCACATATGTTCGCACCTGAGAGCCGAAGCCTGACTGTGCATCTCTGGATCTGTCAAGGTGTGCTTTCCAATATGAAACCACCCCAGAGTGATGGCTCGGCTCCCATGTCAGGAGGCTGGCCAGTCTCTGCATGGTTGTTGTTGGTTGTGGTGAACTACTCTAGAGTTGACCCAACTCATGGTGAGAGTTCCTGCATGGCAGAGGGTTGGACTGGATGGCCCTTGCGATCTCTTCCAACTCTATGATTCTATTCCCAAGACCTCCTATCCTCCACTGCTCTGCTCAGTCCCTATAAACGTATACTCACACCTCTTTTGCAAAGTCCATCCATCTGGCATGCGGCCTTCCTCACTTTCTACTCCCTTCTACCTTTCCCGGCATTATTGTCTTTTCCAATGAGTCCTACCTTCTCAAGATGTGGCCAAAATACGACAGCCTCCATTTCAGCATCTTGGCTTCTAGGTTGTGAAGTCAAGGTGACAGTGATGACATTTAAAGCTTTAAAGGTGTGATATGTCCAAGGAACCATTTGCTCATCTTCTTGGCCGTCCATTTATTGTTGTTATTGTTGTTGTTGTTGTATTTATACCCTGCTCTTCAGCTCTAAAGGCTGTCAGAGCGGCTATAGTTTCCTCAGCACCGTATTTCAAATGAGTTGGTTCTCTTTCTGCCTGCTTTCTTCACTGTCGCTCTCACATCCAGACATGATGATGGGAATGCCATGGACTGGATGATTCTAACTTTAGCGCTCCATTTTCTATCTTTGCAGTTTAGGACCTTGCCTAGTTCCTTCGTAGTTGCCTTGCCCTAGTCTTCCCTTCGATCCTAGCCTTCTTATTTCTTGACCGCAGTCTCTGCTCCGAACGATGCTTGATCCAAGGTACAGGAAATCTGTTGCTATTTCGATTTCTCCATTATTTACGTTGAATGTGTGTAGATCCACCGCGGGGCCTGCGTTCGCTGGTCCACTGCCATGAGAGCCACCAGTTTAGAGATGAAAAGTGTCACAATGTTCTGCCAGAGGAGATATGTGTTGTTACGCTGGAATCTGAGGTCAAGGTGAGGGTGATGACATTTAAAGCTTTAAAGAGCCTGGGACTTCGAGAAATCACCTCTCTGTTTATATATTAATGTTGTAGATGGAGCAAGCTTGTTTTTGCTGCTCCGGACACAAAGCAATGGATTCAAGTTACAGGAAAGGAGGTTCCACTTGAACATTAGGAGGAACTTCCGGAGAGTAAGAGCTCTTCAACAGTGGAAGATGCAATCTTGGAGGTCTTTAAACAGAGGCTGGATGGCCATCTGTTGGGGATGCTTTGGCTATGAGTTCCTGCATGGCAGAACAGGGTTGAACTGGATGGCTCTTGAGGTCTCTTCCAACTCTAGGATTATCTGGACAAGCTGGGATTTCATACAGTTGGAAGGAGCGGCAAGGGACATCTAATCCAATCCTGTCCCATACAAGAATAGGCTACTCAAGCACTCCTGAGAGATGCCCATCCAGCCTCTGTTGGATTTGAACCTGGGGTCCTCCATCTTGCCTCCTGGTTTGTTCTTGTCTGGTCCTGGTTTATCTCTCAGTCATCGCATCTGACATGCTTTCCTATCCTTCCACCTGCAGCCCATCCATACAACAAAGAGAGCCTTTAGGGAACCCAGTTATAGGTTCTTCTTAGGATTGCCATAAGTCGGAAATGACTCCAAGGTTTACAACAGTTGGAAATGACTTGCGGACACACAAAACCACCAACCAACGATGACCGCTGGACCTCCATGGGCCTGGCACTGTCCCTTCCAGTGGCTATGGCCGCTGGGGAGGTCAGTCCTTTCTATTTGGGGAGTAATTCAACAACTGGGGTGCCAACACAGAGAATGTCCCTCTCCCAGGTCCTCCCACAATGTATTTCCCAAAGTGGGGGGGACAGAGGCAAGCCCCTCCAATAGACCACAATACTCTATCAAATAATAGAATCCTACAGTTGGAAGAGACCCCAATAATTGTGTTAAGACTCCAAGTCACACCCTCTCAGCCTCAGAGGATGGCAATAGCAAACCTCCTCTGAAGAACACCCAAGAAAACCCTGTGAGAGGCCATAAGTCACCATAAGTTGGAAGTGACTTGAAGGCATAAGCATGCAAATATTAAAAAATCCCAACCCCTTCTGGGCCAAAGCATCTCAGGTAAGGGAGACTCAGCCTGTAATAAGTGCATTGTTGATATTAACCTTAAAAATTGAAATGTCCATAATGTTTAAACCGCTGTGTTTGCAGTGTTCCTCAGTAAGCGGCCCTCCAGAAGCCAGGGAAGTGGTGCCGGGTGGGCGGCAGAACAGCACTCTCCCCAGAGGAACGGCTCGGAGAGGATTAGGCGAGAAAGCCAAACACGGAAAGTGGCTGATTTATTTTTCTTTGCAAATCCTGTGCTTTGGGAGCAATGACCGGGACTATAATCCATCTGGAGCAAAGGGATGGGAGCCCTGGGCAGAATGAGTCAGACAGGAGAGAAACAGGGGATGGGGAATGAAATGGCTCTGGAGGGACACACAGACAAGCAAGCGGCGTCAGTGCCACTTGGCCCAACGTCTTCCCCAGAAGGTGGGCTCATCCCAAGGTGCTTCTCTTGGCCTTTCCAAGCAGGGCTCTGCTGCCAAGAAACCTATTTTTAGCTGTTTTTCATTCTATTTTAAAACCAGGCAGAAGATGACGCGGTGCAGGCCGTGAACTTTGGTGCTTCCCCATCAAGAGGGACAGGAGAGAAGCTCTCTTCGCAAGATAAAAAATGGCCTTGCACAGAGTCAGGCTCTGGGTCCATTGAGCGCAATGGTGGCAGAACCGAGTCCTGATCCCCCAAACCTCTTTTGGTAGCCTCCAGACACTTGAATTAATCGTATCACTCTGTTCTGCTTTGGTCAGGACTCACCTAAAATATTGTGTCCAGTTCTGGGCTCCACAATTCAAGAAGGATATTGACAAGCTGAAGTGTCCAAGGAAGGCGACCAAAATGGTGGACGGTCTGGAAACCAGAAAGTGAGGGATCTGGATATGTTTAGCCTGGAGAAGACAAGATTAAGAGTTAATATGATAGCCATGTTTAAATACTTGAAGGGATGGCATACTGAGGAGGGAGCAAGCTTGTTTTCTGCTGTTCCAGAGACTAGGACCTGGAGCAATGGATGCAAGCTCCAGGAAAAGAGATTCCAAATCAACATTAGGAGGAACTTCCTGACAGTAAGGGCTGTTCAACAGTGGAATACACTCCTTCCTCGGAGTGTAGTGGAGTTTCCTTCCTTGGAGGTCTTCAAGCAGAGGCTGGATGGCCATCTGCCAATGGGGATGCTTTGATTGAGAGTTCCTGCATGTCAGGGGGGTTGGACTGGATGGCCCTTGAGGTCCCTTCCAACTCTACGATTCCATAATTATCTGGAAAAGCTTGGGTTTCATACAGTTGGAAGGCGTTGCAAAGAACATCCAACCCTCTCCCATACAGGAATATACCACTAAAGCAGTCCTGAGAGATGCCCATCCAACCTCTGTTAGATTTGAACCCGGAGCCCTCCATCTTGCCTCCTGGCGTGTTGTTCCCTGGTTCCGGTTTGCTTCTTTGTCCTCATCCTTCCACATAAAGCTACTATTCCACTTTTATCATCTTGGCTCTGTCCTACGGGACCCTGGGATTTGCAGTTTAAGGACGACCATTTGGAATTCTCAGGCAGAGAGCTGCAGCAGGCCATTGGACTACAAATCCCAGGATTCCATAGGCTGGAATCACAGCAGTTAAAGCAGATGATTATCATTATATTACTATTACTACTACTACTATTGTGAATTCTCAGGCAGGGAGCTATAGCATGCCATCGAACTACAAATCCCAAGATACCATACACTGGAACTATGGCAGTTAAAGTAGATTATTATAATTATATACTAGTAGTAGTACTACTATTGTGAATGAGGCCTGGTTGATCCTCTGCTTGTGGCTCATCCCAGCCTGACTCTAAAGTGGAAAAGCAGAGGATGAATTCGTTGGCCACCCAAACTCCGATGTTTCTTCCCATGTTTAAAATGCAATCAGTTTTTTCCCCACATGCAGGAACTCAGTGCACTTTCCGTTTGGTTGGAGCAGTTCTGGAAACACACGGCGCCAGGCGGAAAATATATGGGTTGCCTTTTTTGAATCTTCCCCCGGCGCTGTGTCCCTGGCTCCCTGGCTCCACACACATTTCCATTGCGAGAGGAAAAGAGCCAAGCGGGACTGATGTTTCATCCCAAAATAGGCAATGAATCTAAACAAAGCAGCATAACCTATTCCTTGGAGGCTGCCGCTTATTCAGACAGGCATTGCCTGGGGTGGATGTTTTGCTCGGAGGAAGGCACTGTTGATTTTAAAAGGAGATCTATGTGCCGACTGCTAAAACATAGCACCACAAGAATAGAAAGAATCATAGAATCCTATTAGAAGAGACCCCAAGGACCCTCCAGTCCAACCCCTTTATTCTGCCATGCAGGAACTCTCAAAAGCATCCCTGACAGATGGCATCCAGCCTCTGTTTAAAGACCTCCAAAGAAGGAGCCTTTGAGACCTCTTCTTCCACTGTCAAACAACCCTTATGTCAGGAAGTCCCTAAGGTTTAGGTGGAATCCTTTTCCTGTGACTTGCACCATTGCTCCATTGTGTCCGTTTCTCTGGAGCAGAAGAAACAAGCTTGCCCATCCTCAACATGACATCCTTCTAAAGAACAACACTAACCCTAACCCTTCATGAGGAAACGACTGAGGGAGCTGGGGATGTTGAAAGCCTGGAGAAGAGAAGGTTAGAGGTGATATGATAGCGCCCGTTTAAATATTTGAAGGGATGTCAGATTGAGGAGAGAGCGAGCTTGTTTTTCTGCTGCTGCCACAGAACAGACACAAGGAGCAATGGATGCAAGATGCAGGAAAAGAGAATCCCAGCTCACACATTAGGAAGAACGCTACAAGTCAGGGCTGTTCGACAGTGAAGAGGCTCCACTGGAGTCCTCCTTCTTTGGAGGTCTTCAAGCAGGGACTGGATGGCCACTGTCATTGGGGATGCCTTTGATTGAGATTCCTGCATGGCAGAATGGGGTTGGACTGGATGGCCCTTAGGGTCTCGTTCCAATTCATGATGTCATATTCGCTTCGCCAAAGCTAAACACACCCAGCCCCGACTGTCTCTCCTCAATAGGCCTCATGGTTTCCAGGCCCTTCACCATTTTGGTGAGCCTTCCTTTTGGACACGCTCCAGCTTCTCAACCTCCTCTTGAACTGCAGTGACCAAAACTGGAACACAGTATTCCAGCTGGGACCTGAATAAAGCAGAAGAGAGTGGCCCTATTCTCTATCTAGGTCTTTCAGTGCAACTTTTGGTTGGCCAAAGGCAAGAGTTTAATCTACCCTGGAAGCCCTGACCCCCTCTAATCCATCCAGCCTTTAGATAAGCACAAACAGGCCTGGTCCAGACTGTCCAGACTGCCAAAAATAAAGCTGCTTGGGGGTCCTCGTTTGGGAGGTATGCTAGTTAAATGATGCATGGTCCCTAAGAAGTCTAAGAAGCCTGCAACCAAAGCGCACTCCAATGCTTAGGAATGGAGTGGGGGCTTTGGCGCACCTCCAACGACTCTTAGGACCCATCCATCATTTAAAACAGCATACAGCCAAAGAGACCCAAGCCAACTTTATTTTGGCATCTGGAACAGGCCACAGTTTAGGTCTGCTGGGATTTTGTAATCCCAGCATTGTTTTCCTTTGCTTTGTCCTTTACACCTTCATTACAGGCCCCTAAATTTTTTACTCCGCCTCGACTTATCCACGGGTCAGATCCAAATCCATAACTGTGGCCTCCAAAAATCTGCCTTTGACTTATATACTTAGATACGGCACCTTAATAATAGATCCTGAACTTGTTTCTTTAAAGTAATAGAGAGACTGTATAAATAAGAAGCCGGGATAATGTTTCGCTTGGACAGGACTGTGCTAAGAAAGGCCCTTTTAATGCAGGGAGAGGTTTTCTTGGCAGTGGCTTTACGCGGTATTTTGACAGCTGAGAAGTGAGTATATAAGTTCCAGGAGGAAACAACAGACAAAGAGGCTCTGCTTGGTCCGTTTAATTCAGCGTTTATGACGCGTCGGGGACCAAGGCAAAAGCAAAAGGATTATTTATCAGACTTACGAAGAGTATTGATTAAGATATAAAGGCTTAATATTTGGTAGAGAAGGCTCACAAAATGATGCGTCCCAGAGTCTCCCTAGCGCTGAGCCGGGGGGTAAAAGCGGTCTCAAGCTGGGTTATGCCTGCAGTGTGTTTTGGACTTTCAAGGTGCCCAAGCTTTAAAGTCCCTGCAGATGTTTTGGACTTCACCTCCCAGAATCCCTGGCTGCTGCCCAATCTGGCGTCGGGGAGCTGAAGTCCAAAGCACCCGAGGACTTAAACGTTTGGAAACCATTGGCACAAAATGCGCCTTTAGACAGAGAAGCAATTTTTGCGCACATCCAGATTTTGTGCAAATCTCCAAAGGAAAGCAGAGGAAAACATCTGGAAGAGGGAGGGGGAAAAGAACCCAGAGCAACTGTTACAGCTGGAGAGCGCTCAGCCAATGGTAAGGGAGGATGCCTCCCTGGCCACGCCCCCTCCTTGCCTTCCCTCTCCCTGATTTGGCGGAGGCGCAGACTGCTTCCCCAGCTGGAGGAAAGGCAAAGGCTTGAATGGGGAAAGGGGAGGCAAGAAAGGAGGCAGCCCTGAGGTCTGCTTTGCAGCTCTAGGTTCTCTCTTGAGTCCGTGGCAGCCAGGATGGGGGCAAGCCCTGCGGCTGCTCTCCCCGCGGTCCGCCACTAGCCTGGCCAGCAAAAGGAGCTCTTTGTTCATCCGGAATCGTGGAAGGGAAGAACCTGCCCGCCAAAGACATGTAAGGATGCCTCCCCCCAGACCTCCTCCTCTTCTCTTCTTCCCCTTCTTCCTTTTCCCTCTTCTTCCTTCCTTCTCTTTATTTTCCTCTTCCTACTCCTCGTTCATCACTCCCTCCTCTTCGTCTTATCTCCTCTTTTGTCTTCCTTCCTCATCTTTCGTTCTTTCTTTCCTCCGCACCCTCTTTCTACATTCTTCTCCGTTGTCTTCCTCCTCCGCTTCTTCTTCTCTCCTTGCGCTTCCCCTTCCTCCTAATAGTCTTTTCCGTCTCTTCCCTTCTTCCCCTTGCTTCCTCTTCTTTCCTCCTTGCCTTTTCCTCCTGCCTTTCTCTGCATATGATCTTCCTTCTCTTCGTCCCTCTTCTTCCTCCTCCCTCCTCCTCCTTTCCCTTCCTCCTCGCTTCCTTTCTCTTTCCCCTCCTTTTCTGTTCCTCTTCTCTCTTCTTTCTCAGCATTCCCTCATATTCCTTTCTTCGCCTTCTCTTCATAATTATCTCCTTCTCTTCCTTCCTTCTCTTCGTCCTCCTTCTCCTTCCTCCCCTCCGCTCTTCCTTTTCGTTCTTCTTCCTCCTTCTCCTCCTCCCTGCTTTTCTTTCCTCCTCCTCCTTCCTTTTCTTCTTCCTCTTCCCTCTCTTCCTTTTCTTTCTTTCTTCCTCCTCCCTTCATTTTCTTCTTCCTCTCTTTCTTTTCTTCTTCTTCTTCTTCCCACCGATCTCCGCCTCTCTTCCTTTCTTCCTCTCCTCTGTCCTTTTCTTCTTCCTCTCTCTCCGTTTCTGCTTCCACCTTCTCCCTTCCTCCTCCCTCGTTCGTATTCTTTCCTCCTCCTCTGCCTCTCATCTTCCTCCTCCTCCTCGCTTCTTCTTCACACACCCACTTGAACTTTATTAATTAATTGGAAATGGCTAATCCCCCCTTTCTTTTTCTCATTATAGATATATATAATATATATATAGATATATATGATATAGTGATCCCTCCTATTACTTTGGAAAGCACCATGCCCACAATAGCACTGTTAAAGGATGGGATATGTAAGAAAAGGATGGATGACAGTGGGCCTCTTGTTATCTGCTGGGTTTGATTCCCAGGAATCCCCTAAAATCCATGGATGCTCAAGTTCCCTATATATATCAATGGTGTAGTAAAATACCTATATAAAATGGCAAAATCAAGGTGTGCTTTCTGAAATTGTGTATATATATATATTGATAATATTTTCAAGCTGTGGATAGTTTGCATCTGTGAATAAAGAACCTGTGTTTTATGGAGGAGACCAACTTGGGTTTTAAGGACAATAGAAACCCATTCAAGCTGGGGTTTCCCTTCAAACTCATTGCTATGTTTCTGTACACAACCAAGGAGTGTGGAATCACCAGAGTGATATATTTGATCATGCCTTTCCCCGCTTTCTTTATCATCCTGTATTTGGGACTGTCTCTATAGTCTTCTTGCATTACAGCCATTAATAAAACATCTCTGGTGTAGACCATAAGGAGTCAATGGGAGGACAGAGCTTTCTTTTTCGCGTCGCTAGGCATTCACATCATCGGTTTTGTTCTCTGCCGCCCAGAGGCCCCCGGAACAAAAAGGCAAAAAAAGGGGCCAACCCAAGGGACCCCCCAGAAACGCGCAGGGCGGCAAGGCGCAGGTTTCCCAAACCAACCAAACCAGACAAACAACCCCCACACACAACACCCCCCCCCAACTTCTAGGAATCAAAAAGGCTAAATATATATTTTGCCAGTTACTCTCATAGGGACCCCCAGAACTGTTCTTTTTGCAGGGCGGCAATTTTGCAGGCATGTCCCTTTAGTTTGACACTTGTAGCTACCTTAAAAAATAAATGAAAATGCCACAAGTTGCACTAAAACAGCCACCGCCAATCATCACCAAACCAATGGTGGCAACAATCGGATTATGGTCGGCCCTCAGTATCCATGGACTCTTTATCCAGGGATCAAAAATACTGTTAAAACATAAATTCCAAAAAGCAAACCTGGTTTTGTTATTTTATAGGGGACATATTTTATTATGCGCTATATATAATGGGACTGGAGCACCATGGATTTTTGGTATCCAAAGAAGGTCTGGAACCAAACCCCAGCAGAAACAAGGGCCCACTATAGTAGTAGTAGTAGTAGTAATATAAAACACATTGCATATAATAGGACTTGAGCATTCATGGATTTGGTAATCCACAGAGGCTCCTGAAACCAAACTCCAACAGATACCAAGGCCCTACTGTAATAATAATAATAACACATTGTATATAATGGGACTTGAGCACCATGGATTTCTTATCCATGAGGGTCCGAAACCAACCCCAGCGGATACAAGGGTCCAGTGTAATAATAATAATAATAAATAGCAACGACTCATTGTAAATAATGAGGACTTGATCATCCATGGATTTTGGTGTCCAAGGGGGTCCTGAAACCAAACCCAGCGGATACTAAAGGGCCCATGGTACCATGAAAGCGACAGCAAAATACCGACCGTTTAGTACAGCGCTTCTTATACTGTCGACTGGGAGACTGCCAAGCTCTTTCACAATGTGCCAAGATGGGTCTACAACTTCTTCCCGGAAACGACAGGGACCAGCAGCTAATGGCTCAGGGACCAGCACCGGTCCCAAGGACCACCACTTTAAGAAGATTAGAAATCCCAGAATTTGCAAGAGACCCCAAGAAGGGCCATCCAGTCCAATCACCTTCTGCCATGCAGGAATTCACTATCAAAGCATCCCTGAGAGATGGCCATCCAGCCTCTGTTTTAAAGACCTGCAAGGAAGGAGATTCGAGGGACCCATCTTCCACTGTCGAACAGCTCTCTACTGTCAGGACGTTCCTCCTAAGTTGAGGTGGAATCTTTTTCCTGGGACCGCGTCCAGTCGTTGCATCTTATTCTCGGAGCAGCAGAAAACAGCTCGCTCCATCCTCAACATGACACCCCTTCAAATACTTACTCAGCTTGTAAAACTTACTCAGCTCCTATCCACCACCTTTATTTTATTGTCTTTTCTAATGCATTGGTCATCTCAAGATACAGTGGACCTTGGTATCTGCTAGAGTTTGGTTCAGGTCCCCCCATGGAACTAAAATCCACTGGATGCTCAGTCCCATTAAATACAATACGTGTCCCTATAGAAAGTGGCAAAATCAAGGTTGCTCTTTGGAATATATACATTTTAGTGTCTTCAAGCCATGGAAGATTGATCCTTGGATAAGAAAATTGTGCATACGGAGGCCCAACT
>NC_056532.1:2685705-2694601 GCF_019175285.1 Sceloporus undulatus | reverse complement strand
CCTTCTCCTCCCTCTCTTCCTTTTCTTCCTCCTCCTCTTCCTTTTCTTCTTCCACCTTCTCCTCCTCCATTTCTTCCTTTTCTCCTTCCTCCTCTCCTCTTCGTATTCTTCCTCCTCCTCCTCCTCTTCTTCTTCACACACCCACTTGAACTTTATTATTATTGAAATGGCTAATCCCCCCCTTTCTTTTCTCATAATATATATATATATATATATATATATATATATATATATATGAATTGCCCTCCTATTACTTTGTAAAGCACCATGCCCAGCAATAGCACTGTATAAAGGATGGATATGTATAAAGGATGGATATGTATAAAGGATGGATACAGTGGGCTCTTGTTATCTGCTGGGGTTTGATTCCAGGAATCCCCTAAAATCCATGGATGCTCAAGTTCCACTATATATATACAATGGTGTAGTAAAATACCTTATATAAAATGGCAAAATCAAGGTGTGCTTTCTGAAATGTGTGTATATATATATATTGTAATATTTTCAAGCTGTGGATAGTTGCATCTGTGAATAAAGAACCTGTGGTTATGGAGGGAGACCAACTTGGGTTTTAAGGCAATAGAAACCCCTTCTAAGCTGGGGTTTCCCTTCAAACCCATTGCTATGTTTCTGTACACACCCAAGGAGTTGTGAATCACCAGAGTGATATATTTGATCAGGCCTTTCCCCGCTTTCCTTATCATCCTGAATTTGGGACTGTCTCTATAGTCTTCTGCATTTACAGCCATTAATAAAACAATCTCTGTGTATGACCATAAGGAGTCAATGGGAGGACAGAGCTTTCTTTTGCTTCGCTGAGCATTCACAGATCATCGGTTTTTCTCTCCTGCTCCAGATGTGTTCTTCCCTAGGAATCAAAAAGGCTAAATATATATGTTTTGCCATGTTACTCTCATCAGGGACCCCCAGAACTGTTTCTCTTTTGCAGGGCGGCAATGTTGGCAGGCAGGTCCCTATTAGTTTTGACTACTTGTAGCTACCTTAAAAATAAATGAAAATGCCACAAGTTGCACTAAAACAGCCACCGCCATCATCACCAAACCAATGGTGGCAACAATCGGATTATGGTCGGCCCTCAGTATCCATGGACTCTTTATCCAGGGATCAAAAATACTGTTAAAAACATATAAGTTCCAAAAAGCAAACCTTGGTTTTGTTATTTTATAGGGGACATCATTTTATTATGCCGCTATATATAATGGGACTTGAGCATCCATGGATTTTGGTATCCAAAGAAGGTCCTGGAACCAAACCCCAGCAGATAACAAGGGCCCACTATAGTAGTAGTAGTAATATAATAACACATTGCATATAATAGGACTTGAGCATTCATGGATTTTGGTATCCACAGAGGCTCCTGGAACCAAACCCTAACAGATACCAAGGTCCTACTGTAATAATAATAATAGCACATTGTATATAATGGGACTTGAGCATCCATGGATTTTCTTATCCATGAGGGGTCCTGAAACCAATCCCCAGCGGATATCAAGGGTCCAGTGTAATAATAATAATAATAAATAGCAACGACTCATTGTATATAATGAGACTTGATCATCCATGGATTTTGGTGTCCAAAGGGGGTCCTGAAACCAAACCCCAGCGGATACTAAGGGCCCATGGTACCATGAAAGCGACAGCAAAATACCGACTGTTTAGTACAGCGCTTCTTATACTGTCTGATCTGGGAGACTGCCAAGCATTCTTTCACAATGTGCCAAGGATGGGTGCTACACTTCTTTCCCGGAAACGTACCAGGGACCAGCAGCTAATGGCTCAGGGACCAGCACCGGTCCAAGGACCACCACTTTAAGAAGTATTAGAATCCTAGATTTGCAAGAGACCCCAAGAAGGGCCATCCAGTCCAATCACCTTCTGCCATGCAGGAATTCACTATCAAAGCATCCCTGAGAGATGGCCATCCAGCCTCTGTTTAAAGACCTGCAAGGAAGGAGATTCGGAGGGACCATCTTCCACTGTCGAACAGCTCTTACTGTCAGGACGTTCCTCCTAATGTTGAGGTGGAATCTTTTTTCCTGGAGCTTGCGTCCATTGCTCTGTTGCATCTTATTCTCTGGAGCAGCAGAAAACAAGCTCGCTCCATCCTCAACATGACACCCCTTCAAATACTTACTCATGCTTGTAAAACTTACTCATGCTCCTATCCTACCACCTTTATTTTATTGTCTTTTCTAATGCATCTTGTCATCTCAAGATACAGTGGACCCTTGGTATCTGCTAGAGTTTGGTTCAGGTCCCCCCGTGGATACTAAAATCCCTGGATGCTCATGTCCCATTAAATACAATACGTGTCCCTTATAGAAAGTGGCAAAATCAAGGTTTGCTCTTTGGAATATATACATTTTTAGTGTCTTCAAGCCATGGAAGATTGAATCCTTGGATAAGGAAATTGTGCATACGGAGGCCCAACTGTACATTCAAACTATGATAGCCTCAGTTGGGTCATTTTGGCTTCTAGGTTGAGTTCAGGCTTGGTTTGCTCTCGGATTCATTGATAGGTCTTTTTGGCGTCCAATATTATTTGCTGGAGTTGAAATTGGAGCAGATTCCGAAACGGCAGCATTTGTTCATCTTGCTGTAACAGAACCAGGGATTGAATCTGTTGTGTGGGTTTCCAAGGCCGAGCTGGGATTCGAACCCAGGTCTGCAGAGCCATAGTCCAATGCTTAAACCGCTACAGGCTCTCCAACTGAGGTATATTTGTCAGGTAGGCCAATGGTACCCCAGGTTTTTAAAGACCCTTGGACCCAGGCTGTCTGAAAGACTGTGGCTTTGTGAGCGTATTCAAGGATGCAGCATTGTAGAATGAATGCAGTTTGACTCCACATGGCTCAAGGTTATGGAACTCTGGGATTTGTAGTTTGGTGAGACATTTAGCCTTCTCTGTCAGGGACCTCTAGTGCCGCAATGAACTGCAAATCCCAGGATTCCATAGCACTGAGCCATGGCAGCTAAAGCAGTATCAAACTGCATTTTTTCCTGCAGATGCAGCCTAGGACTCTAAAGAGACCAGGATTTGAGTCTTTTGAACTGTTTTAACTTTGCACTTTTAATGCAATTCAGTTCAGTTATTCAGTTGTTTTGTATAAATAGGACATTCAGCTATACATAGTTTCAGGATGGGATTTTTGTGAGCCACTTTGCATTTCATGTTGGGATTACAGCTGGAGAATAACTAACTAACTAACCAACTAACTGAATACTGTACCAGGCAGTTGGATGGACAATATCCATGGAGAAGAGGAACTGTGCTTTTGGAAAGCCAAGTGATATGCGCTATTTGGGAGCATGTGTCTATGGAATTAGGCATCTATTGGTGCATTGTTTGAGAAAGGAGCCTTGCAATGGGATTCTTGCAACAGTCCTCCTGCTTGAGCTTTTCTGTAGTCCAAAAAGGGAATGCTTCCAAGAACCAGGAGTAAGCAAGGAGCAAAGAACGCTTTAGTGTTTAGCTATTTTGGGTGCGCATGTGTGTGTGTCTCTGTTTATACGGAAGAAGAAAAAATCTGCTTTGGATAAAAAATCCCGGTATTATCCTCGGATTTCAGATTTGGTCAAGCGGGAGCTGAGAGCGGGGGAGTTATTGGACGCTACCGACAGCCGTGAACGCTTTCTTGGCAACAAATCCCACTTTGCGCCTTAGCTTTGTCTTTTTAAAAGTTGTGCATATTTCAAAGGCAGAAGCCTCTGGTGCAGGGCTTGACTTTGGCATGCATCATGCCTTCTTTTTCTGTTATTTGTGCATGAGTGCCGATGTTTATGGTGTGAAAATGGCACTCATCCAGGTGCCTATGTTGGAGCTGTGAGTTTATCCAAAACTTTAGGCATTTAAAATGTGTTGCATTTAAATGCAGTTCTGGCGAGTGAGAGAACCTAACCATCAGTTATGTCTTTTTAAAAAATAGAAATATACTGTACATGCAATTGGGTGCCCAGTATACAAACCCTTCTGATACAGTCGCCTTTCCATATACATGGATTCTTTGTCCACAAATTCAATCACCCGCGGCTCTAAAATGTCCAAAACGATATCTAAATTGCACAAAGCTGACCTCGATTTTGCCATTTTACATAAGGGTCGCCGTTTTCCTATCCGTTGCATTTAACGGGATTTGAATATCCATGGATTTTGGTAACCAAACCCAAGCGCATCCCAAGGCCCCGCTGTAAAACAGTGTCAGAGTCCAACGCTTATGGAGGAAAACAACTCCCAGAGTCTGTTAGCTTTATATGCGCAATGTCTGGGAAGAATAGGAAACAGCCACTTTATTGAATCTTGCTTACTCATGCAGTTGAAAAGATGTGCAATTGTTCCCCAAGCAGCATCTTTCTTTCTTTCTTCCTTTCTTACAGACACTGTGCAAAACGGCAGGTGGGCCTATTTCTATGCTGTGATGGCCTAACATCACATTTACTATGTGAAGTCGAAGGCTTTCATGGCCAGCATCCATAGTTTTTCGTGGGTTTTTGGGCTCTGTGTCCATGTTCTGGAAGAGTTTATTCCAGCATCTGTGGCTTCGGCATCTTCAGAGAATGCTGGCATGGAAGAGAGTTGGGGATATCAATAATGTGTGATCCTGGGTAAGGAGGAGTGATTCCCATGTTGATCTGTGTATTGTCCTGTTGTTGATGTACCCTGAGGCTCGGCCATCAACAACAGAATACACAGATCAACATGGAAATCACTCCTCCCAATCTAGAATCAAACAGTATCTATATCTATATATCTACACACACACATACACACACCCCACTCTCTTCCATGCTATCACTCTCTGAGAATGCCAGTGCCACAGATGCTGGTGAAACGTCAGGAATAAACTCCTCTAGAACATGGCCCACAAAAAACTATCACATTTACTCTTTAACTTTCCCCTCGAACCCAAATGCGCCGAGTGGCACACGTTTTAAAAATGATTACAGCCATCCATCCACATTCACAGATTCTGCATCCAGGGGTTAAACCATTCATGGCTTGAAATGTTGTTACTGTGAGTCTTTGAGTTGTTTCCAACTTACGGTGACTCTAAGGTGAAACTATCACAGGGTTTTCTGGAGCTGAAAGTGTGTGATTCAACCAAGTGGGTTTCCATAGCCAAGCAGGGAAGCGAACCCTGATCTCCAGAGTCACAGTCCAGAGCTCAAACCACTACACCATGCTAGTTTTACTTGCTGTATAATGTCATGTGCCTTGACTTTATCTATGTATCTATGTTACAAACTGGAGGCAAATTGGTTAAATCCCATGCAGAAACAGGATTTAAAAATCCACTTTTGCGGGTTGTTTTTCAGACATGTTGGCATCAATGAGAAATAATGCGACATTAATCTGAACGCAAAGTCGACAAAACACACTCTTCTTTACTTTCGGGAAGTAAAGTAAAGTAAGGAAGTTTTTCTTCCTTACTTTAAATCAAATTTCTGCACAGGATCCATCCTATGTGATAAATTGCTAGGTTTCTCCCTAAGGGATGTATATTTGTATGTATATGTCTGTATATAATAAGCCCCACAAAACAGTACACCACTATGGCTCTCTTTAAAACATTTCCCCTTCCCCCCCTAAAAAATCCCAAAAGCAAACTCTGATTTTGCCATTTTATATTGGGACGCCGTTTTGTTATTCCACTGTATGCAACGGGATTTGAACATCCATAGATTTTGGTAACCAAACCCCGGCAGATACCAAGGGACCACTGCACCTTACAGAATCTATCAGTAGCAATTGGTAATGATAGCTATAACAGGTCTTTCGTGTTCAGAGCAGTCGTGGCGAGTGAGTTCCATGTCAGGGAGGCGGTGAATCCAGTCCAGGGTTTAATACAGGCTTCAAAAGAGCTGGACATAGTCAAGAATAGATTTAGCACTTTGGAGAACGTCTGGATAAGGCTAGGGACCTTTCCCTGGGCTTGACTGCTGTTGCGTACATGGAACATACATGCGCAGGTTTAGGATTTTGGCCAGTCAGCATTACTCTTAAACAACCAGATACTTGTAGAATTCAAAGATATAGCCGTGTTAGTCTGTAGAATCAATATGTAGAGCAGTGGTTCCCAACCTGTGGGTTGGGACCCCTTTGGGGTCGAACGACCCTTTCATAGGAGTCGCCTAAGACCATCAGAAAACACATATGTGCATATAGCAATGAAAATAATGTTATGGCTGGTGGTCACCACAACATGATGCGGCATTAGGAAGGTTGAGAACCACTGATGTAGAGGGATCTCGTAGCACCTTTGAGAGTCACAGAAAGAAAGAAGTTGGCAGCATGAGCTTTCCTAGGCTTAAGTCTGCTTCCTCAGATGCATCCCAGGCACATTATTGTTTGTTAACTTAATTGGGATAAATTATTTGCGCAGTGTCAAAGTAACCTGCGAGTTAGAGTGTACCCGATGTCAAATGCATCTGAGGAAGGAGACTTAAGTCTGTGAAAACGCATGCTGCCAACTTCTTTCTTTTGGTTAGTCTCAAAGCTGCTGCAAGATCTCTCTCCAACAAGAAGATACTGTACTTGGTAATATGGTTTTTGTTCCGATTTCCCGACCGTTCTGCGCCTCTGCCCTCTTCCTAACTCCTTGGCGTTCTTTTGACAGCTGAGATTACTTCTGCCATAGAATCGTAGAGTTGGAGCCCTTGCTTCAGAAGCAGGGAGGGAAATAAATAAGAGATGCACTCTCCATCCCTCGCCTCCCATGCGCAAATGCCCCAGGTCATGCCTTGCAACTCCCTCCCTAACCTCCTTGCATTGTATTCTCTGGTGACAGAGGAGAAGGCGAGCCCATTAATATATTAAAAAGAAAACTCCCTGGGTAAGCCGCAGTGCCCTTGCGAACTGGATCATGCGAGGCCAGTGATCCCACCATGCTTCAAAGAGCTTAAGAAAGCTACTTCTTTGGATGACAAAACCCATAATCCCCCAGCCAGCATGACCAGGGAGGACCTGTAGTCCCGAATCTCCCTGTTGTCTCACCTGCTTCTTTGTCTGAGCTCATAGCTGTTTATTGTGATACTCAAAATGGTGGTCCGGAGCCTGTGCCACAAGAGTTTGCAAGGTTTTGAAGAAACTGCAAATAGGATAATACAGAATCATCACTGTTGGAAGAGACTGCAAAGGCCATCTAATCCAACCCTCAGCCATGCACAATATAGAACTAAAGTACATCTCAGTGATGCCCATCCAAGATGCATTTAAAGGAGAGCCTACCATTCTCTAAAGCAGTCCATTCCACTGTCCAAAAGCTCTTACTGTCAATAGGTTCTAGTAGAGCCTAAATACTCTAAAGGCACCAGATCCTGTCTGGCCTTGGAACCTAAGCAGGGACATCTCCAGGCAATACACTACTAATCCTTCCATATTTGTGACTTTGATATGTGCAGCTTTGATTATTCACGGATTTGATTAATATGTTCTCTCTAGGAATATCTAGGTCCTCCAGTGCAACTCTATGGTCAACTTAAATTAAAAGCTGCACCAAAAGACCTAGAGATCCCTAGAAAGAATACTCTACTAGGCCTTTGTATCTCCTCCAGACCAGTTCTATGGTCAGTGTCTGTCGGACGTTGACCACAAAGTCGCACTGAAAGACCTAGAGATCCCTAGAGAGAATACTCTACTAGGCCTTTGTAGCTCCTCCAGGTCAGTTCTATGGTCAGTGTCTGTCAGACGACGACCACAGAGTTGCACTGAAAGACCTAGAGATCCCTAGAGAGAATACTCTACTAGGCCTTTGTAGCTCCTCCAGCGCACTTCTATGGTCAGTGTCTGTCGGACGTTGACCAAAGAGCTGTCCTGGAGGACCTAGAGATTCCTAGAGAGGTGTCCTCTCCGGTAAAAACATGGTATTTTTTGTTATTTGCAGTTTTTCCATATTTGTGGGGGTCTTGTCCCCCAAACCCTAGCAAATATGGAGGGACAAGTGTACTTTGATGGAAGACCACCAATGAATACCAGGTGTGTTGCAGAGGAAGGCAATACCAAACCACCTCTTAGTCTTCCTTGCTTAAGAAAACCCTATGAAAAGTCCATGAAGCTGCCGTAAACTGACAGGCGACTTGATACACATTGAGTATCCCTTATACAGAATTCCAAAAATCTGAACTATTCCAAAATTGTCCACATGAGAGGCTGTGATAGTGACACCTCTGCTTTCCGATGGTCATTGTACACAGACTTACTGTATATACTCATGTATAAGTCTAGACATTTAGGTCAAAAACTGACCCCAAAAACCTGAGTCGACTTATCCACAGGTCAATGTAAGTACTTTATCTTAACTCTTATTTAAAAGAAGGTGAAAAGCAAGAGTACAACCCGTCCTGGAAGCACCGACTCCCTCTACTCTCTCATCTATCCAGCCTTAAGAGTAGGCACAAAGAGTTATATCTGATGGAATTTTGTAAGCTCTTTGACATTGTTTTGCTTTGCTTCATCCTTTAGATCCATCTACTGTATGTTGCATCTCTTCCTCTTGCCATTTTGAGAGACAGACTGCAAAGTGTCATCTTATGCGCCATATGCTCCATCTGCCCTGATTTGTCACTGAACTCTTTCAGCTGCTTTTAAAATGTCCCGGTTTCCATCTGCGAAACACTGGAAAGTATGTTGCGCTCAGAATTCCTTTGCTGGCTGGGGATTCTGGGAGCTGTAGTCCAAAAATTAGTTCTGTAGAAGGTCTTCTGACAGACCAAAACATGGAAATTCTCATACAATGAACCCTTGGGATATAAAATCCAAGCTATAAAAATCCGTAGATGCTCAAGTCCCATTATGTCCAACAGTGTAGTCAAATAGTCCAATTAAAAAGATTGTATGTACAGCGTTGTGTAAATTTACAAGTGCTTTATAAATAAAGGT
>NC_056532.1:2684211-2685695 GCF_019175285.1 Sceloporus undulatus | reverse complement strand
TAATAATAATAATAATAATAATAATAATAATAATAATAATAATAATAATAGTGCCCCTTATATCAAATGGCAAGATTTTTGGAATATATATATATATATATATATGAATATTTTCAAACCGTGGATGGCTGAATCTATGGATAGGGAATCTGTGAATATGGAGGTCCGGTTGTATTTTATCGTGACGTTCCTTATATATGTATAAACTGAAAGAGTTAGCATTGTCTATTTTACAATTGCACTTCTTTCTCCTCTCCAAAACCTGAGCACAGAGAGACGCTTCTCAGCCCATATCATAAAAAACATGTGTGTCCCCCCCCCCTCCGCCTTCTCTATTTGGGTTGCTGGGCCTTTGGTGTTGAATAAACAGCTTCCCTAAAGGTCAACCTCAAATCATTTCCTCACTCTGGTCTAGTTTATAGGCTTTGTTGACAGAACCACAAGGTCTCCAGTTACCCAGGGAGGACTTTCCAGTGAAATACATACACAGAAACACGCTTTGCCCGGGGAGGGGAAGCGGTGCAAGAAGACCTGCTATATAATCTCTAAGAAAACCCTTAAGCAAGGGGGAAATATTAGTCACGGCAAAAGGAAACCACGGCGGGTGTGTAGTTGAACACACACAGCAGGCAGAAGCCAAAACATTTCAAAAGAGAGGCCAAAGTTAAGCGTTGGAGGTGGCACAAAACAGATCTGTGCAACCGTGCTACAAAGATGCTTGGTTTGGCTGACGTAGGGTGCATCTACACTGTAGAAATAACACGGTTTGACACCACTTTAACTGCCCCGGCTCCGTCCGGCAGAATGCCGGGATTTGTAGTTCGGTGCCCTCTTTGCCACAGAAGGCTAAAGACCTTGCAAAACTACCCACCCCAGGATTCCATATTATGGACCTACAGTACTTAAAGTTGTATCGAACTGCATTATTTCTACGGTGTAGGTCAGTGATGGTGAACCTTTTACAGACCGAGTGCCCAAACTGCAACCCAGACCTCACTTATTTATTACAAAGTGTCACGTCCCTCTGGCTTTCTAGTAAGAAACTCTGGCAAACTTTGTGCTCGGGCGACAGCATGTGTGCCCACAGAGAGGGCTCTGAGTGCCACCTCTGGCACGCGTGCCATAGGTTCGCCATCACTGGTGTAGGTGATATTAGGACAGTAATTAGCGTTTACTGTTATATTGCACAAATTAAATTAACAAACAATGCGTAGCTATAGATTTTTGTGGGTTTTTCGGGCTCTGTGGCCATGTTCTAGAAAGGTTTATTCCTGAAGTTTATTCCTGGAGGAGCTACAAAGGCCTAGTAGAGCATTCTCTCTAGGGATCTCTAGGTCTTTTGGTGCAACTTTGGGTTAAATTTGACCACGGAGTTAATAAATAATAAATAATAAAGTTTTTATTTATATACCGCACCTTCCTCAGATCAGGGCGGTTTACACAAGTTACAATTACACATACAATGCATTAAAAACAAACACCAT
>NC_056532.1:2681698-2684111 GCF_019175285.1 Sceloporus undulatus | reverse complement strand
GTTGCACTGGAGGAGCTACAAAGGCCTAGTAGAGCATTCTCTCTAGGGATCTCTAGGTCTTTTGGTGCAACTTTGGGTTAAATTTGACCACAGAGTTGCACTGGAGGAGCTACAAAGGCCTAGTAGAGCATTCTCTCTAGGGATCTCTAGGTCTTTTGGTGCAACTTTGGGTTAAATTTGACCACAGAGTTGCACTGGAGGACCTAGATATTCCTAGAGAGAACATATTAGTCAAATCCGCTTATATGGATTTAAGTGTGTATAGCAAAGCTAGTGCTTGGAATAAGCTTTTTTCCCCTTAACATATTGTATGAGTTTATTAATATAAACATTGTACCTTACACAAACCAACTCCTTTCCACCTCCAAAAAAAGTCTCTTTCTTTGGAGGTTTTGGAGGCTGGGATGGCCATTGTCCGGAGTGCTTTGATTATATAATAATAATAATAATAATAATAATAATAATAGTATTTATTTATATCCCGCCCAATTACTGGGAATCGGGGCGGCTTACAACAGTGGGGATAATACAAAGCAATAACAATAAACATGAAAATAATAAAACAATATAACAAAGCAATACATAGTAAATAATAATGTATTCCTGCATGGCAAAAGGGGGTTGGTTTGGATGACCCTTGGGGTCCATTCCAACTTTTATGATTCTCCCGGAAACATGAAAGTGATAACCAGCCTCCGAAAGGCTAAACCTTTGCCAGGCAAGTCTTTTTCCTTCCTTTACAGCAGGCCTGCCTGCATTTCCCCCCTCCTTTTAATGGCTGTTTATTTTTCAGCCGAATAATGAAATTTCCTTCCCTTTGGCTCACAAATGATTAACAAGCTCTGCTCGGCCGGGGAGCTGTGGGTGATGAACATGGGATATAATGTGCTTCCATTTATTCCGTCCCACTCCCTTTGCCCCATGCGGATTCCTTCCCTCCCCGCATTGCTAGTTTAAAATGAAGAGTGTGGGGGCGGCTCACAAATAGCTGGAAGGGATGTTCTTTCCATGCTTTACGTGCCTTCGGACCCCCCTATGAGATTTTTTCACCAAGGTTATTGATCATCGCCCAACACAAAAATGTTCCAACCCTCCATGACGCACAACATGTGCAATACAGTGCTCAGCGTCTCTGCATCTGCACTGCAGAAATGATCCACTTTGACTGCCATGGCTCCATGCTATAAAATCCTGGGATCTGTAGCTTGTAATGGCTGTTTAGGGTGGACACCCAAATGTGTCCTTTTATTCCAATTTTTTTTGAGGTAACTACTTTAGTTACTTATGAGAAAGTGGACTCAGAGTCCAATGACTGTGTAGAGCCATTGCAATATGCTCTTTTATTCAGATTTTTCTGAGTAACTATTTTAGTTACTTATGAGGAAGTGGACCCATATTGTAATGACTATGTAGAGTCATTACAATGTGTCCTTTTATTTAGAATTTTTTCTAACTACTGTAGTTACTTATGAGAACATGAACTCAGAGTCCGGTGACTGTGTAGAGCCATTGCAATATGCCCTTTTATTCAGATTTTTTTCTGAGACAACTAGTTACTTATGAGCAAGTGGACTCAGATTCCAATGACTGTGTGGAGTCATTGCAATATGCTATTTTATTCATTTGTTTAGGTAACTACTTTAGTTACTTATGAGAACATGGACTCAGATTCCAATGACTGTGTAGAGTCATTGCAATATGCTATTTTAGTCATTTGTTTATGTAACTACTTTAGTTACTTATGAGGAAGTGCACTCAGACTGTAATGACCATGTAGAGTCATTACAATGTGTACTTTTATTTAGAATTTTTTCTAACTACTTTAGTTACTTATGAGAAAGTGGACTCAGATTCCAATGACTGTGTGGAGTCATTACAGCATGCCCTTTTATTCATATTTTTTAGGTAACTACTTTAGTTACTTATGAGCAAATGGACTCAGATTGTATGGAGTAGAGTGGACATCCTGAATGTGTCCTTTTATTCATATTTTTAAAATGTGGTAACTAGTTACTTATGACAAAGTAGGCTCAGCTTGTAATGGCTGTTCTAATTTTTTTCTGAGGTAACTACTTTAGTTACTTATGAGCAAGTGGACTCATATCAATGACTGTGTAGAGTCATTGCAATATGCCCTTTTATTCAGAATTTTTTTTAGGTAACTACTTTAGTTACTTATGAGAAAGTAGACTCGGCTTGTAATGACTGCTTAGGGAGGACACCCAAATGTGTCCTTTTATTCCGAATTTTTTCCTGAGGTAACTACTTTAGTTACTTCTGAGAAATGGAGTTAGATTGTAAAGAGTCATTATAATGTGTCCTTTTATTCAGATGTTTCCCCCCTGAGGTAACTACTTTAGTTCCTTCTGAGGAATGGAGTCGGATTGTAAAGAGTAATTATAATGTGTCCTTT
>NC_056532.1:2680592-2681688 GCF_019175285.1 Sceloporus undulatus | reverse complement strand
TATTCCCAATTTTTCCCTGAGGTAACTACTTTAGTTACTTATGAGGACTGGAGTCAGATTGTAAAGAGTCATTATAATGTGTCCTTTTATTCCGAATTTTTCCTGAGGTAACTACATTAGTTACTTATGAGGACTGGAGTCGGATTGTAAAGAGTCATTATAATGTGTCCTTTTATTCTGAACTTTTTCCTGAGGTAACTACTTTAGTTACTTATGAGGAATGGAGTCGGATTGTAAAGAGTCATTATAATGTGTCCTTTTATTCTGAATTTTTTCCTGAGGTAACTACTTTAGTTACTTATGAGGAATGGAGTCGGATTGTAAAGAGTCATTATAATGTGTCCTTTTATTCCGATTTTCTTTTTTCCTGAGGTAACAACTTAATGACTTAATGGGTAAAACGGCTGTTTAAACACTGTCACTGCAGTATCTTTTGTGACGGGGCCAAAGAAGTACAATGGCAACTTTTGAAATTACATTTTCCACATGGTGGAAAATGTAATTTCAAAAGCCTGCCCTCCCTTTCCGCCGGCCCAAGTTTGTGGCAACTCAGCGGTGGAGGCACTTGGCGTGTTTGCGCAACGCAATGCCGGCAATGGCCTCCCATTTGGCCTTGTTTCCATGAAAGCCTAGAAACCACAAACTCTTTGGAGGCCGCAAGCCTTCAACGTAATGGAGTCTGGTTCATAATGGAGTCTGGTTCTATCTCCTCCTTAGCCATTAATAAAATTAAATTATGAAACTCCATTTCGTTGTTGTCGTCGTGTGCTTTCAAGTTGTTCCTCACTTACCGCAATCTATTTTTAATATTTTAATAATTTAATTCTGTTTTACTGTCTTACTTTTCTCTGTTTTTAATTGCACCGTTCGTCATTTCCCCTCGCCCCACAATTCACAAATACACACGCCTTTTAAACATTACAAATGCTCTGTCGTTACACGAAGCTTACATTATTGTTTAATTTACAGCGCTTTATAAATAAAGGTTAATAATAATAATAATAATACTTCCCATATGCGCTCAATAAATACACATTGAATGCACAAAAAACTTAATAAATGCACATTATATGCGCTCAATAAATGCACATTAAAT
>NC_056532.1:2665838-2680582 GCF_019175285.1 Sceloporus undulatus | reverse complement strand
GCATGAAATTTCTCAATAAATGCATTTATATGCTCAATAAATGCACATTAAACGCATGAAATTTCTCAATAAATGCATTTATATGCTCAATAAATGCACATTAAACGCATGAAATTTCTCAATAAATGCATTTATATGCTCAATAAATACACATTGAATGCACAGAAATCCTCAATAAATTGCACATTATACACGTTGCAAGTTTTTGAAGCTCCACTGCCTCTTTCTGCCTGATGAAGAAGCCAGTGGAGCTTTGAAAGCTTGCGACATAGATTTTGTGCATTTTGGTTGATCTGATAAAGGCATCACTGTCTGGTGGATTTGGAATGATGCTTTCCTTTGCTCTGTGGCCAAGACAGCTATCCCTGGATGTGTTTTCAGGTTGTAATGTGTCCTTTCTCAGAACTGTCTTTATGACTTTGCAGGCGCTGCAGCGGGAAGAGCTCCTGGGAGCTGTAGTCCAACTTTTATATTTCAATGGATAAATTGTTTTATTACTGCATATGACTTTCGGATTGTGTGCCATGTGCATGTTTTATGTTGTTTGATGATGCTGTAAAGTACTGTGCAAAACTTAGGGCCCTATATAAATAAACATTAATAATAATAATAACAACAATAATAATAATAATACATTGTTTGTCCCTCTGCCCCAAACCACAGCTATAGGGAAAATGCAGACTGCCAAGTCGACATACCAGATTTCCATGGGATAGAAATCTCTCGTTCTCTACTCCACTTTGGTGCTCTTTGCTGATTTATATATATATATGTAAATGTATATGGATGTGTGTGTATTTCTTTTTCTTTCAGTACAGGCAGCAGTGACCCTTACTGTATTGTGAAAATCGACAATGAAGCCATTATTAGGTAAGCATATCTGACCATATATATATATATATCTGACCATATATATTCATCTCATCACCCTAAACCAACCCCAAATGGGGATGCATCAAATGACAAATCCTATCTCCTCCTTGTTGAACCCGAAATTGTCTATACGGTAAAAATAATGCAGTTCGGGATCACTTTAAGCACTGCAGCTCCATCCGATGGGGTTTGTAGTTTAGCGAGGTCTTTAGTCTTCTCTGCCAAAGCCTGCCGGCGCGTCACAAAACAACAAACCCCAGATGGAACCATGACACTTAAAGTGGTATCGAACTGCATTATTTCTACAGTACAGATGCGCCGTGACATGAAACAGGGTCTTCTCAGTGGCTGCCCCTAAACTTTGGTGCTTCCAAATGGCTCTCTCATTGCTGTCATCCTGTTGGAAAAGACGCTGCGGAAATAATCCAGTTTGGGACCGCTTTAACTCAATGCTAGGGAAACCGTAGTTTTGTGAGACCTTTAGCCTTCTCTGGGTCCTAGAGCCGCAATAAACTACAATTCCCAGGAGTCTCGAACCAGATTTATTTCTGCAATGTGTGTTTTGGACCTTACAAATGACCCCCTTCCAAGTGTTTTAGTTTGGCAGGGACCATTCCGATTGATCCTCTGCTGTCCCACTTTTTAAGTTCCTTTCAAAAAGTCCCGGTTTCTTTCTCCTCCTTCCGCTTTCCTCCTTTCTCCCCAGTTTCCTTCAATTGCTGCAAACTTCCATTCAAAGTGCAAAACTCATATCAAACCGGCAGGGAAGAAATGGAGAGGAAGGGATAAAAATGGTCTTTTCTTGGCCGGCCGCGTCCCGGTTTTGCGTCTGCGAGACGTCGGGGACAAACTAATCTAAAGCCAACAATAAATGAGGAAAGAAACACAATAATATGTTGCGAGTGAGTCAGCCTCTCCAATAAAAGAGATAATAGAAAAGGCTTTATTGTTTTCCTGCAGACACCAAAGGACCTTTGGTCTCTGGTGTTTGCCCAACATGTCTCATTTTAAAAGGAGGTTGAGAGCTTTAAAATGGCTGTCAGATGTGAAAACCTAGTTCTGTCAGGGGTTTCAGGGGGTCAAGGCGCATGCAAGGGCGGCAAATGAGGGCAATGCCCCAATAAAAATCCTACATCCCAGATTAAATTTTCCTTCTATTGCCAGGTTTACAGCGTTGGGGTTGACCATTTGGAAACACATCTTGAGTCTCCTTTTATCCGAAGTGTTTTGGATTTCAGAGGTCCAAAACGCACTGCAGAAATAACCCAGTTACTGTATTATTATTAAGCTTTATTTATAGAGCACTTTATCACAACGCTTTCCTCTCCCAGGACTGCAACCATGTGGAAAACCCTCTTTCCTTTCTGGGGCGAGGAGTACGACGTCCACCTCCCTCCCACTTTCCACTGCGTGTCCTTCTACGTGATGGACGAAGACGCGCTAAGGTATGACGCTACTTCCTGAGGAGTACCATATATACTCGACTATAAGTCGATCTCATGTATAAGTCAAGGGCAGGTTTTTGGGGTCCATTTTTAGACCTATACATGAGTATATACAGTAGATCCTTCCTCTTGAGTCCCTTTTTCATAGCTATTGTGCCTACAGCCACAACAGTCAACCTTTCCAGGTGGAAAGAGTGGCCATGAACCCTACCTAGAGTTGCTCTCCATTGTGCATTGGATAGAAATGCAACTTGCACCGTGAAGTGGCTCCTGGTCATGCTCTTCCATTCTATCCCTAGTCTTCCCATATCAGTTCTTAGTGGACACTTGGTCACCGCCGATTTCACTTAGTATTTGAAGTTCTTTCTTAGGTTTCTCCCCCTAAAGATTTCTTTCCCCCTCGATCCTCAAATCTTTAGATTCAAGCCATCTTGCTGTTGAAGATATCCCACTGACCTTGTTTTGTGTCTCTTGGTGTCTTGTCTTGTCTTAGCCGGGATGACGTTATTGGGAAGGTCCACCTCACACAAAGTCTCTTGGCTGAACATCCCAAAGGTAGGATTTGTATTATTTCTACAGTGTAGAAGCACCTGGAACGGTATAAATGCGTAATGCAAAAGAGACCTAACCTATAGTGTTTTACTATAATAACAAAACTTGTTATTATCAGGTTTTGAGCTGCACTGTGCTTTATGCTGCTGAATTGTCTTAGGCCGTGTAACTCATTAGACCAGATCCAAACATGCTCAGCTTCCGAAATCAGAAAAGACCTGATGTATTGGTTGTGAGTTCTTCCTATCTTGCAAATCCCTTCTCTCTGTCCCTCCTTTGGTTCCCAGGCTACAGCGGTTGGCTGAACCTCACCGAAATTGATCCAGATGAAGAGGTCCAAGGGGAAATCCACCTCCAGATGGAAATTGTTAGCAGCAGGGCTGGGAGGAAACTCCGCTGCACTGTGTTTGATGCCAGGTAAATCCAAATTACAAGCCCTTCAAATGTCCAGATTTGGAAGGGAGAGTCTTCAACAATCCTCTGCCATCCCACTTTTTCAGCTGCTTTTAAAATGTCCCGGTTTCTCTCTCTTCCTCCCGCTTTCCCCCTTTGGCCTCAACTTACTTCATTTGCTGCAAAGCGCAAAAGTCATTTGCGCTCAATGAACTTGGCAAGAGGGACAAGTTCCCGACTCATGGCTACTCTAAGGCAAACCTATTACAGGGTTTACTTGGCAGAATTTTCCATTGGGGATTTGTCCTTTTCTTCCTCTGAGGCTGAGAGAGTGTGGCTTGCCCAAGTGGACTTCCATGGCTAAGTAGGGATTTGAACCCTAGTCTCCCAGTGTCTTGGTCCAACATACAAACCACAACAGCACAATGGCTCTCGTGTAACAAATCAATGCTGTGTAGGAAGGAGTAACACTGAGTAGCGGTGTTACTACTCAGTTCTGCCTTGGCCAGGTGTCACTTGGAGTATTAATATGTCCAGTTCTGGGAATCACAATTTATGGAAGATACTGATGGAGGGTGACCAAGATAGCAAAAGATCAGGAACCAAACCTTATGAGAAACAGTTGGAGGGGCTGGGTATGCTCTTCTTGGAGAAGGAAAGATGTGATATAGAGTCATAGTGTTGGAAGGGACTCCAAAGGTCATATAGTCCAAGCCTTTGCCATGGAAGAATACACAATCTAAATGCTCTCAGAGATGCCCATCCAATCTCTGTTTAAAGACTTCCAACGAAGGAGACGCCACTACCATCCAAGGCAGCGTCTTCCAGTGTTGAGCAGCTCTTTCTGTCAGGAAGTTCTTCCTAATGTTTAGCTGGAATTTCTTTTCCTGTAGCTTGAATCTCTTGATTCATGACAGTCACCTTCAGATATCTATAGAACATGTGTTTGTTTTCTGTTGCTCCAGAAGGTAAGACTTGGGAGAATCTTTGCAACTTGGGACTTAATGTGCACCAAAAACACATAGGATTGGGCTTTCTTTCTTTCTTTCTTGGCAAGAAAATGTCAATTTTTGTGGAGAAAATCCCAATTTGTTTGTTCCTGTCTCCAAGAAGGAAATTCATAAAGATTTACACCCCGGAGACCTCCATGCCTGCTCAAGGGAGGTTGCCCTCCATCAGAGAACGTCCTGAGCAATGCCCTGCCTTGCCTTTTCCAAGGCTTTAAAGCACTGGTAGTTGGTTGACAGTAGGGAATGAGCTGTCCCGTGCCAGAGAAAAAACTCCAACAAGCATGCAAACAGCTTAAGAACAAAGAAATGGCCCGTCCAGGTCAGACGAACAATTCCTCTCACTTATCAACAGTCACGCTCACTTACACACTTGGACTTTCAACCGTGGGCAGGGCTGCAAAAGTTGTACCTGCTTGATCCGGAACTGGCGTCCCACAGGGACTGAGACAGAGGCTGGTATCCACGCTGCCGAAATAATGCAGCTTGGCACCGCTTTGATGGCCAAGGCTCAACGCTGCGGAATCGATGGAATTGTTATACAGTACGTTTCCAATAATTTCCACCACCACACAAAACTGATGTTTTTTGACCGTTGAAACTCACATGTCTTTTCCCCTCCTAAGACCCTCCACTGGCTACCAGTTTGGACCAGGGCTCATTGCAAGCTTTTGGTCCCAGTATCGCTTCTCGGCCTTTTGTCTAAGATCAATGGCTGTGAATGGGTGTGGGCTGCTGAAGAGGGTCCCCAGATCACCATCACCAAAGGGAACCCCCAAAGGTCTAGAGCTTCTTCCATAAAACATGACATCTGTTAGAAAGTTCATTGAAAGAACTCCTAAGGGAGAAATATACCATCGCGCTTCTGCGCAAACCTGACCAGGGCAAGGTTTTTGAGGCGACATCGCAGTGGGACTCAAGCAACCACTTTATACCAGGCGGAGATTTCACCCGTTTTGCTGACTGGCATTTTGTTCACCGAGCTTGTCTGAATGTTGTGCCCCTCAATGGCGCCGTTAAAACTGGCAACCACGATAAACGTTGCCGTCATGGTCATCCAAATGAGACACTTCCACATGTGCTCTGCAACTGCCCTCCACACTTGACAGCCTGGAAACATTGGCACGATGCTGTAATGAATCGACTCGCCAAAGCTATCCCAGCCTCAATGTGCACCATTTCTCTAAATCGAACCATGCCTGGGACAGACAGTCCTGACATAGTCATCACAGATGAAGACCACAAGAAGATTACTATTGTGGATGTCACCATCCCCTTTGAAAAAAGGAAGCCGGCCACGAGGGAGGTCAGAGAACGGAAACATCAAAAGTACACCCCTCTGGCTGATGTCCGGAGACAAAAGGGTATGAGTCCATGTCCATGCATTGAGCTGAAGACCTCTCTTTTCAATTTGCCAGATTACGTCGCCAAGTGTGACTAAAGCGGTCAAGATGGATAGTGACTGATAAGGATGTTGTTTTTAGGATATTAGTACAGTCAGCTTTTCAATATCCATGGATTCGAACATCCAAAAATATTTTAAAAATACATGGATTCCAAAAAGCAAACTTTGATTTTGCCACTTTATTGTCAGGGACACTATTTTACTATGCCATTGTACTTAATGGGACTTGAGCAGCCACGGATTTTGGTACCTGTGGATCTTTTTGGGATCCACAGTAGATACCAAGGGCCCACTGTGTATTATTTTAGTAGTTTAGCATTTTATAGAGTTGTGTTTTTATTGTCCATTTTTGATTATATGTGCCTGATGTTCTTCCCTTTGGTGAAAAGGCCATTATAGATAAATGTGATGATGATGATGGTGTCCAAATTTAGCCCTTGTCTCTTTTCTTCCTTAGGCTCAGCTGGGACTTAAACCTGGATCTCCCAGTTCCAAGCCTCTAACCCCTGCCTTGCATGATTCGGGTGATGTGAGTCAGAAGCAACGCACGATAATTTCCTTCCTTTCCCTTTTCTTGATCGCTGCCAAGAAAATAATTGGGCTGGAAATAATTGTGCCGTGTCCTCTCATTAAAACAAAAACCCAAACCCCCAATTTGAAGGAAATGAGGCTGAAAGAGAAACGCAATGTCTTTGTGGGGAGCCATTTCCCTTTTGAATGCTGAATGGGGTCCCCGACTGGAAAGACGCCACGGAGCGAAGGAAGCGGAGGGTTGGGAGAGGTTATTTTTAAATATCATATTGATAAAACTCAACGGTGCTCATCGACGTAGCTGTCGGGGGAACAGATGTGGAGCTGCGGTGGGCTGGAATACTGACATTGTGTGGCAGAAGGACACCAAAACTTTTTGTTCAACGGTATAGTACTGATGTAAAGAATGCTTAAGAGAGCCAGTGTAGTGGAGCGGTTTGAGTCTTGGACTAGGACTCTGGAGGAATCAAATCCATGGAAGCCCAGTGGGTGACTCTGGGCAAGTCCCACTCTCTCAGCCTCAGAAGAAGGCAAAGGCAATGGCCACCGAAAGCATTTTACCCAATAAAACCACATGACAGGTTTTAGCATTTCAAGGAGTCAAAAACGACTTAAAGGCACAAAACCAAACCAAAAGAATACCTGTATATACTCAACTATAAGTCGACCTCATGTATAAGTCAAGGGCAGGTTTTGGGGCCAAAGTTATGGATTTTGCTATGACCCCTGGATAAGTCGAGGGTAAAACTTAGGGCCATTTAACAAAGGATCTAAACTTGGATGAAGGAAAGTCAAACAATGTCAAAGAACTTACAAAACTCCAGCAGACATAACTCTTTGTGCTCACTCTTAAGGCTGGATGGATGAGAGAGTAGAAGGTTAGTGCTTCCAGGACAGATTATACTCTTGCTTTTCACCAGAGGATGAAAACCAACATAGACATGGTTTTCTTCCCTTCCCTTCCCAGGGATTTGGCTCGGAAAGACCGCAACGGAGCCTCCGATCCCTTTGTCAGAGTCCGCTATAACGGCAAGATTCAGGAAACATCGGTGAGTTCTGTGTCTCAAGAGCGTATCAAAACTGAATCAGTGTCTTCATTCTGGTGCGGATGTCACCCAGGGCAGGCTACTGGGGGCAACGGTGGTGGCAAAAAGGCCATGTCTGTCCTTCTCTTTCACCATGGTGGTACGCATTTGCTCCTTCTCACCCTGGAGCTGAAGGAGGGCCCAACTGGGTATCACCTTTCTTCTGAGATGTCAACTGGTATGGGTTCAGGAGGCCTTTCTCTTGGTCCCACAGGCTCTTTAGTTGAGGATAAGGCAGACAGGGCCTTCTTGGTGGCTGCTTTCGGGTTATGGATTTTCCATTCCCTTAAACGCTTGGTTGAAAAACCACGTTTCAATGTGAATCCGAAATAAGGCCAAAATAAGACCAGGTGGGCCTCCAGGGAGAGAGCATTCCACATCCAGGGTGCCATCACAGAGGAGGCCCTTTCTCATCTTTCCACATAGTTTATTCCTCTTATCTCCCAAGTTAATCTCAGTGGTCAAGCCTCCATCGTGTTGCTTTAGCCCCTTGGTCCTTGCCCAGCGCATGACAGCATCCAGGCCCTGGTTCTTTTGACGTTGCTCTTCTTTCAGGTGATCAAAAAATCTTGCTACCCGAGATGGAACGAGACGTTTGAGTTCGACTTGGAAGAACCAGCCGTGGAGAAGCTCTGCGTCGTTGAAGTCTGGGACTGGGACCTCGTCAGCAGGAATGATTTTCTGGGGAAGGTGAGTTCAAATGAAGGAACGGAGAAATCATAGAACGAATACTGGAAGAGTGGAAGATCCCCCCCTCCAATGCTATCCAATCCAAGCCCCTGCCATGCAGGAAGACACAGTCAAAGCACTCTCTGTGACAAATGGCCATACAGCCTTTGCTTTAAAACCTCCAAAGAAGTAGACTCCAACATACCCCAAGGCAGTTTATGAGACTACAAATCCCAGAATCCCATAGCATTGAGACATGCCAATTAAAGCAGTATCAAGTTGCAGTGCAGATCCTGCCAAAGCCATGATCCAGAAGCTATTATGAAGGATACTGCTTTCTTCCCGTTGCCTGATATCTTGAATAAAAGTGGGAGATGCTAACTTCAAGTGAGAATAAATATCCCTTTTGATTCCTCCCCTCTCTCTTTCTCTTTCTCTCTCAGGTGGTGTTCAATGTACAAGGGTTAGAGAACGTCCAGCGGGAAGAAGGATGGTTTTTGCTCCGTCCGGACAGGTCCAAGCCAAGATTAGCTGAGTGAGTCCTTGTCTCTCAAAGGTGGGAAAATGAGATTAGAGTCCAGGCAGCCCTTGTTTTCACGTGTCGCAGCATAATTCAGGCTGAAGGGACTGTGAAGATCTTCGGCATTCAAACTCCGGGGCCTCCAAATACTGTTGGACCTCAGTTCCCCAGAAACGTCCAGCCGGCATGGCCAGCGATTCTGGGAACTAAAGTTCAAAGTTTCTAGAGAGAGATCCACGGTTCCAGTGCAACCTTTCCTTCAATGCATAATGCAGCGGCAGCATTCCTGACCCCTGGCTGTCCAACTTCTCCTTAGCTATATTCAGGGGAACAAAGTGTGCGCTGTGTTATTTTTACTGTGCTTCAAGTGAGATCTTCCTAATGCATGCCCTGTTGGAAAGTATTCTCTCATTTGTGTGGGATTCATGCAGCATTGCTCTCTTTTCTTGTGCTCTGGTTTTTTCTCTGGACTGTATGCATCTTTCCCTCTTTTCTTTTTAGAGGCAACCTGGGTTCCTTGCACCTTCAGGTACAGCTCCGGGACGAAATGGTGCTCCCATCACTTCACTACCAACCTCTTGTCGAGTTGTTGTGCCACAAAGTCAAAGCGGGTGCAAAGGTGAGCTTCGTTTGTCTTCTCTCAGCTGTAAACAGAGCTTGGTAAAATACCATTTTGTATTACAACTTCCAAAATCCCCCAAGAGAGAGCAATGATAACTGAGGAACTCTTGGAGCTACAGGCTAAAAAAGTGTTGCTTCAAGTGTTTGCTGTGATGCTCTTGGTTCAGTCATTCTCTCATATTTTTGTTTCTCCAGTGAAGCTCATGGCTGAGTCCATTATCCTCCATTACCATCACAACCCTGCAAAGTAGGCCAGGCTTAGAGGAAGGGGGAGGCCATTTTGTGGGTTTCATGGCTCAGTGGGGACTTGAATCTGGATCTCACAAGTCCCTGAGTTGCAAAACCAACCTTACTCACAACCCTACCTCACAGGGTTGTAATCAATCAATGTTTATTGATTAGACCTTAGGCCATATCAAAATAACACAAAAGCAGATAAAACACGCTATAAAATTCTATAGAAGTTCCATAGAAATTAGAAAAAGCTAAATATAATAAATCTAAAATAGGAATAAAATACCGTACAGATACCATGTGAATGCCATACAGGGTTGTAAACGTGGAGGGAAGTTGCGTCTCCTGCCTTGAGCTCCATGGAGGTAAAGTGGGGTGCAAATAATGAATCAATAATGACATTGGAATAGGATGAAAGAGCTCTTCCTTGTATGACTGAAAGAATGGACCACCTCATACACAAAGACACACAAAACATCACATTTTGTAGGAAGCATCTCCCATTCCTGAAACCTAAAGTGTGTGTTAAACCTCCATGGGACTACTTCCACCGTTTTATCCCCCGACAGGATGGAAAAGTGCATTTATTGACCCTGATCGACGAGACGACGACCGCCGAGTGCAGACAAGAAGTTGCCGTCAACCTTGTCAAGCTCTTCTTGGGTCAAGGGCTGGCCAAAGAGTTCTTGGATCTCCTTTTCAAGATGGAATTGGATAAAACATGTAAGGACCTTGCGGTGTGATGGGAACTATCCAATGGATGGCTAAGCCTTTGCATACTTTGGACATCTATTGTAAAGTCAGGGTGTTGTGTATCTGGGAAATTTCTGCTCCTGCTCCTAATAGATTGATTTTTGGGGTATGGCATTAACTCTTCTTGTCCAGAGTTTAGTACAATATTCCTTGGCGGCTGGGTGGGTTGGGGAGTTGTAGTCCAAAAAGAGGACACTCAGTCTCTGCTATGATTTTCCATACATTTCTTTAAAACCAAATCCCAAGTCGTTGGTTTAATGACCAAATGCCAGCAATGTCCTCTCTTTCAGGCGAGGCAAGCACCTTGTTTCGCAGCAACTCTCTGGCTTCCAAGTCGATGGAGTCTTTTCTGAAGGTAATATATATTTATCTGCTTCAAAGACGTTTAAGCTGCCTTTGAGGGTTAGTCCTCACAAGACAGCGCACAGCAGCATGTAAAAACTTGCAAAACATAGTAAAACTAATAACTAAAGACTGATAATGTCTGCACCATATACACAGTTTCCTTAGTATGGTCCACCTGAGAAATACTAAAGTCTCTGTGAAGAAGGATTTTCACCAACGAAAGGCATGTAGAGGTGATGATGACCATCAATAGTAATGTATAAGAACATCCAAGATCCACCAAACCTTTATTGGGACAACCAAAAATGCACAAAATACATGATGCAAGCTTTCAAAACTCCATTGACATCTTTGTCAGGCTAAGATGTGAAAAACCATACAGGAGAAAGAAAAATATGGTGATGTTAAAGTAACGGGGTATATTTTGTCAAGATGATGCTGTTGTTCTCAGTTAAGATGGTATGGAGGGATGTCTAAATAGGCAGAGGCCATTCCTTTTGGCCATGTGGACTCTGGGTGATAAAGAGTCATACGGTCCAGGAAATAAAATTGAACTGCCTTCGGCACAAAAAGATATTTCCCTTTGAGATCCAAGGTTGCCTTTGTCCTTTTTAAGGCTATCCGCTCCCTTATTAGGCAGAGACTGATGAAGAAGCCATTGGGGCTTCGAAAGCTTGCATCCTGTATTTTGTGCATTTTGGATGATCCAATAAAGGTATCACTATTGTGTGGGTTTTGGATGTTATTGTATTTTGCTATCTGCCCAACGCGGCTTCCGGATATCTTGTAAACAAAGCATGATATAGTTGTTTGAATGTTAGACTAGGACTCTGGGAGACCGGCGTTTGAATCTCCATTTAGCCACGAAATCCTGTGACGGGGCAAGTCACATTTTCTTAGCCTCAGAGGAAGGCAAGGGCAAACCTCCTCTGAACGCATCTTGTCACAATAGTTTCACTTTAGTGTCAGCGTAAGTCAGAACTGATTTGAAGGCACACAACGACAACCACATCAATAATAATAATAATAATAATAATAATAATCAAACACGCACCATCTGGTTGTGCAGCCCACTCTTTTCCACCTCATCCGAAATTGTTCTTGTAGGTGGCAGGGATGCAGTACCTCCATCGAGTACTTGGGCCGACCATTAACCGTGTCTTTGAAGAGAAGAGGTACATCGAACTCGATCCCAGCAAAGTGGAGAGCAAAGATGTTGGGTAAGAGGCCAGAGTGACGGCTAGGGAAAATTAGAACTGGGTTAACAGAACGTCTGAATTGTGTGAACTCACAAGATGCTGTCAGATGCAAAAGGACAGTTGGCCCTCCATATCCACGGATTCAACCATCCACAGCTTCAGAATATTTCTTTAAAAACCCAAAAGCTGTGATTTTGCCATTTTATACAAGGGACACCATTTTACTATGGCACTGTATTTAATGGGACTTGAACATCCATGGATTTTGGTATCCATGGAGGGTCCTGGAACCAAACCCCAGTGGATACCAAGGGCCCACTTCTCTCTCCGTTTTCTACTGCTTCCTCCACCTTCTCCGTCCTCCTCTCCGCTTCGCTAGTCCTGCCTCCTCCTCTTCTTCCTCATCTTCCTCCTCCCCTCTTCTTCTTCACCACCCACTTGAACTTTTATTATTGAAATGGCTAGGCTAATCCACCCGTTCTTTTCTCATATATAATATATATATATATAATAATATATAGATAATCCCCATTATTGTAAAACCATCCCACAATAGCAACTGTTAGGAGGGATATTATAAAGGATGGGACAGTGGGCCTCTTGTTCTGCTGGGTTTGGTTCCCAGGACCCCTAAAATCCTGGTGTCAAGTCCACAATATATACAGGTGTAGTAAACCCTTATATAAATGGCAAAATCAGGGTGCTTTCTGAAATTGTGTATATATATATTTAATATTTTAAGCTGTGTAGTTTGCATCTGTGAATAAAAACTTGGTTATGGAGGAGACCAACTTGGTTTAAGCAATAACCCTTCTAGCGGGGTTTCCTTCAAACCTTGCATTTTCATGTACACACCCAAGGGTGTGAATCCCAAGTGATTATTTATCATCCTTCCTTCCCGCTTTCTTATCATCGAATTGGACTGTCTCTATATCTTCTGCATTACAGCCATTAAAAACAATCTCTGTGTAGACCATAAGAGTCAGGGAGGACAGAGCTTCTTTCGCTTCCTACATTCCAATCATCGTTTTCTCTCCGCCCAATTGTTCTCCGGAATCAAAAGCTAAATAAAAGGTTTTGCCATTTACTCTCATAGGGACCCCCAGAACTTTTTTTTTGCAGGCGGCATGTTGCGCAGGTCCCTATTAGTTTTGTACTACTGTAGCTAGCTCTAACCTTAAAAAATAAATGAAAATGCCACAAGTTGCACTAAAACAGCAACCGCCATCATCACCAAACCAATGGGGCACAATCGGATTATGGTCGGCCTCAGTACCATGACTCTTATCCAGGATCAAAATACGTTAAAACATATAAGTCCAAAAAGCAACCTGGTTTGTTATTTTATAGGGGACATAGTTTATTATGCGCTATATATCCTGAACTTGTTCCTTTAAAAGTAATAAGAAGACTGTATAAATAAGAAGGCCTGGATAATGTTTCGCTTGGACAGGACTGTGCTAATAAAGGCCCTTTTAATGCAGGGAGAGGTTTCTTGGCAGTGGCTTTATGCGTGAGTATATAAGTTCCAGGAGGAGAACATCAGACAAAGAGGCTCTGCTTGGTCCGTTTATTCAGCGTTTATTCGCGTCGATGGGACCAGAGGCAAAAGCAAAAGGATTATTTATCATTACTTATAATATATATAATATAAAGGCTTATATTTGGTAGAGAAGGCTCACAAAATGATGCTTCCCAGAGTCTCCTAGCGCTGAGCCGGGGGAGTTAAAGCGGTCTCAAGTTGGGTTATTCCTGCAGTGTGTTTTGGACTTTCAAGGTGCCCAAGCTTTAAAGTCCTGCAGATGTTTTGGACTTCACCTCCCAGAATCCCTGGCTGCTGCCCAATCTGGCTTCTGGGAGCTGAAGTCCAAAGCACCCGGAGGACTTAAAAGTTTGGAAACCATTGATTGGCACAAATGCGCCTTTAGACAGAGAAGCAATGTTTGCGCACATCCAGATTTTGTGCAACTCTCCAGCCAAGGAAAGCAGAGGAAAACATCTGGAAGAGGGAGGGGAAAAAGAACCCAGAGCAACTGTTGACAGCTGGAGAGCGCTCAGCCAATGGTAAGGGAAGATGCCTCCCTGGCCACGCCCCCTCCTTGCCTTCCCTCTCCCTGATTGGCAGAGGAGCAGACTGCTTCCCCGGCTGGAGGAAAGGCAAAGGCTTGAATGGGGGAAAGGCGAGCAGAAGGAGGCAGCCCTGAGGTCTGCTTTGCAGCTCTAGGTTCTCTCTTGAGTCCGGTGGCAGCCAGGGATGGGGGCAAGCCCTGCTGCTGCTCTCCCCGCGGTCCGCCACTAGCCATGGCCAGCAAAAGGAGCTCTTTGTTCATCCGGATCGTGGAAGGGAAGAACCTGCCCGCCAAAGACATGTAAGGATGCCTCCCCCCCAGACCTTCCTCCTCTTCTCTTCCTCCTTCTTCCTTTTCCTCTTCTTCTCTTCTCTTCTTCCTTCTCTTTGTTTTCCTCTTCCTACTCCTCTTTCACTCCCTCCTCTTCTTCTTATTCCTCCTCTTTTGTCTTCCTTCCTCATCTTTCTTTTCTTCTTCCTCCTCACCTCTTCTTCATTCTTCTCCTTTGTCTTCCTCCTCCTCTTCTTCCTCCTCCTTGCTTTCCCCTTCCTCCTAATAGTCTTTTTCCTTCTCTTCCTCTTCTTTCCCTTGTCTTCCTCTTCTTTTTCCTCCTCTTCCTTTTCCTCCTGCTTCTCTTCATATTATTCTTCCTTTTCTTCGTCCTCTTCTTCCTCCTCCTCCTTTCCCTTTCCTTCCTCTCTTCCTTTTCTTCTTCCTCCTCCTTTTCTTTTTCCTCTTCTTTCTCATCTTCTTCCTCATATTCCTTTTCCTTCTCCTTCTCTTCATATTATTCATCCTTCTCTTCCTCTTCCTTCTCTTCGTCCTCCTTCTCTTCCTCCCCTCCCTCTCTTCCTTTTCTTCTTCCTCCTTCTCCTCCTCCCTCTCTTTTCTTCCTCCTCCTCTTCCTTTTCTTCTTCCTCTTCCCTCTCTTCCTTTTCTTCCTCCTCCTCTTCATTTTCTTCTTCCTCTCTTTCTTTTCTTCTTCCTCTTCTTCCACCTTCTCCTCCCTCTCTTCCTTTTCTTCCTCCTCCTCTTCCTTTTCT
>NC_056532.1:2656601-2665738 GCF_019175285.1 Sceloporus undulatus | reverse complement strand
TACTTCTCCCTGACCAGCGAGGCCCTCACCTACTCCAAGATACCCAACTCCAAGGTAAGGAGGTGGCAGAGACTAGAGACTTTTGGGGGCAAGACATCAATGGTTGTTGATGTTAGCTGCTCTGGAGACGGTTCCGATTCATGGTGACCCTGTGGATGAGACACAGAATCATAGAGTTGGAAGAGACCGCAAGGGCCATCCAGTCCAAATCCCTGTCCTCCATTGCCTTGAGATCCTGCAAGCTCTTGCCATAACCTCCATGACTGAGTCTATCCACCTGGTTTATGGTCTTTCTCTCTTTCTTCTACCTTTTCTAGTATCACTGTTATGATGTGGCCAAAGTACGATAGTCACAACTTGACCATCTTAGCTTCCAAGGGGAGCCCTGGTCTGATCTGTCTAAGAACCCATTTGTTGGTCTTCTTGGTTGTCCATGGGATCATCCTAAGTACTCTTCTCCAGAACCACATTTCAAATGAGTTGGTTTTCCCTCTGTCTGCTTCCTTCACTGTCCAGTTCTTGCATCCATACATGAGGATGATGGGGAATACAATGGCCTGGATGATTCTGACTTTAGTGCTCAGTTGCATGTCTTTGCTCTTCAGTTCTTTCCTAGCTGCCCTTCCCATTCCTAGTCTCCTTATTTCTTGACTGCCATCTCCATTCTGATCAGTGTTTGATCCTAGATATGGGAATTCTTTGACTATCTCAATTTCTTCCTTGTCTAGATTGGATTTGTGTATTTCTTCTGTGGTCACTGCTTTTGTTTTCTTTATGTTCGGCATCAGACCTGCCTTTGCACTTTCATCTTATTAACCGTTCCAATTCCCAAATGTCTTCTGCTAATATTATGGTGCCATTGTCTGCACATGTTGTTGATGTTCCTTCCTCCTATCTTTGCTCCTCCTTTTTCTGATTCTAATTCTGCTTTTCTTATGACGTTTTCAGCATATAAGTTAAACAAGTAAAGTGATAGGATGCAGATTTGCATGACCCCTTTGGGAACCCCTCTGTTTCTCCGAATTGTGTCCTTGGTCCAGATTCCTCATCAGGACTATCAGATGTAGCAGCATCCCCATGTCTTTGAGCTCCCTCCATAGCTTTTCATGATCTATACAACCAAATGCTTTGCTGTAGTCTATAAAACACAAACTGATTCTTTTTCGGAATTGATATTTGGACATTGATAGAAACATTTACTTATAGAGTCTTTCAGGGGAAGGAGCAGGGACTAGAACGCTCTGTCCGCAACCATATACAACCAGATAGCAGTTGTAAAGCAACAGCACCTTCGACTCTGGTGGGTAGTTTTCCAGAACTGGATGTGAAATTTCATAACGAAATCCTTATTACGTTCTTTTGGGGTCGTCTTCCAGAAAAGCTCCTTCATTTTGTTGGCCAACATTCTGGCGGCGGAGAAGGTGGAGGAGAAGAGCTTCGGCAACTCCAACGTCATGCAGATCATCTACGCCAATGAAGCCGGGCAGGCGGACACAGCATACCTGCAGTGCAAGGTTGGAGTAGCCGGGAGCGGGGTCCGAGGGTCCGAATGGGTTGTGGCTGTGGTTGCAGTTGTTGTCCTGTGCCTCCAAACCGACTCTCCCTTATGGCAACCCCATGCTAGTGTTTTCTTGCCACTATTTGTTCAGAGGTTTGCCATTGTTTTTTCCTCTTGGATTGAGAGTGTGTGACTTGCTAAAGGTCAGCCTGTGGCTGAGTAGTCTCCCAGAATACTAGTCAGTACTCAAACCATTTACACCAGGCTGGAGAGAGAGAGAGAGAGAGAGAGAGAGAGAGAGATCCTAAAGTTTTCTTGGCAAGAGGTTTCTTATGACCTTCCTCTGACACTTGGTTTAAGGGTTTTGTCGGCACCAAATGTCCATCTCTCTCTCTCTCTCTCTCTCTATTGCTTACTTAATAATAAACTCAGTTAGAGAAGGCAAATATTTTTAGGAGAGCTGGAAATGTTATAACAGCAACAGATAATAGAAACGTTAGCGCTGATGTGTTGGTATTGTCAAATAATCACAGAATCCTAAAAGTTGGTGGTAACTGCAAAGGCCACTTAGTTCAACCCCAAAATGTGAATGAAAAGTTTTGAAATGACTCGATTAATTAATACGAATTATTGGAGAAGATCCTATTGTCTGAGTGTTAAATCAGTATCTGCTAGTGGAGTTATACTATGGCATCATGTGCGATTCTATAGTGAATTATTAGTGAATTATGTGCACGATTATTTGCACGATTGCTTTACCCTATAAAACATCCAGCTAAGACTGGAACTTGTGATGCCTCTTTGAGCAAAAGTGAGAGGAGGACCAAAAATAAAAACGGTTCGAGTGGCGCTCAGTGAAATGTGTCCATAGGCATTTACGTTTCTTGGTTTGCATGGGTTTCTAGTGCGTCAATGAGCTGAACCAGTGGTTATCGGCCTTGCGGAAGGGGTGCGTGAACAACACCGGGATGTTGTGCTCTTATCACCCCGGCGTCTTCCGAGGCGACAAATGGAGCTGCTGTCACCAAAAGGACAAAACAGGTATCGCATCTTTTGGTTAACATCAACTGCATATGTTGAAATAGAATCATGTGTTGCGTAAAGGAGTCGTTACTTAAATCTAGTGGAAAGCTAGTGGCTTCTCTATCAGTTGGATGGCAAATCCACTCCAGATTTTACTGCATATACTTGTATGTAAGTCTAGAAATTTAGTCAACAAATTGACCCCAAAAAACCTGAGTCGACTTCTCCATGGGTCAAAGTAAGTATTGTATCTTAACTCTTATTTAAAAGAAGGAACCATCTCCTGGTGAAAAGCAAGAGTATAATACGTGAAGCACTGGCCCCTTCTACTCACTCATCCATCCAGCCTTAAGTCTAGGCACAAAGAGTTATATCTGCTGGAATTTTGCAAGTTCTTTGACATTGTTTTCCTTTGCTTCATCCTTTAGATCCTTTACTATATGCCCCTAAGTTTTACCCTCGACTTATCCATGAGTCATAGCAAAATCCATCATTTTGGGCCCAAAACCTGCCCTTGACTTATACAAGAGGTTGACTTATAGTCAAGTATATATGGTAGTCCAGGCATTAAAGAGGCTCTCCAAGGCACTGAACACCATTCCAAGTTCAGCATCAGAGTTCCTTTAGCAAAATCCTGGAATGGATCCATGACCCCACTGACATGGAAGCCACCAGACGGCACAGTTTATATCTTACCAGCAGCCTCCATCCAACAAGAAGATGGTGGTAAAAAGGGGACGAGGTGAAAATGAACAGTGGAGGGAATAAGAGAGGTCTTCTTAGCCATCTGGTTGGGAAAGAAAGCTGATCGGAAAAGTAAAGGGTGAAAACTAGCTCTGTCTTACAGACCTCGGCTGCGACAAAACCCGCCACGGCGTCACCCTTCGGGAATGGAATGACCCCTTGGATCCCGACTTGGAAGCTCACTTGATATTCCGGCACCTGGTTGGAGCGCAAGAGCGGATGAGGTGAGCTGGCGAGCCAAACCAAATGGGAGACACATGGGCTGGGGTCTTCCTTTGAACCCTCGTCCTTAGAGGAGAGGTGGAGAAATGGTGGCCCCAGGGACATTTTGCAGCCCACTCAAACCTACTTAAAGCCTCTATGGTCTCCATGTCCCCAAAAAAGCAAACTGCCATGAGAAAAAGAGGCCAAACCCCCAGAAAATTAGCTGTAAATAGAAATGGCAAATCATTTCTGTTTGTTGGCCTGGACTGGTTGTCAAGGTAGTAAGAGTTTGCTTGGAAGGGCACTGGGGCTAAAACGGGTCTCTATGCCCTTCAGTCGCCCGTCACAATTTTAGGGTCGCATGCTATTGCAAGAGCCAGACAACATCTGACCTGCCAGGTAGGCATTCTGAACTGTGAACTGTTTCGTACATATCTGCCACTTCTGCATCCAAAACTGCAAACAGAGCGTCTGGGTGCAACTCGTTTTTGTCTTAAGCGACTGAAAGGTAGAAGCTGAAACATTTGCTCCATTTGAAGTCTCAAGAGACGCACAGGAAACCGGAGCAAAACGCCAGCCCGTGGAGTTTATCACAACAGGGCTGATTTCGGCATTAAAAAGAGATTAAAGTCATTTGACGCATCCCGCAAATAAAGCCAAAAGGCGAGAGATTGAGTGAATGGTTATCACACCCAATTGCACAAATAAACAGATATCGGCAAGGCATTGTCGCTGAAAGTAAAAAAGAGTGCGTAATGCTTCTTTGGGACCACTGTAAGGCGGGTTTCGGTGACGTCGTGTGAAATCGTTCCGCGTAATTAGGCAATTTCCCCAGGATATTCACTCCTGATCTCCTTCTATAAACTCCCTGCTATTAACATTCAGTCCACTGGGATCAGAAATGCCCCGCAACTACAGAGAGCAAGTTTTCTTTTTTTGATGAGTACCTTGAGAGCGCTACATAGAAGAAGACACACACACACACAAAATAGCCATATTTTATCATAGTTATGACGGTGAAGGCCTTGCCATTGACTGGCTGAACTGAAGACAATATCATGAGTGTGCAGTCGGTTGGGGAGGCTGGAAGGCTGCTCTAGAACGGCCCATTGAGGACATTGCTTTATAATGTGGCTTTTTATTAAGGGAAATCTCTGTAGGTGACCATATTTGAACACGCAGTTTGTCTTCTGTCAAGAAAACCTATAGGATGCTTAACATCTAACCCTCTATTGTTATTTACTCTCTAAAGGGAAAAGTACATGGAACTGCTGTCTCTGGAGAACGGTGAAAGCCTCATTCAAGCCAAAGCGAAGGTAACGTTTTTTAAAAGGTGCTTTTCAGGCCTTTATAGAGAGACATTATGGTTTAGTGAACTTTTTGTTCTAATGAAAGAGGCAGAGATTTAGGTTTTTCGACTGCTCTTCGCTTGGCCAAAATGTGCACAAACCAGCAGCTTGAGGGGAGTTTTTAAATTTCCTGAGTGCCCCAAAATAATATTCTATCAGAGGTACTGGTCAGAAACTTGTTTTTAAAACAAAGCTTGGAAGTAGCTTGTTAAACGTCTTTTACCTGCAAAAAGTTACTTTTTATTTTGGAGAAGAGGATGTTATAAAGCTGTTTCTTAAACATCACCTACAAGCAGGATTGAAAGGCCTTAATTGGGGTGCCGAGTAACACACCATCCAGTTGCTGTATATAACCTAGGCATTAAGGTCAAAAAACTGACCCAAAAACAAAGTCGACTTAGCCACTGGTCAATGTAAGTACTATAGCTTAATTCTTATTTAAAAGGAGGAATCATGCTGGTGAAAAGCAAGATATAATCTGTCCTGGAAGCATTGAACTCCTTACTCGCTTATCCATTCAGTTTTAAGACTAAGCACAAAGAGTTATGTCTGCTGGGGTTTGCAAGTTCTTTGGCAATGTTTTGCTTTGCTTCAATCCTTTAGATCCTTTGCTATATTCCCCTAAGTCAGTGATGGTGAACCTTTTAGAGTCCGAGTGCCCAAACTGCATCCCAAAACCCACTTATTTATTGCAAAGTGCCATGTCCCTTTGGCTTTCTAGTAACAAACTCCAGCAAACTTTGCGCTAGGGTGACATGCGCACATGTGCCCACAGAGAGGGCTCTGAGTGCCACCTCTGGCACGCGTGCCATAGGTTTGCCATCACTGCCCTAAGTTTTACCCTGGGTCATAGCAAAATCCATCATTTTGGGCCCAAAACCTGCCCTCGACGTATACATAAGGTCAACTTATAGTCGAGTATATGCAGTACTTTTTAATGTTGATCCTCAAGTGCATGTTGACAGGGATTTTCAAGCTTTATGCCGTTCTGTGCTCAGTGCAAAGGGTTTTCTTTTTCACGTGCCCCAAAAGCAACAAGCGGTGGGATGAGTAGCGCAATAAATTCCTTTTGAAACACAGTATGTAACACATGATGTAAAGGAGTTATTTTCGGGGAAATAACTTGCTTTGTTTGCTCTCTGTCTTCTCCTGGTTGCAGACCCCGAAAACGTCGACGGCCCCTGTAAGCTTTTCCAGGTCTTACGGGAACTGGAAGAAATACACTCTCGGGAACTCGCTCGGTCGAGCAGTTTGGCCAGCCAGGACCGAAATTGCTTGGTGGAACTGCAGACGTGATTCTGGTCCGAACCGCTTTTCTCAAACCGGGCCCATCCTGGTCGCGCTCGAGCCAAAATACGACCAAACTCCTCCTGGGATTTTGGGAACTCTTCTGGGACCATGATGTCTTTGCCAGCTGAGAAGGAATGGGATCGGGGAGCTGGACTTTTCAAGGAGGATGTGGACTTGTTTCCGGTTTTGGACACTATGACGGGTCCTTCGCACTCGGAGAAAGAAATGGCAACCAATTGAGAAAGCCTTGGACTTTCTCCTTCACCTGTTGGTTCTGCTGAGGTTTTTCAATAACCCATACTTTAAGAGCTCAATGTGGAGCATGGCACATTTATTTCCCTGACTAGTACATGTGCTTCTTTAGAAGATTGGACTTCTCCAAAAAGGGATTAAGTTTCTAGACTTCATGGTGAACAGATGCTTTCAGATACACAGTTTTACTGTGGTTTGGTGCTTATGTGAAGTCCCTATATCTTCTCTCTATATATATTTCCCCACTTATTTCCGCACATAACTCTATGGATCAGGATAAGCACACTTCTATAGGTGCTAGGAAGCGACAAATCCCCAGCCATGGATGCATTTTAGGGTAGAAAAGCCCTAAATTTCAGTCGAGATGGTGATCTGGGTGTAACTAGAGAGGCCAGGGAAAGTAAGAGAAGCATAGTATTTGTAAATACGTTCTGGCATAGCCACAGTAGCTCGAGTTTATTCAAAATAGTGTCTATTATTAATCTTACATTAATGGTGTAAGAATGCAAAGGTATAGCTGTGTCAGTCTATAGAATCACTATGTAGAGAGAGCTTGTAGCACCTTTTGAGTCTAACAGAAAGAAAGAAGTTGGCAGCATGAGCTTTCCTAGAATTCAGTCTACTTCTTCAGATGCATTAATGGTGTAAAGCAGTGCTTCTCTGGCTATCTGGCGTGGAGGGAAACCATGCGCCAGGGACTGGCACCACATTTTTGCCCTTTGGCTATAGTTATCTTTCTTTCCTGGAAACCTACCGCGAAGATGGGTAGGACTGGTATCAAAGGCCTTAAGGACAGGACAAGACCAGTGAGATCTGTGGCTGGTTACGTTGCCAGGTCAGTAGCATCCCACTCGCTGAAATCACCTGAAAGCAAGGGGAGGGGAGAAACCATAGTGAAAGATTAGAAGTGGATATGTGTCAGTAAACCATTGAATCCATTCCGGTTTTGGGATAGCACTGGAACTATGGAAAGTATGGTTCAGTATTTGGACAGCTCAGTCCAAGATTTGTTTAAAATCTGGAATGGATTCATCACCGCCCCATGACTTGGAGGTGCTGGCAATGCGCCCTGTCATGTCAACATAGCGGGACACTGGATCACAAGAATCGAGACCCTTCGTGAGACCAAGCATAGTTGTGTGTATATGAGAGAGAGAGAGAGAGAGGAGGAGGAGAAATAAACCAACATTTAGATAGGACGGCACATAAAGTTAGGGCATCTAAAGCAGGGAGAGACCAGGACCTCGCTGATATCCTCCCACCCTCCTCCAGATGTTTGGACTGGTTATATTTGTCAGCTGCCTTGAGTCCCTGAATTGGGAGGAAAAAAAAAAAAAAAAGGCAGGATATAATACAATAATAATAAAGAATAATATAATAACAGATGGCTTTCCCATTTCTGGGGAAAGAAGAGAGGCACAACGTGGTTGAGATCCCACAGTGAAGAGACAGAGGGTAATTTATGTTACAGAGTCATGCAGCAGCAGTGGTGCATGGCTACCATCCGTAGGGAAATTATGTTATTGTCAAAACGGACTGTGTAATGAGAATGCAAAAGCATCTGCACATGGCATGACCAGGTGTGATGGCACGGCGGGCGTAAACTCAGCTTGCGCAACTTGGGCCAAACGCAGGACGCTTAGGGGTTGGAAAGGGGCATAGCCACCTACCATGCAGGAATACACAACTAAAGGCGCACATTGTGTCACCACTTAAGTGCACCAAAATATAACAGTGCCCTCAGGAGATAGAGACAGGGAGGAAAAATGGCCTCTGCACATGCGCACTTGGGCTACCCGTATACTGCATCAGATGCAATGTAAATATCTGATGGCAGAGAGACAATTACACAATCCCTACACTAAACCCCTACAAGCTGCGACCTATGCAGATCTGAGGTCAAAGAACATGAACCGACAACCTGAATGCAGTTATAGCGCAACTGTAGGTGTGCAATAACAAAGGCAATGCAAGAGATCGATGCGCCTACATACACTGCTGTGGTGTACTTTTGTGCACTGTGTGATGGACCCACGTGGGCAATTCAGCCCCCCAAAAGACCCGACATGCATGCAACAACTGTTCGTGTCACTAGTAAGATGCCAGGCAGAGTCATGTAAAGGCCAGCCTACTATTATTAGCAGGTGAGGTACCAACTTCATGGTGAGACTCTGGCGTTTATCGGACAGGATTCTGCCGTGTGGAACTGGGGGCTTTTGCGCACTGTGCGATTTAAATTCACGTGCTAACGCAACTGTACTTTCATACTGGCATCATTGGATGTGCGCCCCTTCCGTGGGGCTCCGAACTGAGTTGCATACTGGCTCCTCTCTTTGGCGAGTGCACTAAATAAGTGGATTGGCGATATCGTGCATTGGGGCTCGTTCGATCCAGTGCGAATGGATCTGCTGTGAATTCCAGTCCCGAAAATCCGTCGCAAGACCCCCAGATTCCAACCTTCCATGATGCCTGTTGCAATTTGCCCCACTTTTTCCTTCCGGTGGGGTCTTTCCTCTTGCCGGTTCCAGGGAAGCCGGGGAGGACGCTTGGGCGAGAGGAAAGAAGCTTGCGGTCTCCAGGGGTTGTCTGCAAAATGGGGTTTAAATTTACCGTGTGACAGGGGGGGGGAAAGAAAAAAAAAGGAAAAAAAAAATCTTCCAATGTTCTTTTTGCCCTCTCCTTCGGTGTGCAACCCATCCCATCATCCCTGCCTTCTCTCCCTGGGACCCTTCTGAACCTCTCCTTCTGCCTGCCACCGAGCCCAGCAATCCACTACC
>NC_056532.1:2655211-2656576 GCF_019175285.1 Sceloporus undulatus | reverse complement strand
AGTACGGAAACCATGGCACCGTCCCCAAGGAGCAGCTGTGCCACAACATGGCGAAACATGCCACCGTTCTTGAGAATGTGTCTTTGGGGTCTTTTGCCCCTCGCAGGGGATTCGCCATCTAAGCTGTGAGTAGATGCTTTAGAAGAAAGATGGGAAATCATGTTTGGAAGAAGGAAGAGGAGCCAAATTGAGACACGCTCTCAAAATCCAAGATGTATGGAGGGAGCAAGTGGTTTCTTGGTGCGCTGCATTGACTCCCAGAGAGACTAGGGATGAAATAGTGACCTCTTCAAGGGATAAGCAAAACACCCTCTTTTCCCATCATCATCATCTGATGGAGATTTGACAAAATGGACCATTCCAAGCTGCAATTCCCTGGAGTCCGGAAGAGAGAGACCATGAAGACTAAACATCCCACCTTTCCTGATTTTTGCACCCCGCTCTTTATTGGCCTGCTTTTGGGCCCCAAGCCTTATGTACTTAGAAGGACAAAGGGCTCTTCAAGTGGTTTTAAAAGTACATTTGGAGGTTTCTTGCCTCAGTCTTATGGCCTTCTGTGGGGGGACCAAGTCCAGCAGAGACTGTCTATTCCCGCATCCACAGCTGGGGCTGATGGAGATTAGAGTGTTTTGTACTCTTTCTTCTCCTTCGGTGGTCGTGGGTTTCATTGGAATCCTCCTCCGTAGACGCTGACGCCGCCAACCAAAACCACCCGACTAACTGTGACCAGTCCACCTTTCTCTCTTTCAACCTTGCTGTGGATGCTGGAGCTGACAGTTCGGAAACATCCAGGGAATGCAGGGTTACCTCCTTGAAAGCAGGTGAATCCTATTCAGCATGGAAACACATGAAAAGAAAAATGCAGGACATTGCAAAACAGAAGCAAAGCACACTAATAGCAAGGGAAAGTCATGCTTCTGAGCCGTGCTCTTAATGGAGGATGTTTTGGAATTTCTCCTGGACAGGAGGTCGAAACGTAGGACATGTCCTGGAAAAGGAGGACGCCTAGGCACCCTCCAGAGGAGCAGCCAGGGCCCTCCAATGCCTGGCCACCGAACGCGGTCCCTTTTCAGGCTCTATGGGGCCCTCCAGTCTGTGGGTGATCATACCGTATTATTATCCTTATCGTTACTATTCCTTAGCGTCAAAGAGGGAGGCTTCTCCACGGCTGATGTCTGAGGGACATACGCCTGAACATGGATCCTTTGTGGTTCTGGGGATATAAAAGAGAGGCACGAAAAAGATGTTATTAATATTATTATTATTACAGTGGGATATCTGCTGGGGTCTGGTTCCAGGACCCCAATGGACACCAAAATCTGCGATGCTCCAGTCCCATTATATACAGTGGGGCCTTCTTATTCT
>NC_056532.1:2631837-2655111 GCF_019175285.1 Sceloporus undulatus | reverse complement strand
CCATCTGCACTGGGTGATAAGGTTTGGGTAAAGGACCTTAGGAGAGCTGGCATAGCGTAGCGGTTTGAGCCTTGGACTATAATTCTAATCTGGAGAGCAGGCTTCAAATCTTCCTCGGCCGTGAAAACCCACTGGATGGTTTTGGGCAAGTCACACTCGCTCAGCCTCAGAGCATGGCAATGGCAAACAGATCCGCTGGAAGGGGAACTGGCTAGCAGCCTGGCAAGTGGCCCTCTCAACAGTCCTGGATGGAGACCCCAAGAGTGGCACTGAAAGATGCCCCCCAATGCGCTTTGTGGCACATCAACCTAAGTAAGAATAAGAAGGCCCCACTGTATATAATGGGACTGGAGCATCCGCAGATTTTGGTGTCCATTGGGGTCCTGGAACCAGACACTAGCAGATATCCCATTGTAATACTAATACTAATAATAATATGAATAACACCTTTTCCGGCCTCTCTTTTATACCCCCAGAACCACGAAGGATCCATGTTCAGGCGCATGTCCCTCAGACATCAGCCGTGGAGAAGCCTCCCTTTTTGACGCTAAGGAATAGTAACGATAAGGATAATAATACGGTATGATCACCCACAGACTGGAGGGCCCCATAGAGCCTGAGAAGGGACCGCGTTCTGTGGCCAGGCATTGGAGGGGCCCTGGCTGCTCCTCTGGAGGGTGCCTAGGCATCCTCCTTTTCCAGGACATGTCCTACGTTTCGACCTCCTGACCAGGAGAAATTCCAAAACACGCTCCATTAAGAGCACGGCTCAGAAGCAGGACTTTCCCTTGCTATTAGTGTGCTTGGCTTCTGTTTTGCAATGTCCTGCATTTTTCTTTCCATGTGTTTCGATGCTGAATAGGATTCACCTGCTTTCAAGGAGGTAACCCTGCATTCACTGGATGTTTCTGAACTGTCAGCTCCAGCATCCACAGCAAGGTTGAAAGAGAGAAAGGAGGACTGGTCACAGTTAGTCGGGTGGTTTTGGTTGGAGGCATCAGTGTCTACGGAGGAGGATTCCCATGAAACCCAAGACCACCGAGGGAGAAGAAAGAATACAAAACACTCTAATCTCCATCAGCTCCAGCTGTGGATGAGGGGAAAGACTTGGTCCCCCCACAGAAGACCATAAGACTGAGGCAGGGAACCTCCAAACATACTTTTAAAAACCCTCATGGAGCCCTTTGTCCTTCTAAGTACATAAGACTTGGAGCCCAAAAGCAGACCAATAAAGAGCGAGGTGGAAAAATCAGGAAAGGTGGGATGTTTAGTCTTCATGGTCTCTCTCTTCCGGACTCCAGGGAATTGCAGCTTGGAATGGTCCATTTTTTGGCAAATCTCCATCAGATGATGATGGGAAATGTTGGGAAACGCAGTTCTTTCTTGAGGATTGTTAGAAACCCAGGAAAGCAAGCAAGAGTGTTTAATCTTACTAGCAGAGTCCACACAACGGAATAGGAGGCAAGCAGGAAAACGCAACTAGCTCCGCTTTTCTCTCCCAGCCAGGTGTCCCCAACAAAAACACAGTCGCTTGGTTAAAAGGGGGAAAAGAAACAAGTTTAGTTACAAAACCATGTGTATGAAGAGACACACATGTTGCAAGAAAAATGAGGTAGGAAAAGTTGTCTACATGCATCTCAGGAAAGAACGCCGCCTGAGCATCCTTCATCAGCTCCGGACACAGGCAAAGAGATGAGTAGCTAAGCAAGTTTAGTACGAATGGCGACTCCTCCTTGCTTTCTTCTTCTCGAGAACAAAAGGTTAGGTGTCCTCTTGGGTCGAAAGGAAAGGAGGAGGGGGCAACAAAATACCATAGGCATGCATTACTAGAAGGTCTCCGCATGCGAAGTTGCTAGATCCCAACAGGAAAAGAGTCTGTTTTGCTTGTAAATAATAATAAATTGTTTATTTATTAACCGCTTTTCCCAGGAACAAAGCGGTGTAGAAATGTCAGTAAAGACAGTCCATAAAAACAGTACCACAATTCACCTATTAAACATACATATTAGAACGAATTCAATCCAAAGGCATGGTTAAAAACATTATTTGAAGGCAGGGACAAGGAGGTGACTATCTCTGCCTTGATATCTCTGGGAGTCAATGCAGCGCACTGTGAGAGACAGGTTTCTTCTAAGTCCCAAAGTCCCAGATCCAATGAATCTGTGAAGCAGCCATTTCCAATACAGTATTAGTTGCAATCTTGCAAGAAGAAGGGGGTCTCAGGCAAGGAGGCTTTACGCCGCCTGAGGTTTCACACAGTCTTTATAAGACATTGTCTGTGACAATATTTCTGTCTCATGTTTTTTATTGGCCAGTTCTAGTCATGCGATCAATGTTAAGACCACCTTTCCAAGTCTGTCAAAACGCCACCCATAACATCTCATGACCATTGAAATTAGCCATCATAGATTCATAGCTGTGTTCCAATATTCATCACCCCCCATTTAGATAGAAATGTTTCTGAACTTGAAGTCATCCTTTGATTCAAAAGTATTCTTGTCAATTAGTGAGAATAAAGCTCCCGTATCTCTTGATTGATTGATTTCTCCCGAATCACATTGTCCGTGATTGACAGGTGCAGACAAAAGTGTTTTCCTTTGAAGCTTCTTTGCCTAATTGAACGGTTATATTTGCAATGCAAGTCTATTTCATTATATACCTATATATATATAAACAGAACGCTTAGCCATTTTGATAATCTTAATAGAGAAAAGAATACTATTGAAAATAACTAAGTCCAGCATATTTTATAAGCGTCTCTTATTTATTATCAACAATATAACCTCCCTTTACTCTTGCAAAACAATATATTTAACAAATAACAGTCTTATAAAAAGCTTATCTAAACACTCTTTCTTTTACTAACCTATATCTTTTTATACAATTCCCTTTCAGTTAAAGGCCTCAGCTGACCTTTGCTCAATCCTATTAGAAGAGATATATTGATTGTAATAGTATACATGTAGATATATGGTTCCATATTGTCAGGGATGATGGGAGTTGTGGCTCTTCATCTGGCCTGGAACTCTCCACCTGGTTGTGCACCACGCTGACCAGTTTTGGCCAGTTGTTGTATCTTTGCAAGAGTTGCAGAGATCTGGCTGAAGACCCCGACAAACTCTCCAAGCCTTCTCACTCTTGCTTCCACAGAAGTCTTCACCCTTCTTCACCAGGGTCCTGCTGGTTCTTGTAGCTTCACCCAAGACACCAGACAACTCAGTAGTCTTATGTAAAAGATCTACTTTATTCTACTATATACAGCTCCAAAACTATCCAACACAACAATACTTGACTCCTCACTATCCACTACTACTACCCACTCTACAACCCACAAAATATATTGGGATGCATAGTCATTATTATAGTCAATGCATGGTACCACCCACTGTTGTCTGTTTCCACCCAGTCGGCGTGTACATCATTCTCATTGGTTCTCCTGGTTCATCCCACAATTAATGATTTCATCATCTCAGCCTTGACCACTTAACAATTCTCAGGTGTGTCCAATTATCCACTTTGCATCTCTTGTCCTTGGCATTCAGGACTTGTGAATTGTATTACCATTTACACCTGTGTGGTTCTCCATTGGCTTCTGCTGAGTCACCCTGACTCTCACATACATGTTTTATTTCTCTTACTGTATGTCCCATGTTGCCTTTTTCCTTAACACATATTATATATATATATATATATATATGTCATTTAATTATAGCATACGTTTATATAGTCTAACACAATTTCTATTTTATTCATGTGTTTCTAACTCCTTTATGAAATCTTATGTCTGATTGAAATCCATTTCTCTCACGCACCAAGAAACCGCTTGCTCCCTTCATACATCTTGGATTTTGAGAGCGTGTCTCAATTTGGCTTCTTCTCCTTCTTCCAAACATGCTTCTCTATCTTTCTTCTAAAACGTCTCCTCGCAGCTTAGATGCCGAATCCCCTGCGAGGGACAAAAGACCCAAAATCAGGAAAGGTGGGATGTTTAGTCTTCATACATCTTGGATTTTGAGAGCGTGTCTCAATTTGTCTGCTTCTCCTTCTTCCAAACATGTTTTTCCATCTTTCTTCTAATACATCTCCTTGCAGCTTAGATGGCGAATCCCCTGCGAGGGACAAAAGACCCCAAAGACCCAAAATCAGGAAAGGTGCCGAATTTCTGTGTCTGTTCTTAAATCTTAAGGTGGATATCCATCGTTTGGCTGCAAATGTTTTACAAGAGACAGGCGACATACATTCGTTTACAGAACGCGAATGCAATTACTGAGGCAGAAGATTGGCCACGAAGGGCTCAAATTGACAATTTATGAGATACTATGAAGAGAAAATTGTCATCATTAATCAAATAGCAGGTAATTTCACCTCTCATGAAACATTTGTACATGTCCCCTTCTGTGGGCTTTTGTGGTTTCATTAGTTTAATACGGATCAAAATCCTGATTAAAAAACTCTTAGCTGTGTCTTGTGTTTATTTGGCAATCTCCATCAGATGTGATGGAAAAGCCGTGTGGTTTGCTTATCCCTTGAAGGGGGACAAGGAAGTACTATCTTGTTTCCTTGGATCTCTGGAAGTTACTGCAGAGCACAAGAAACATTGCTCCCCTTCATACATCTTTGGATTTTGAGAGCGTGGTCTCATTTTGGATTGCTGTCATCCGTAAAACTGCTTTCTCCTATCTGTTCTTCTAAACATCTCCTCGCGCTTAGATGCGAATCCCCTGTCGAGGGACAAAGCCCCAATCAGGAAGGTGGAAGTTTTAGTCTTCATGGTCTCGCCTCCTTTCCGGACTCCGGGAATTGCCAGCTTGGAATGGGACATTTTTGGGCAAATCTCCATCGAGGATGATGTTATGATGGGAAAAGAGGGTTGGTTTTGCTATCCCTTGAAGAGATCACTATTTCCATCCCGAGGTCTTGGGCGTCATGCAGTGCAACCAAGAAACCACTGCCCTCCGTCATCATCTTGATTTTGAGAGCGGGTCTCAATTTGGTCTGCTTCTCCTTCTACAAACAGTTTTTTTTCCATCTTTCTCTAATACATCTCGTGCAGCTTAGATGGCCATCCCTTGCGAGGACAAAGACCCCAAAGCCCCAAAATCAGGAAGTTGCCGGATTTCTGTGTCTGTTCTTAAATCTTAAGGTGGATATCCTCGGAAGAATTTGGCTGCAAGGTTTACAAGAGACAGCACATACAGTCGTTTAAAGAACGCGAATGCAGAACCGAGGCAGTAGAATTTGCAACTGAGGCCCAAATTGACACTTTATGAGATATACTATGAAGAGAAAATTGCAGCATTCATCTTAAATGCAGGTAATTAACACCTTCTCATGAAAACATTGATAACATGTCCATTCTTGGGCTTTGTGTTTTCATTTTAAGTCAGGACAAATCCTGGATTGAACCTTAATCTTTTCTTGTGTTTAATTTGTAATGTGCGAGAAAATAACGTTGGAGACAAGGGACAAAAGACCCCAAAGCCCCAAAAGTCAGGAAAGGTGTCCTTTTTAGCCATTTTGTGGCACCCCTGCCTCCTATCGTGTACGTGCCATTGTTTTGTAGACCCACTTTGATCCTCCCTTGGAACTACTATCCAGCTCTAAAGCCATCCAATCCAAGGAGGCTGGTTCATGGTTCGAAAGCAGGAGCTTTGGGAGGGTTCAGATTGGGTGAGGCTTCTCACCTGCACAAGAGCAAGTTGGAACCTTCTTGCAAAGAAGATAACAAGGAAAGCATCTCTCCAGGCTAAAAGTCCAAGAGTGGGGAAGGGTCCTGATTGTGTCAGCGACCCTCCCTGATAACCTAAGTACCCAGCCAGCTGGTCAAAACCAAAAGCGTTGCTTGAAAGTAACTATTACAGTCTAAATTTACAATACCGCGAGCTTCAAGGCGTTTTTATTTACTGATCCATGATACGGAAGATGAACTAACTACTGGAAGTCAAAGCTATTTCGTCAATCAAGAAGCTTTGACGTACACGCATTAGACATTACGAAGGCCTCGCGCGCCGTCGCTCAAAGGCCTGAGGCGTCACGGCAGGGGATCCAGATTACGAAAGACGGTCATTGCCCATTCGGCGGGAAGAGTACAAGACTATCTTCTCTGACTCACGGGTTGCAATGCCAACGCAAGCCAGAGAACTCCAAAGACAAAGCGAAGGTGTTTGGATCCAAAAGGTTCCCGAATTTCAACTGGATACCATTGTTTGACTTAGGCTCCCATCCAGTCAGGCAGTCATAGAGCAGCCTGGGAGTAAAGGTAGTCTTTTGGAACAGTGAACATTTTTCTGTAGAGCGATGGGGCCGTGTATTTGCATTGAAATAAGCGATTCAGAGTTAGAGAACGGGACAAGCTTTTCAGTACAAGCGAAGAGTCAATGTACGTGGAACCGATAAGAGAGCCTTCTCCTTCAAAAGTGTTCCCGCCCTAAGAAGACTACCACTTGAATCCCAAAAGATCTCACCAGACCCAATTTACCTCCCATAGACGGGACATTGAAAGCATTCAAAAGCGAAGGCAGAAGAGACGCATGAACGGCTGTCGTCCATCCAGGCCTGCCCTACCCTGACCCCACCGTAGCGCCCCTTTACTCTAGCTTCTCACCCTGCTCAACCCCTAACCCCAGCCTAACCCCTTTACCCTCACTCCTAACTCCATTCTAACCCTGACCCCACCGTAGCCCCCTTTACCTATTCTCTCTAACCCCGTATCCCACAATGAAAGGAAAGGATCCGGACCCCAAGGGCCGTCGGTCCATCCCTTCTGCCATGCAGGAACTCACACCAAAGCCTCTCTGGACAGAAGGCCCACATCCTTGTTTGCTCCATGGACATCCCACCTGAGCGTCAGGCCCAGCTCCATCCCATCCAGCCCCAGAAGCAGGCAAGAAAGGCCCTGCTCCGACCAACCGATGAGAGAGATAAGGAAATACAAAACGGACTCTAAGCTCCATCAGCCCAGCTGTGGGATGAAGGTAATAGACAGTCTTCTGGACTTGGTCTCCCCACGAAGACTGTACGACTGAGGCAGGAACTCCAGAACACGTGAAAGGCACTCTTAGGAGCCTTTTTGGCCCCGAAGTATCTTCTGAATCCATAAGGCTTGGGCCCAAAAGTAGACCGATAAAGTTGCAGCAATCAGGAAGGTGGCATCCCTGTTCGTTTCCCGTTTTGTCTTCATGCGTCTCTTTCTTCCTGACTCCAGGAATTGCACCTTGGAGTGGTCCATTTGGCAATCTCCATCGATATGTGATGGGAAAAGGGTGTGCTTTGCTTTCTTCCCTTGACGGCAGGGACCTAGGAGATGACTCTCTAGGCTTTGACTGGATGGCCTTGGGGGGTCTCTTCAACTCTATGAATTTATTTTCTCCTACGCTTTGTGACTCCTGGTTATTTGCACCCCCCCCCCCCCCCATGCTCTTTGGCATGCTTTGATTTCTGATTCCCGCATGGCAGGGGTTGGCTGGATGGCCCTGGGGTCTCTTCCAACTCTTGAGTCTATGTTTCCCTACGCTTTGTGATCCCTTGGTATCTTTGCAACCCCCCCACCAATGCGCTTGGTCATGCTTTTATTCAGGGGTTGGACTGGATGGCCCTTGGGGTCTCTTTCCAACTCTATGATCTATTTTCTCCTACGCTTTGTGACTCCCTGGTATCTTTGCACCCCCCCCCCCCAATGCTCCTTGGTCATGCTTGGATTCAGGGGTGGACGGGATGGCCCTGGGTCTCTCCCAACTCTTGATTCTATGTTTCTCCCTATGCTTTGTGGACTCCCTTGGTATCTTTGCACACACACAACACACCCCCATGCGCCTTGGGCATGCTTTGATTCGGGTTGGACTGGATGCCCTTGGGGTCTCTTCCATTAAATAAAACCAAAAATAATAAATATTATTATCTTAGGCAGGGGTAGGCAACCTGTGGCCCGTGGGCCGGATGTGGCCCGGCAAGGCCTTGTGACTGGACCCCCGCCTGGTCTGCGCACCGATGCCGCTGGGCCTTGGGGGGCAATTGCTATAGAAGTCAAGAAACATGCATTTATATTAACATTTTTTAAAAAAATCAGCATTTTTTTCACGTGTCCTCCATTTTTTTAAAAAAGTGGCTTCCATTTGAAATGTTTGTCCTACATTTGTCCTGGTTTGATTTATATATTTAATTTGTTTAAAAAATTATTTAATTATTTATTTTTGGGCTTCAGCCGTTCTCTGAGGGACAGCAACCCGGCCCCCGGCTCAAAAAGGTTGCCTACCCCTGATCTTAGGACTTGAAACCCCTTGACGGAGGATGTCGACAGGAAGCGCTCTGCAAAGATCTTCCGGGAGGCAGGAAGAGAGGATGTGGCAATGCGGAAACAGGTAGGTTTACGACCTCTTTTTGGCTCTTTCAAAGTTCCCCCTTTTTTGGATACTTTTTGATTACTATAAAACATAGTAATATATAAACAATAAAACAAACACATCGTTGGATATCATGCCAAGAAAATAAAATTCTGTTTCTAATTGAAATTTGTGCTTTGTACAATTTTGAATAAGCCATTAATTTCATAGTAATATAATAATAATAATAATAATAATAATAATAATAAATTTCTATACCACTATTCCAATATTAATTGCCTTTATTCAGATAACGCAGAAAGAGAAATGACTGTGATCGACATTCTTGCTATGCTTCTGGAAGGCGGCGGTATTAATAGTAACGATAAGGATAATAATACGGTATGATCACCCACAGACTGGAGGGCCCCATAGAGCCTGAGAAGGGACCGCGTTCGGTGGCCAGGCATTGGAGGGCCCTGGCTGCTCCTCTGGAGGGTGCCTAGGCGTCCTCCTTTTCCAGGACATGTCCTACGTTTCGACCTCCTGTCCAGGAGAAATTCCAAAACACGCTCCATTAAGAGCACGGCTCAGAAGCAGGACTTTCCCTTGCTATTAGTGTGCTTGGCTTCTGTTTTCTTTTGTGTTTCCATGCTGAATAGGGTTCACCTGCTTTCAAGGAGGTAACCCTGCATTCCCTGGATGTTTCCGAACTGTCAGCTCCAGCATCCACAGCAAGGTTGAAAGAGAGAAAGGAGGACTGGTCACAGTTAGTCGGGTGGTTTTGGTTGGAGGCATCAGCGTCTACGGAGGAGGATTCCCATGAAACCCAAGACCACCGAGGGAGAAGAAAGAATACAAAACACTCTAATCCCCATCAGCTCCAGCTGTGGATGACGGAATAGATAGTATCTGGTGGACTTGGTCCCCCCCACAGAAGACTGTAAGAATGAGGCAGGAGCCTCTAACATAAGCACTTGAAAGAGCCCTTTTGGCCAGAGAGTCCTTCTGAGTACATAAGGCTTTGGGCCCAAAAGTAGACCAGTAAAGAGCAGACATCAGGAAAGGTGGGATGTTTAGTCTTCATGGTCTCCCTTTTCCGGACTCCATGGAATTGCAGCTTGGAATGGTACATTTTGCAAATCTCCATCAGATGATGATGGGAAAAGAGGGTGTTTTGCTTATCCCTTGAAGAGGTCACTATTTCATCCCTAGTATCTCTGGGAGTCAATGCAGCGCACCAAGAAACCACTTGCTCCCTTCATACATCTTGGATTTTGAGAGTGTGTCTCAATTTGGATGCTTCTCCTTCTTCCAGACGTCTTTCTTCTGAAACATCTACTCGCAGCTCAGATGGCGAATCCCCTGCGAGGGACAAAAGACCCCAATGAGAGCGTGTCTCAATGCAGTGGACCAAACATGTTTTTCTATCATTCTTCTAATACATCTACTCACAGGTGGGATGGCGAATCCCCTGCAAGGGACAAAAGACCCCAAAGCCCCAAAATCAGGAAAGGTGGCATGTCTTGCCATGTTGTGGCACAGCTGCTCCTTGGGGACGGTGCCATGATTCCCATACTGGTCCAGCGTCTTGATCCAGGCGTCTTGGAAGCTCTATCCAGCTCTAAAACACCCCAATTTCTCTTCGTGCTAAAAGTCCAAGAGCTGGAAGAGGTCCCCTGAGTGTGTCAGGACCCTCCCTGAATAACCTAAGGAACCCAGCACCGCTGGCAAAACCAAAAGCGTCGCTAAGAAAGTAAACTATTACAGTCTAAATCGTACAATACAGCGAAGCTCAAGCGATTCTGATCTACTGATACAATGAATACGGAAGATGAAATAAACTACTGGAAGTCAAAAGCTATTCAGTCATACATAAGAAGCTTTGAAGTCCACGCATAGACATTACGAAGGCCTCGCGCGCCGTCGGCTCAAAGACACTGGAGCGTCACGGCAGGAGGATCCAGATTTACGAAAGACGGTCATTGACCCATTCGGGGAAAGAGTACAAGAATATATTCTCCATGACTCATATTGAATATTCCAAAACGCAAGACCAGAGAAACCTCCAAAGACAAAGCGAAAGGTGATTTGGAATCCAAAGCGTTCCAGAATTTCAACTGGATACCATTTGTTTGAATTAGGCTCCCATCCAAGCAGGCAGTCATAGAGCAGCCTTGGGAGTAAAAGTACTTTTGGAAACAGCTGAACATTTTTAACTGTAGAGACAGAGGCAGTGTATTTTGCATTGAAATAGAGCGAGTCAGAGTTAGAAGAACAGACAACTTCTCATTTACAAGAGAAAGAGTCAATGTACGTGGAAACGTGAAGAAGAGCTTCTTCCTTCCAAAAGTGTCCCAGCCTAAGAAGCTACCATGAATCCCAAAAGACTCAACCAGACCCAATTTACCTCCCATAGGGGACATTGAAAGCATCAAAAGCGAAGGCAGAAGAGACGCATGAAAAGGCTGTCGTCACATCCAGGCCTGCCCCTAACCCTGACCCACCGTAGCCCCTTTCTCTAGCTCTAACCCTAGCTCTAACCCCTAACCCAGCCTAACCCCTTTACCCTCACTCTAACTCCTATTCTAACCCTGACCCCACCGTAGCCCCCTTTACCTTCTCTAACCCCTAATCCACAATGAAAGGAAAGGATCCGGACCCAAGGGCCGTCCAGTCCATCCCTTCTGCCATGCAGAACTCACAACCAAAGCCTCCTGACAGAAGCCCCCAGCCTCTTGGTTTGCTCCATGGACATCCCACCTCTAGGTCACCCAGCTCCATCCATCCAGCCCCAGAAGCAGGCAAAGAAGCCCTGCTCCGACACACGAGGGACAAGAATACAAAACGGACTCTAGCTCCATCAGCCCCAGCTGTGGATGAGGAATATACGTCTTCTGGACTTGGTCCCCCCCAGAAACTCTAAGACTGAGGCAGGACCTCCAAAAAACACGTGAAAGCACCTAGGAGCCTTTTTGGCCAGAGAGTCCTTCTGAACCATAAGGTTGGGGCCCAAAAGTAGACCGATAAAGACAGAAATCAGGAAAGTGGGATGTTTGGCCTTCTCATCTTTCTGAATCTTACTCATAGAAATCAACATCTCAGCCAACTACAGAGGAAACAGTGCATCTTATCTTGACGCCGTCTGTTCTCCCTCCCGACTCCACCATCCTGCCTTCCTCCGCAGGAGAACTGGGCCCTCGAGGAGGAAGGCACGAAGACCCCCAAAGGCCCCATCCCTTAGCAGCCTTGAAACCAGGTTTACTTGGGAAATGTAAATATTTTTAATTGTAGAGACAGAGGCAGTGTATTTTGCATTGAAATACATGAGTTAGAGTTAGAGGAACAGACAAGCTTCTCATTACGAGAGAAGTCATGATCGAGGAAAGATAAAAAGCAGTGTATCTTGCATTGAATACAGCGAGTTAGAGTTAAGGAAAGACAAGCTTCTCATTAGGAGAGAAAGAGTCAACCATCAAGAAAATAATGAAGAAGAGGCTTCCTTCCTTCCAAAACTGTTCCAGCCTAAGAAGATACCATGAAATCCTAGAGAGAGCATTCTCAAAGGGCGCTGTTTGCAGCGTCATCTGGAAACCCAGCTGGCATTACTTGCAATCGCGACAGTAAAGACAATTTAAAGTTAGTTTACTTTGTCCAAATTCTGGCTCTCAAATGGTTTCCAAAAGGAGAACCACGAGGATAAATTCTGAGGTCCTGGTTGACGTAATCTCCTCTTGGATGGTCCAGAATAGCCACTCTTCATTGCCTCTTTCTGTGCCAAAGCCGTGTCGTCCCAAAGAAGCGATAATATTAGAAGACTCTGAAGACTTGATTTCTAGATCTGGTTGTGACACTTCCATGTAAGCAACGCAGGGAGACAATCAATGATAAGGTGGCAATTGCTTAAGTACTTTTCTGTGCCCAGTTGACTCTTGTTTAACGGTGGCAGCCAGATTCGGTTGCGCAAGAAAGCGCAGCGTTTCCAGTTCGTGGGGCGCAAAGTATTCAGATAACTGTTTCTGTATTCTTTCCAGGCTTTGCCAAGTTGGTATCTAAGCCACATACTCTCACCATAGAGACAAATAGATAAGACAAACTGTGTCGGGGAGAGAGGCAACGTGAGCCATGATCCCCTCCTCTTCCCTTCTATGACAGGCCTCACGTGACATTTTTAACACCACTCCTGTTGTTTTTATCATTGCTTGTCAATGTAATGTTTGTTAATGTCGCAACGCCCACACCACTCTTTTACCCAACCCACCTTAGATCCATTCCTTGCCCAAAGCCAGGAGAGACCGACTTCCCCGCGAGACGTTTCCTGTTCTTATCCGGAACAGAGAAACAATGATCTCGGATGAATTTAAAACAAGAAAGGTAATGAGCTTTAAAAAGCATTGGAGAAGGGAGATGAGAGCGAGTTGAAGTATTTCATTAGGTTGGTTTTTTGTGAGGCTCTTCTGAAAGCACTCTCAAAACTGAGAGGAGAAGAATGAACTGGGAGGGAAATCAACATGGAGTGATAGTATGGCCAAACCTGGCAACGAACGGCAAAGGCCCTTCTTGTTTGAGGCAAGACGAACTGGGAAGATACGATTGTATAAAACGGGTCCAATGAAATGGAAGCGAACTGGCCTCTCTATACTTGGTTCGCACATTAATACAAAGCCTCTCTGATGGGTTTATTGCTCAACTCCTTTGAATAATCATTGGAGATGATGAGATCCCCTGATGTGTCTGGATCCTCCCTGAATAGACACAAACCCAGCACCGCCGGTGAAACAAAGAATTGCTATGGAAAAAATGCTGAACAGTGGATCTGTCCTACGGATACAATGAATGCCCAAAGAAAAGCAGACGAAGAGATACGCGAACGTATGCCCCCTGACACTGGGCAGGAGCTTCCAGCTGTGGGGTGAACTTTTGCCTTGCTCCCAACGCGTCTCTAGGGAGGGAGGAGCTGGTGAGAGCATTCTCTCATAAATCCCTGCTGCCGGGCCCGAAGGACGCCGACGTATGCCCCTGACCTGGGCAGGAGAGCTTCCAGCTGTGGGGAGGACTTTGCCTGCCCCCAAACGGCGCCTGGAGGGAGGGGTGAGTGAGAGCAGCTTTCTCCTCCAAAAATCCCTGCTTGCCGGACAGAAGGACGCCGACGTTATGCCCCCTGACATCTGGGCAGAGAGCTTCCAGCTGGGGGAGGACTTTTGCCTTCTCCAAAGCGTCTCTGAGGGAGGGAGGAGTGGTGAGAGCAGTTCTCCTCATAAAATCTGCCGGGCCCCGAAGGACGCCGACGTATGCCCCTACACCTGGGCAGGAGAGCTTCCAGCTGTGGGAGGACTTGCCTTCCCCCAACGGCGCCTCTGAGGTGAGGGAGGAGCTGGTGAGACAGTCTTCTCCTCCATAAAATCCCTGCTTGCCGGGCCCAAAGGCGCCGACGTATGCCCCCTGACATCTGGGCAGGAGGCTTCCAGCTGTGGGGAGGACTTTTCCTTGCTCCCAAACGGCGTCTCTGAGGGAGGGAGAGCTGGGAGGCAGCTCTCCTCCATAAATCCCTGCTTGCCGGGCCCGAAGACGCCGACGTATGCCCCCTGACACCTGGCAGGAGAGCTTCCAGCTGTGGGGAGGACTTTGCCTTGCCCCAAACGGCTCTGAGGGAGGAGGAGCTGGTGAGAGCAGCTTCTCCTCCATAAATCCTGCTTGCCGGGCCCCGAAGGACGCCGACGTTGCCCCCTGACATCTGGCAGGAGAGCTTCCACTTGGGGGAACTTTTGCCTTGCTCCCAAACGGCGTTCTGAGGGAGGGAGGAGCTGGTGAAGCACTTCTCCTCCTAAAATCCCTGCTTGCCGGCCCCGAAGGACGCGACGTATGCCCCCTGACACCTGGCGGAGAGCTTCCAGTCTGTGGGGAGGTTTCCTTGCCCCCAAACGGCGCCTCTGAGGGAGGGAGGAGCTGGTGAGAGCGCTTCTCCTCATAAAATCCCTGCTTGCGGGCCCCGAGGACGCGACGTATCCCCCTGACACCTGGCGGAGAGCTTCCGCTGTGGGGAGATTTGCCTTGCCCCCAAACGGCGCTCTGAGGGAGGAGACTGGTGAGGCAGCTTCTCCTCCTAAAATCCCTGCTTGCCGGGCCCAGAAGGACGCCGAGTATGCCCCCTGACATCTGGGCAGAGAGCTTCCAGCTGTGGGGAGGACTTTTGCCTTGCCCCAAACGCGTCTCTGAGGGAGGGAGAGCTGGTGAGAGCAGCTTCTCCTCCATAAAATCCCTGCTTGCCGGGCCCCGAAGGACGCCGACCTATGCCCCTGGACACCTGGGCAGGAGAGCTTCCAGCTGTGGGGAGGACTTTGCCTTGCCCCCAAACGGCGCTCTGAGGGAGGGAGAGCTGGTGAGAGCAGCTTCTCCTCCATAAAATCCCTGCTTGCCGGGCCAGAAGGACCGACGTAGCCCCTGACATCTGGGCAGGAAGCTTCCAGCTGTGGGGAGGACTTTGCCTTGCCCAACGGGCCTCTGAGGGAGGGAGGAGCTGGTGAAGCAGCTTCTCCTCCTTAAATCCCTGCTTGCCGGCCCAGAAGGACGCCGACTTGACCCCCTGACATCTGGGCGGAGCTTCACTGTGGGGGAGGACTTTTCCTTGCTCCCAACGGCGTCTCTGAGGGAGGAGGAGCTGGTGAGAGCAGCTTCTCCTCCATAAAACCCTGCTTGCCGGGCCCAAAGGACGCCGACGTATGCCCCCTGACACCTGGCAGGAAGCTTCCAGCTGTGGGGGGACTTTGCCTTGCCCCCAACGGCGCCTCTAGGAGGGAGGAGCTGGTGAGAGCAGCTTCTCCTCCATAAATCCCTCTTGCCGGGCAGAAGGACGCGACGTAGCCCCTTGCATCTGGGAGAAGCTTCCAGCTGTGGGAGGACTTTGCCTTTTTTTTTTAATGAAGATGTTGGTTTCGCCCCTGATTCGTGACATTGCGCAGGATCCTTTTGGGAGGAAGATTGGGAATCTTCAGTTTTGATAAATTGTTGTTGTGTTAGGGGCTTTGTAATTTGGCTTGCTCTATGTTAGGGAATGACGTTTTTTGCTTTCTTTGTTTCGTTCTTGTGGTTAGTAATAGGTATGGGGTTGGATGTGGGATGTGAGATACCACTGTTATGGAGGATGCATGTGTAATTGGAGCCTATTGAGGTTGTGCGGGGCAAGGGGAGGTATGGCGGTAGAAAGTGGTTTATGTCAAATGGAGGAGAGATCGATGCATAATCTATCTCCCCTTCTTCCACTTTCCTAACCAAAAAGGTCTGGGTTCAGCCCAGTCCATACCACAAACCCGTTCTGCCCTATGCAACGCCAGTCCATAAAGAACAAAGCCCACATCATTTATGATCTTTTGCAGGACAAAACTGCGACCTGGCTGCTTACTGAGACCTGGCTTGGGCCTGAGGTGAGAGTGTGGCCCAGGCCCTCCCACGGTTTCTCAGTTAAGGACCAGATAGTTAGGTGGACCGGGGTGTGGTGTTGCCTTGGTCCATAAAACACCTTCTCCTTAACCAGGATCCCAGTCCGGAAACAGATCACATCGAGTGTATTTACCTGTCCCTGAGGCTAGAGACAGTCTGCGGATTCTTTGGGTCTACAGGCCACCCCGTGCGCTAACAGACTCCCTGGCCAGCTCACACAGCTGGTCTCGGAACTGGTGTTGGAGTCCCAAGACTTGTTCTGGGAGACCTCACATCCTTTCGAGGCCATGAAGTTCAAACAGGTGCTGCTCGGGAGTCATGACTACAGACAGCCTGGGCCTGTCTCAACTAGTCTCAGGCCTACGCATTGCGCTGGTAACCCTTTGATGTGATTTTAGTACGACATGAGGTCGTGGGTAGAGATCTCAAACATCTCTCCCTTGTCATGGACGGATCATCTTGTTGAGGCTCGAATCAAGCTTCTCCAAGCTCCCCCGGGGTGGCGGACCATTAGGATGGTCCACCCTCGAAGGCTGATGGAACCCAAAGGTTCCAAAAGCCCTAGATGGATTCACTGTTCTGACGGCGTTCTGTTGATGCCCTGGAATATCTGGGATACCAACTGTCCAGGCTATACACAGTGTCGCTCCCAAGCGTCCTTACCGCTGCTCCTAATAACAACCATGGTATACGGAAGATCTAATAGGAAGGGGCTGCGCAACGACTAGAGCGTAACTGGCAAGACACAGCGTTATCTGACAGGACACTCCTTCGCTCTCATTTGAAGCCTTATGGAGTGGCAATAGGTGCAGCTAAGATTCGTTCTATGCTCACGTATGCGTCCGCAGAGTCGCGTCCAGCAAGCTGTTCAGGGTTGTGAGGGGACTGACTCTCCCTCCCTCCCTGAGCCCTATCTGGTACCATCAAAGCCTGCGTGATGATTTAATAACTCTTTGCGGATAAAATCTCTCAGATCAGGGCTGATCTGACGCCAGTATTTATGCAGGTCCTGTAAGAGAGGGTCCGAAGCATCCGTGGCCCCAGTTATACTGGATCGCTTTGAGTTTGTTAGTACCGATGAAGTGGACAAGATCCTTCGAGGTTAGGAAGACGACGTGTTCTCTTGATCCTGTCCCTCATGGTTTGGCAGCTCAGGGGGATGCGGTGCTGACTATGTTGCACCGCATCATTAATACTCTCTAAGAGGGTCAGTTTCCATCTAAATTGAAAGTGGCAGTGGTTAAACCCTTGCTTAAAACCCTCCTTAGACCCCCTTCATAACAACATGGCCCATCGCTGCTACCTTTTTTGGGGAAGGTGATCGAGAGAGCAGTCGCCTTCCAGCTTCAATCGATCTTGGATGACACCGATTTTCTCTGGACCCATTTCAAACTGGCTTCCGGGGCTATGGAGTTGAGACTGCCTGGTCGCCTAGTTGATGACCTCCGTCTGAGCATGGGACAGGGGAAGTGTGTCCCTGTTAGTGCTCTTGGACATCTCGGCGGCTTTCGATACCATCGACCAGTGGTATCCTTCTGGAACGCCTGGGGGATTGGGTATCGGGGGCACTGCTTGCAGTGGTTCCGGTCCTACCTCTCAGGTAGATTCCAGATGGTGGAGCTGGGGGATGGTCGCTCCGATAAGAGGCACTTACTCCGTGTCCCTCAGGGAGCGATTTTATCCCCTATCTTTTTAACATTACATGAAACCGTGGAGAGATCATCCGGAGACACGGGGCGCGGTGTTATCAGTATGCGGATGACACCCAAATAATTTTCTTCTGTGTCTCCGACTGATGATAACAAGGATGGCATCTCTCCTCTAGATGCTGCTTGGGCGTGGGTAATGGGCTGGATGAGGGAGAACAAACTCAGTGTGAATCCAGGGAAAACGGAAGTACTGTGTATAGGTCCCTCGGTTCCGGGTGGTGAGATTTGTCAGCCTGTTCCGAATGGGGTCACGCTCCCCTGAGGGACTCGGTGCGCAGCTTGGGAGACTCCTTGATTCGTCCTTCATCTGACATCCCAGGTGGACGCGACGGTCAGGAGTGCTGTCATCAGCTCCGGCTGATACGCCACTGCGCCCTACCTGGGCCGTCGGGACCTTGAAAAGTTTGTACATGCTTTGGTAACTCTCGATTGGATTTCTGCAATGCGCTCTACATGGGGCAACCCTGTACCAAACCCGGAAGCTTCAATTGGTGAAGAATATGGCAGCCAGACTGGCGCTGGTAGTTCCAGACAGACCACATAACACTATTTTAAAAAATCTCACTGGCTACCCATCGCTTCCGAGCTCAATACAAGGTGTTGGTTTGACCTATAAAGCCCTAAATGGCTTGGGCCCAGGGTACTTGGAGGACCGCCTCCCCATACAATCCGCCCGCACACCAGAACATCTGGACCAATTTGTTAGAGGTCCCAAATCACCATTTGGTGAGGACCTCACAGAGGCTTACTATAGGCCCCCTCATGTGGAATAAGCTCCCTATAGAGCTCGTTCCTCTGATCTCTTAGCTTCTCTTTAAGAAACAATTAAAAACCATCTATTCCAGCTGGCTTTTTCACTCTGGTATAGGTTCTTTCTGCTCCTGTTTCTTTTCTTCGACCCCGGATTAGTGCAATATATTGTCTTTTTCTTGCCCTAGTGAATTGATTTGTATAGATTCCCGTTCCTACCCAGTAATGATTTTTTAAATTTTTTTATATTGTGATGCTTTTACCTGTATTTTATTGTTTCTTGTTTGTAAGCCGCCTTAATCATGCAATGGAAAGGCGGGATTAAATAAAAATATTATTATTATTATAAAAAACTGGAAACACATCGATTCATCGGAAGAGCTTTAAATCAACGGATAAACATTACAAAGGCCTCGCACGCCGTCAAAGAGCAGGAGAATAGAGATTGACTGTACAAAAGATCGGTCGTTGACCCATTTGGTGAAGGAATACAAATATCTGGCTTCGTGACAAAATGCAAACCCAGGGAACCTCCAAAGATAAAGCGAAAGCATTTCGAATCCAAAAATTGCAGAGTTTCCACTTTGCTCCGCATACTAGGCTTCGTCGCAACTGAATGAACACACCCGGGACCCCTTTGAATGATTGTATAGAGTCATCCTTTTCTGACTAACTCTTTTTACTTGTCTCAGATGATTCTGTTTGTTTCCGGGGGGTTATTGCCGTAAGGAGTTGGAGCGGGGCCTTAAACCAGTCCTTTCACGTTGCTCTATTATGACAGCTTTTCAACAAACAGCCTGCATTGTTGCCAGAGGTTCTTCTGGATCCAAAAGGATGCAGCTAAGAACTAAAAGACTCAATACTTATTAGTGTCATTAACAACATAACTAATCATAAATTCACTCGGAACTTTGGTCGATTGTCGTCGGCAGAGAGGCTGGATATAAATATTGGTTTTGTTTTCATTATTATTTAGTACATGTCCAAGGAGCTTGGTTTAGATCAGATCCTCAGGTTTAGAAGTTTGCAGGGACCCCATTCAGACAAGTCCCTATTGTGATTTTCCCCAATGGGGACAACACAACGGTTTCCGTACTGGTCCAGCCTCTGGATTGTGGGACACCCGATCCTGGGAAAGCACAGAGTGCCGACATGACGCTGTGTGTTTCCCTTTCTAACAGGATTCATGGAATGCAACACCATGCATCCTTCCAAACAGAGGGGAAAAGAGAAGTTTACCATGATTAACCGAGTAATATTTTCCAAGCTTCATATTAGTCATTTTTTCTTTTTCATCAGATGTGGAAAATGGGGAAAAAGGGACCGGGAACATCCAGCTTCGAATGCAGAAAGCATTTCTTTCCTAACTTATGCATGTTCTAGGAACTGCACGGAGCTTAAAACCTGTGGTTTCTCTCTAAACCCCCTGCAACTTCGTCTGAGAGACAGACAAGGAGGGAAGGATTCAACCAAAACCAGTTATGTTATTGGTACAGTCTCGGCCCAGGAAACCAGCGTTCGAAAAACAAACCCGGAACGCCAAAAAATGGGAATTGTTATTAGGGGCTGAGAAAAGGAACCTTCCAGTATAATTCATTGGCATATCCAAGTTAAACACCATCAGAGCCTCTCCTCCTCCATTAGAATGGGGAGGTTGCAATCACGGGGAAGCCTTGTGGCCTTTGGCAGATCAGCGCTTAAAGCGCTTTAAAGTGAATGGAATGAAAAAAACAAACCAAACTTAGTGACGATGATGGAACCCAAGAGACTAATCAGAGTTGGTCCAATAAAATACAAGAGCCCAGGACCGCACTGACTTCCCGGCAAAGTTTAGGACGCACAAAGCAAATGCGCTTGGGATGTTTCTACCTTTGGGTCTATCAACTATGAGAAGTTACGAAGGTAGAGAGAATATAATGTTCCACACTGCAGGAAGCCTGTTTTAGAAAAGAGCAGCTTGTGGAGCTCATAGTCCACAGGCGATGAAACCATATTGCGTGCCTTGTCCTAAATATATAATTATACTTGCTCTTCTGGTCCTAAATATGTAATATACGTAAGTCAATTCAGGATTGTCTTCTATAGGTCTGATTGTAAGACATCCTGGTCTTAACAGTTAATATCGAGTACAATTGTTTATAGTCTCCCCGTTACGTGAACTTTGGGGTGTCTTGTTGGATCAATAGCTTGTGCTTTGTTTCTGCCAATTTCTTAAGAACAAGGGATTTGGGGTTTTGTGTGACACATAACTGACTGGAGTCCTTTATTTTGCTTCTCTTGTTTGTAGTGTGTCAATTTCAGCTTTTTATAACAACTCGTCTGACGTTTAGATGTCTTGTTCAAGTGTACGGTTTATGAAATGGAGGCGCCAAAGGTTCTATCTCAATGGGACAAAGATGTCTCCGCAAAGAAAGTCTGAGAAGACCTTAAAAGAAAAGGTTATGTACAATTTCTCCCCCCCCACACTCTCAAAATCTCCCACATATAAAATGCAGACTAACACGTAGACTTTACATTTTTAATCCACGCGTACGCCACGGTCGTACCGTGTTCCTAATATGGAACTCCTTTATTGACGGTTCGTTTGAGTTGATGGGATATGTTTGTATGGTGCTGCGCGGACCCCAAATATGGCTAGAAGTCATCCCCTGGTTGGCCGCCTCTCCCCAAGAAAGTAAACGCTAAGTAGGAAGGCCATTTTCTTTCATCAAATGAACTGCACCAACTCGGCAAAGATAAATAAGGCTGGCTTCCGCTGCGCATAAGACACAAGGCGCAGAACAGCAGCCCTCCGATCAATGCCATTCACGTTCAAACAGAGGCAAGGGGCACCAGAAGATGTCCATCGATTCAGGCATGATTAGATCTATGATAGACGCTTGAATGTTTAGGGTTCTTGGAGAGAGTTTCAGTTCTACGCTGCCAAAATCGGTTATTGAGGCACTAGCGGGTTATATAATGTAAAGCCTGACGTTATCCCTCGTCCATTTGAGGTAGCTTGGTGGATAACAGAACCGAAAAGATGACGAAACAAAAAAGAAACGCGTTCTTTTTTTGTGGATGCTGTTTGTTCAAGACTATGACTGGTTAGCAGCCTTACTTTTCATGGAAGATTCAGTTCCACCCAGAGGCTGTGAATATGCTTGCCACAATACATGTCTCTCCGTTCTGGACTTTGGACCAGTTCTTCCGGCCTTGGAGGACTCAGCAGCCTAGTTCTTTTGGGGTTGGGGGACTTATGTCTCCTTTTCCTGGCTCCAGGGATATGCAGCTTTTGGACGTTCTTTTGCAAGGCTGCATCAGAGTGCGATAAAAGTTGTGCGTTTTGCTATCGCTAAAGCAATTTGGGAGTATTTGTAACCTCTGTCATTAAGTGCGCAACCATTACACTGTTTTCTCTGCTCACCCCATCGTCCTTTCATTGAATAGACCTCCCGCTGGACCTGGTCCTCCAAGAGACCGTAAGATGGGCAGGGAACCTCCGAGTAAGAATGGGAATTATCCCAGGCCCTTAGCCAAAGGCAAGACTTACTCTAAGCACAGAACGCTTGAGCCCAAAAATTAGACGATAAGAGCGAGTGCAAAAATCAGGAAAAGTGGATTGGTCGCCTTGATGGTCCCCTCTTCGACTCCGGGTTTTGTATATTTTTCTTGTACACCGCTATATCTATTTGGAATACGGTTATAAATAAACATATTATTTTATATTGCGGCCTGAGTAATATTCGAAGGCGGCATCGATGGGAAAAGAGGCGTCTCTTATATCCATGTCTCACTGCCGTGGGTACCTCTGTGAGTCAATTGCAGCGCGCAGAAACGTCACTCTTCCGTACATCTGGACTTGGGAGGTGTCGCATTGGCCGCGCTTCTTCAGCTTCCCCCCCATTTTCCTTCAAACATCTACACGCTGCTTAGTGGTGACAGACAAGCGCAAGAAACCAGGAAAAGTGGCATGTTTGCAGGTTTTTCTACTGGTTCAGCTCTGGATCAGCAACTTATGCAGCCTAACAAGGAAAACTGTCCCAATTCTGGTTGGGAACGAATCCTTTCACTGGACTTGAGATAAGCTCCCGGGCTGGAGTTGTGCATAGGTTGCAGCTCTGGTTCCTTTGTTTACTCCGGCCCATTAATCCCACTTGAGAGAAGAAGAGTCGGGCCAGTTCCATCCCCAGACCAGAATAAGGAAGTGAGGAAACCTCCTCCCCCCCGGAGAAAGAGAGGGATGAGGAAAGGAAAAGAAAGAATTGTCACTCAGACATTAAGACAAGGAACTGCTTTTTAATTTCATTTTTATCCATTTAGCGAACTTGTGACGTATTACCTTCAAGGACAGTGTCAGAGGGTAGAGAAGGGGAGAATTCGGGTTGGATCACCATTAGAAACGACGCTCTAGGACCCGCGGACCCTCGGGGCCGGAGTGGTTAGAGAAGGAGAAATAGCTGAAGGGGGGATACAGAAGCCCAAGGAGAGTCGGTAGTTAGGGGTTAGAAAAGGGGAAAGCTAGAGCACCGGAGGGGAGGAAGCAGGGTGAGCGGAGGAGGGAGGGCCGAGAAACTCGAACCGACAGGTCCAGGCGAGATTGAGGCTCGGGGTGCGGGACACTTTCGGGGAGATTCGACTGGTATCTGAGGGCCAACACCAACGCTTACTCTTGAAGAGGCAGTCGCGTTGATCGTGAAAGTTGGAACCTCCTTTCCCGAACATCCCCAGCAGCGACCCCGAACCTACATAGCTTGCGGTGTTTCCTGGACCCGTTGTTTTGGGATAGCATTAGGCCGTTCGCCTTATTACTCGAGAAGCCCCGGTCGCCCGCAAGGGCACATCCCCTATCAGAGAACCCCGACGGAACTTCCCTAATTCCCAGGCCGCCAGGTTAACCAGAGTGGGAGGATGAAGGTTTTGAGTCAGAAACCGTTGCTGTGTTCTGTGTTCATTTACGACAGTGATATAACAACTTGCCCTTTTTGTGCCCATGGGCCTTTTGCACCCATTAAGTTAGCGTGAACATCTACCGCCTCTTGTGCTTATATGGACTAGGGACCACCACTGCGCCTCCCGCC
>NC_056532.1:2629018-2631812 GCF_019175285.1 Sceloporus undulatus | reverse complement strand
GAAAAGAGGGTGTTTTGCTTATCCCTTGAAGGCAGGGACAAGGAGGTCATTATCTCAGCCCTGATATCTCTGGGAGTCAATGCAGCGCACCAAGAAACCACTTGCTCCCTTCATACTCTTGGATTTTGAGAGCATGTCTCAATTTGGCTGCTTCTCCTTCTTACAAACATGTTTTTCCATCTTTCTTCTAAAACATCTCCTCGCAGCTTAGATGGCGAATCCCCTGCGAGGGACAAAAGACCCCAAAGCCCCAAAATCAGGAAAGGTGGCATGTTTAGCCAGGTTGTGGCACAGCTGCTCCTTCGGTACGGTGCCATGGTTTCCATACTGGTCCAGCGTCTTTATCCAGGCGCCTTGGAAGCTCTAAACCGCCCCAATCCAAGGAAGGCTGTTCGAAAGAAGATGGTTCGAAAGAAGGGGTTTGGGAGCGTTCAGATGTGGAGGAACTTCATCTGCACCAAGGGCAAGTTGGAAACCTTCTTGCAAAGAGGATAGCAAAGGAAGCATCTCTCTCAGTGCTAAAAGTCCAAGAGCTGGAAGAGGTCCCCTGAGTGTGTCAGGACCCTCCCTGAATAACCTAAGGAACCCAGCACCGCTGGCAAAACCAAAAGCGTTGCTAAGAAAGAAAACTATTACAGTCTAAATTGTACAATACAGCGAAGCTCAAGCGATTCTGATCTACTGACACAATGAATCCGGAAGATGAAATAAACTACTGGAAGTCAAAAGCTATTCAGTCATACATAAGAAGCTTTGAAATCCACGCATAGACATTACGAAGGCCTCGCACGCCGTCGGCTCAAAGGCACTGGAGCATTACGGCAGGAGGATCCAGATTTACGAAAGACGGTCATTGACCCATTTGGGGAAAGAGTACAAGAATATCTTCTTCATGACTCACGGTTGCAAATGCCAAAACGCAAGACCAGAGAAACCTCCAAAGACAAAGCGAAAGGTGATTTGGATTCCAAAACGTTCCAGAATTTCAAGGGGATACAACTGTTTTAGATTAGGCTCCGATCCAAGCAGGCAGTCATAGAGAAGCCTTGGGAGTAAAGGTACTTTGGGCAACAGCCGAAAATTTCTCATCGTACAAACAGAAGCGATGTATTTTGCATTGAAATAGAGCGAGTCAGAGTTAGAGGAACAGACAAGCTTCTCATTTACGATAGAAAGAGTCAACGCTCAGGAGTGGCAATAGGTGCAGCCAAGAATTTGTGCTTTGCTGCACGTATTGCGTCTGCGGAGTTGCGTCCGCAGAGCTGTTCAGGGTTGTGAGAGAGCTCACTCAATTGGCTCCCCCCTGAACCCACTATTGGAGTCATCTAAAGCCTGCTGTGACGAGTTTAACAACTTCTTCGCGGATAAAATCTCTCTCTCGGCTAAGAGCTATTCGCCAAACAGTTTTCGGATCAGAATCGAGAGTAGAGGCGTCCAGAGCTTCCGTGGACTCAGTTGTACTGGATCATTTTGAGTCTGTAAGTACCCAGGATGTGGACAAGATCCTCAGTAGCGTTAGGAAGACAATGTGCTCTCTCGATCCCTGCCCTTCATGGCTGGCAGTTCAAGGGGGGATGGCGATAACTGAGATGTTGTGCCGTATTGTTAATTCTTCTCTCATGGAGGGCCGATTGCCATCTAGTTTAAAAACGGCCACTGTGAAACCTTGATTAAAAAAGCCCTCCCTTGACCCCCTAATTCTAAATAATTATCGGCCTGTTTCACTGCTGCCAATTCTAGGGAAGGTGATTGAGAGAGCGGTTGCCTCCCAGCTACAGGGGGTCTGGAAGGATACGGATTATCTGGACCCATTTCAAACTGGCTTCCGGGCGGGCTATGGGGTTGAGACTGCCATGGTCGCCTTAGTCGATGATCTCCGTCTGGGCATGGACAGGGGTAGCATGTCCCTGCTAGTGCTCTTGGACATCTCAGCGGCCTTCGATACCATCAACCATGGTATCCTTCTGGATCGCCTGAGAGAGTTAGGTATCAGGGGCTCTGCTTTGCAGTGGTTCCGTTCCTACCTCTCAGGCAGATTCCAGATGGTGGAGCTGGGGGACTGTCGCTCCGATAAGAGGGCCCTTACATCTGGGGTCCCTCAGGGAGCGATATTGTCCCCCATGCTATTTAACATTTACATGAAGCCGCTGGTAGAGATCATCCGGAGACACGGGGCGCGGTGTTATCAGTACGCTGATGACACCCAAATAGTCTTCTCTATGTCTCCGACTGATGCAGTGACTAAGGAAGGCATCTCTCTGCTCAACGCCTGTCTGGAGTCGGTAATGGGCTGGATGAGGGAAAATAGACTCAGCCTGAATCCAGAGAAAACGGAAGTACTTGTGATAGGCTCCCCTGGTCACGGGAAGGAAATTTGTCCACCCGTCCTGAACGGGGTCACGCTCCCCGTGAAGGACACAGTTCGCAGTCTGGGGGTGCTTCTGGACTCGTCGCTTCACCTGGCTTCCCAGGTGGATGCGACTGTCAGAGGTGCCTGTTATCAGCTTCGGCTGAGTTGTTCCCCGGCTAGCGTTTTGTGAATTGTTGTTGTATTTTTATTGTTGAGCTGTTTGTCGCTGGCTGTATTGAAATATGTATTGTTAATGCTATTGCTATGTATTGAGATATGTATTAATATGTATTGTATTGAGATATGTATTGTTTTATTTCACTGTTGTACACCGCCCTGATGTTTCGAAGGGCGGTATATAAATAAACCTTTATTATTATATTATTATATTATAAGCGCTAAGTCCTTCCTGATAAAAATCTAAAATGTTTTTCTTTCATTGTT
>NC_056532.1:2628186-2628918 GCF_019175285.1 Sceloporus undulatus | reverse complement strand
TCCTGAACGGGGTCACGCTCCCCGTGAAGGACACAGTTTGCAGTCTGGGGGTGCTTCTGGACTCGTCGCTTCACCTGGCTTCCCAGGTGGATGCGACAGTCAGAGGTGCCTGTTATCAGCTTCGGCTGATACGCCAGCTGCGACCCTTCCTGGGCCGGGGGGACCTTGAAACAGTGGTGCATGCACTGGTAACCTCTCGACTTGATTTCTGTAATGCGCTCTACATGGGGCAACCCTTGTACCAAACTCGGAAGCTGCAGTTGGTTCAGAATATGGCAGCAAGGCTGGTCACTGGCAGCTCCAGAGCCAGCCACATAACACCTATATTGAAAGATCTGCATTGGCTGCCAATTCGCTTCCGGGCGCAATAAAAGGTGTTGGTTGTTACCTATAAAGCCCTAAATGGCTTGGGCCCAGAGTACTTGGAGGACCGCCTCTCCTCATATAATCCGCCCCGCACTCTCAGGTCGGGTGGGAGACAACTTTTGAGGGTTCCTAAGGTGAAATATACAGCGTCTGCGCATAGGGCTTTTTCTGTTTCGGCCCCGCGGACTTGGAACTCTGGTATCTTTGTACTTTGTATTTTTACTATGTTGTAAACCACCGTGATTGAAGGAACGGCGGTATATAAATAAAGTCTCATTCATTCATTCATGTCCTTTTCCTGTTTTTCGTGCCTGGCATGACAGCTGGAGAGCAAGTTAATGCCATGCACATTAACAATGTAGACCA
>NC_056532.1:2622609-2628086 GCF_019175285.1 Sceloporus undulatus | reverse complement strand
CCTCCCTCTGAGGAAACCTTGCCAAGAAAACCCCACAATAGGGTGGCCATAAGTCAGAAAAGGCAGACACGCAACACACACGTGCGGTTTGTGTGTGTGATACTACCACGTATTATAAGATGGCCGTGCCTTTTATACGCGTCTGTATTCTCTAGGGTCAGGGGCACAAGACCCCCGCAAATGTGGAAGAACTGCAAATAACAAGAACACCATGTTTTTAACCTGAGAGGACGCCTCTAGGAATTGCTCAGTCCTCCAGGGCAACTCTGTGGTCAATGTCCGACAAAAACTGACCATAGAGTTGCAATGGAGGAGCTGCAAAGGCCTAGTAGTATATTCTCTCTAGGAATCTCTAGGTCTTTCTGTGCAACTTTCGGTTAAATATGACCATAGAGTTGCACCGGAGGAACTATAAAGGCTTAGCAGAGCATTCTTTCTAGGGCTCTAGGTCTTTCGGTGCAACGTTTAGTTAAACTTGACCATAAAGTTACGCTGGAGGAGCTACAAAGGCCTGGTAGAGTATTCTCTCTAGGGACCTCTAGGTCTTTCAGTGAAACTTTTAGTTAACGTTGACCATAGAGCTGCACTGGAGGACCTAGATATTCCTAGATAGAACATATTAATCAAAGCCGTGAATAATCAAAGCCGCAAATGTGAAGGGATGAGTGTATATATGTATTTAGTGTGGCGGTTTGAGTGGTGGACTACGACTCTATAGAGACCAGGGTTTGAATTCCAGCTCAGCTATAGAAACCCATTGGATGACCTTAGGACTAGGCAAATCACACACTCAGCCTCAGAAGATGTCAATGGCAAGCCTCCCCTGAAGAGACTTGCCAAGAAAACCCTGTCATAGGTTCGCCTGAGAGTCGCCATAAGTCGGAAATGACTTGAAGTAAAACAACACCCGCTTATTATTGTTATTATTATGCTTTATTTATATAGTGCTGTAGATTTACACAGCGCTGTACATACAAACAATAAAATGGATAAAGTTATAAAGGAGAGGTAGCTTAACTTGTCCAAAGAAATAAAAGCAGAGGGACAAGAACACTGAGTTAAGCAAATCCTCCCTTGTAGTAAACCTCTCATGACCCATTCTAGGTCTAGCTGTTTTATGTACAGCACTGTGCAAATCTACAGCGCTATATAAATAAATAATAATAATAAATAATAATAATTTATAGTTTCCAAATTATCGCAACCCGCCTTGAATCCTATTGTGGGAAATAGGTGGGATATAAATCCTAATGCTGCTTGCCGCATGCATGCCTCTTTCAATATCAGTACTTTTCAGTACTTTTCAGGGTCCCGGCCCAACCTGTTATACTTAGAATCCTAGAGTTGGAAGAGACCCCAAGGAAGGCCATCCAGTCCAACCCCATTTTGCCATGCAGGAACTCTCAATCAAAGCATCCCCAACAGTTGGCCATCCAGCCTCTGCTTAAAGACCTCTAAGGAAGGAGACTCCACCACTATGCATTGAAGAAGTGTGTTCCACTGTCAAACAGCCCTCACTGTCAGGAAGGTCTTCCTAATGTTGAGATGGAATCTCTTTTCCTGTAATTTCCATCCATGGCTTTGGGTCCTATTCTCTGGAGCAGCAGAAAACAAGCTTGCTCCCTAATGTGACATCCCTTCAAATATTTAAACAGGGCTCTCATATCACCTCTTAACCTGCTCTTCTCCAGGCTAAACATCCCCAGCTCCCTGAATTGTTCCTCATAGGGCAAGATTTCCAGACCCTTCACCATTTCAGTCGTTCTCCTTTGGACACATGGCTCCAGTTTCTCCACATCCTTTTTGAATTCTGGGGTCCAGAACTGGACACAATATTCCAGGTGGGGTCTGACCAGAACAGAATAGAGTGGCACTATTACTTTCCTTGATCTAGACACTATACTTCTATTGATGCAGCCTAGAATTGCATTGGCCTTTTTAGCTGCAGCATCACACTGTTCACTCATGTTCAATTTGTGGTCTACTTGGACTCCCAGATCCCTTTCACACATAGTTTCATTCAGCCAGGTGATCCCCAATCCTATATTTGTGCATTTCATTTTTCTGCCCTAAGTGCAGTACCTTACTTTTCTCCGTGTTGAATTTCATTTTGTTAGCTTTGGCCCAGCTTTCTAATCTATTCAGGTCATTTTGAATTTTAATCTTGTCCTCTGGGGTATTAGCTACTCCTCCTAACTTGGTGTCGTCTCCAAATTAGATAAGTATGCCCCCAATTCTGTCATCCAAGTGGCTCCCTTAAGGAGCTAAGAGAAAGTCTCTCTCCAAACGTCCATCATCCCAGTGCATTGGCTATTCAAAAGGACCAATAATTTGAATGCGTTGTGTCATGGCAAGTTGGGGAGCCCTTATTAATTCTGCGTCCAGCTGGCTGCCTTCGGATCACAATAGCCGTCCTAGAAACACTGGGATATTTCCCCTTCATATTTTAATTATGGAAAAGATGGCCAGGATGGAAGACAATCCTCTCCCCCCTTTCCAGCCCCCAAATGCCTTATGCAAGTAGAAGAGCACAAATGTTAGCCAGCTGGCTGGCAAGGCCTCTCCTTCCCCCGTCTCAGCAGGAGCCAAACAAATTTGGTTCTCGTTTGAGCAATTCTCCAAATCCCGCTATTGTGTCTGGGCCCTAACAGCTCCGAAGCGGCAAAAAGAGATCCGTCTCGCCGCCGAAGAGAAAAACACGCTTCGTTGAGGACCATTTCTAATTTGTGGCAGCTTAAAAGAGTTTTACTTTGTGCTGCCACATGTATCCAGGCAAAGGGGACCCAAAACATTGCTGCTTTTTAAAAGACAGAGGAAAGGCAAGAATCTGCCACCTCCGCTTCAGACTTTTAATTGTGATGCTTTATAATTGGCGTGTGCCAACCGTGGTTCCTCTGGCAAATCCTAATTGCCTCCTTCTTTTCCCTTCAGAAACCGACCATATGTTTTTCCCCTTGTCCATGCTTGCTTTTGTTTGAAATGGCAGTTCTTAAAACAGGCAAGTCTGGCCAGCTGCTTATTATTATTATTATTATTACTATTATTATTATTAAAATTGAGTCTAGAGGTTGCTTTACCGGCACAATTAATTAATTCAGATCCATCCATTCAGATCCCATGCAATTAGCTGCAGAGACAAAGAAGATCCATTCAGTTCTTCCCTTTGCTCTCTATTTATACAGGATATTTTGCATGGAGTGAGAGGCCACAACTGCATTTTAACATGGCATATTGTGTTAAGAGCCCCTACAGAAACAAATGCATGAAGCACCACCACTAAGCGTGCATTTATTGTATTGTATCGCATTGTATTTTTCAGGTCCTGTAACTCCGTCTGAATACCACCTGCCTCCATGCTGCTCCAGAGGGATGTTGCTCCTGCTCCTTTGTGAGTACAAACTTCCAGCAAGCAATTCGCCTCCAGCTGCAGCTCTGAAGGAGTAAGATACTGAAAGCTGTAAACAGCAGGTATGTATTGCTGCTGAAAGTAATGGCTGTGTGCACATGAGAGCGCTAATAAAAAGGTCAAATGGGCCTACAATCGTGCCCTACATGGTATGTAACATTACAAGATCAATCAGAAGGACAGGTTGCTTACCTGTAACAGTATTTCTTTGAGTGGTCATCTGTGAATACATACCTGTAACTGGTTCTTCGAGTGGTCACCTGTGAATTCACATATATGGCTCATTCTGCACCGGCATGGAGACCTTTATCCAGAACTGGACACAATATTTGTGCTTTGGTCAGACCCCACCTGGAATAACGCTGTGTCCAGTTCTGGGCCCCACAATTCAAAAAGGACATTGAGAAACTGGAGCATGTCCAAAGGAGGGTGACTAAAATGGTGAAGGGTCTGGAAACCATGCCCTATGAGGAAGGCCTTAGGGAGCTGGGGATGTTTAACCTGGAGAAGAGAAGGTTAAGAGGTGATATGATAGCCCTGTTTAAATACTTGAAGGGATGTCATATTGAGGACGGAGCAAGCTTGTTTTCTACTGCTCGTTCCTCAATATGAATCCATATATAAGGATAATATCCGTATATATTATTTGTGTATAAAAAATCGGTGTATAAGGAGGGCCAACTATACTTAGTTCCTCAACCACAGTAAAAGGTAACGTCTACTTCTGTCTTCTGCGTCTTCTGTCCAAGATGATGTTTCAGGCGATGGTTACAGCTCCTTCATGTATTATCCACAGAGATTCAAAGAACTCATTTGGCGTTCTTTGGACAAGCCAGCTTCACCACACGTAAAATTCACCAGTCTATGAAGTCGCTTGTCGGGAACTTGCCGCCAACTGAAAACCGGCCACCGGTGTTTTGCCGAAGGCTTTCCGAAAGCGTATCTCAGCGCTGAGATTGGAGACAGCCGACTTGACACCAAGCTATTGGAAAAATTTATATTTTGGAAGAACTCACTACAGAAGGTGACAGAATTCCAAAATCAAGTTACATGAAAATATACATCGCAATTTCTCTTTATACATTAAAGTGAGGAAAACCTGCAGGAGATCGGAAGGCAAAGAAATAGGAAGGAGGGATGGGAAGAGAGGGAACTAAGTGAAAGGAGAGAAAAAGAGAACAGCATTTAAGAGCAAAACCAGAACTCATTTGAAAGCCTACAGTTCTGCATGCCTTTATTTATCCAACTTCAAACCAGGCAAGAAATAAAAAGAGCAGTTCAACCTACGTTGGGATAAACTTACGCTGCCGACCGCTTCCAAAGCAAACGCTCTCAGCCCTTTGGAGGAAACGCATGAGGCTCAAGGGTACTCCTCAGCTGAAAGGCTTTACTGCTACATCTAAGCCAAAACATGAGCACGGCTGGTTCAAAACACATGGGGACAGTGCTCAAGTCATTGGTAGAATCAAGTAACAGAGCTCAGTGTTTTATTAACTTGAAAAAAGTTGAGGGAAGGGAGTTACAAAGGTATTAAACTTTATTAAAGTGAGAGGTTTTAATGAAGCTTCAATGGCTGGAAAGGGAAAAAAAGAGAGAGTTAAAATGGAATAGTAGTTTTTAAATCCTAATTTGTTTTAGTCTGACATGCTTCACAAGAAATTTTTAAAGACTCATAAGAAGAAAAAAAAAATGGGGGGGAAGAAGGAAAACCTGCTAAAAATCTTGAGAATTTACACGATTCTTACTCTAGCTACCAGACAGCATTATTTGGTACAAGGTGTATTTGTGGATGTACATGAACAGTATATATATTATCCGGATCATGTTGTGCTATGTACACGTCTTTACAATTCTTCCTGAAGGTTAAAGCAGTTCCATTAGTTTTCAAAATGCGCAAATCTTTGTTGGCACTTGTTAGGCTCTTTGTCAGCATTAATAACTGGCGTCTTTTATTGCAGCCCAGTTCCAGCCAGTGTCTGCCAACTTGGTAGAAACAGAAGTCCAGCAATAGGTGGGTAGAGTGCAGGAAAAACAGTGCCATGTTCCTCGATTGGAGACCTGCAAGCCGAGA
>NC_056532.1:2602099-2622584 GCF_019175285.1 Sceloporus undulatus | reverse complement strand
GAAATCATGGAGCCACCATAAGTCTATGTGCAACTTGAAGACATGTACAGCAAATTAACTATCGTTCAATACCCTACCACACACACTCAGGAAAAAACCAACGTGTGGTTTCTGTGTAGCAGATAAATTTAAAAACCAGAATTATAGCCAGAATTATCCAGGGAGACCCGAGCCGATGGAAAGGAAAAACATAGTTTATTTTGCTGCAGTGTTCTCAGAGGAAATACATTCAAATTACTGGGGACCCCGCTTGCAAAGTGAACCTTGCTTTTTAGGTAAGAAAACTACACATTACACGTCCATTGGTCACCTTTGACTTAAACATTTACACCCCTGTAGATTCATTGGGATACTCTAAGATTACATCTAACATATGTTTCTACCCCTGAAGGGTAACCATCATTCAATTATCGATATGTTTTTCTTCACTGTCTCCACTGTCCTGTATTACATGTTTTGAAAATAGCTTAAAGCAGGAACCATTACATTCCAAAGGACAATACTTGCCCATAGGGAAACCATGCTTGTTCCATAGGAATAATAGGAGAATGCTGGCCCATATGGGAAACAGGGGGAATACCTGCCCATAGGGAAACATGGGGGAATACTTGCCCATAGGAAACAGGGGGAATACTTGCCCATAGGGAAACATGGGGGAATACTTGCCCATAGGAAACATGGGGGGAATACTTGGCCATAGGGAACATGGGGGAATCTTGCCATAGGGAAACATGGGGGAATACTTGCCCATAGGGAAACATGGGGAATACTGGCCAGGAAACATGGGGGAACTTTGCCCATAGGGAAACAGGTGGGGAATACTTGGCCATAGGGAAACATGGGGAATACTGGCCATAGGGAAACAGGGGAATACTGGCCATAGGGAAACATGGGGGAATCTTGGCCATAGGGAAACATGGGGGAATACTTGCCCTAGGAACATGGGGGAATACTTGGCCATAGGGAAACATGGGGGAATACTTGGCCATAGGGAAACATGGGGGAATACTTGGCCATAGGGAAACATGGGGGAATACTTGGCCATAGGAAACAGGGGGGGAATACTTTGGCATAGGGAAACATGGGGGAATACTTGCCATAGGGAAACATGGGGAATACTTGCCCATAGGGAAACATGGGGGAATACTTGCCCATAGGAAAACATGGGGGAATACTCTTGCCCATAGGGAACATGGGGGAATACTTGCCATAGGGAAACATGGGGGAATACTTGCCATAGGGAAAACATGGGAATACTGCCATAAGGAAACAGGGGGAATACTGCCCATGGGAACTGGGATACTTGCCCATAGGGAAACATGGGGGAATACTTGGCCATAGGGAAACATGGGGGAATACTTGGCCATAGGGAAAACATGGGGGAAGCTTGGGCCATGGGAAACATGGGGGAATATTGGCCAAGGGAAATGGGGGAAACTGCCCATAGGGAAAACATGGGGAATATTGGCCATAGGAAACATGGGGAATACTTGCCCATAGGGAAACAATGAGGACATGGGGAATACTTGCCCAAGGGAAACATGGGGGAATACTTGGCCAGAGGGAAACATGGGAATACTGCCATAGGAACTGGGGGAACTGCCCATAGGGAACATGGGGAATACTTGCCCATAGGGAATGCCAGGGGGAATACTTGCCCTAGGGGAAACATTGGGGAATCTGGCCTAGGGAAACATGGGAATACTTGCCATAGGGAAACATGGGGGAATATGCCATAGGGAAACATGGGGGAATACTTGCATAGGGAAACATGGGGGAAACTTGCCATAGGGAAACAGGGGGATCTTGGCCATAGGGAAACATGGGGGAATACTGCCATAGGAAACTGGGGGAATACTGGCCATGGAAACATGGGAATACTTGGCCATAGGGAAACATGGGGATACTTGGCCATAGGGAAAACATGGGGGATACTTGGCCATGGGAACATGGGGAATACTTGGCCATAGGAAACATGGGGGAATACTTGCCATAGGGAAACTGGGGATACTTTGCCATGGGAAACATGGGGAATACTTGCCCATAGGGAACATGGGGGAATACTTGGCCATAGGACAGAAACGTAGTGGGGATACTCCATAGGGAAACATGGGGGAATACTGCCATGGGAAACATGGGGGATACTGTGGCCATAGGGACTGAATACCCATCTGGGGGAATACTTGCCTAGGGAAACATGGGGAATACTTGCCAAGGGAAACATGGGGGAACTTGGCCCAAGGGAAACATGGGATACTTGCCATAGGAAACATGGGGAATACTTGGCCCATAGGGAAACATGGGGAACTTGCCAGGGAAACATGGGGGAAGTACCTTGGCCATAGGGAAACATGGGGGAATACTTCCCATAGGGAAACATGGGGGAATATTGCCCATAGGGAACACTGGCGAATCTACGATTGCTCCATAGGAACAGGATCTGCCCATAGGGAAACATAGATCTTGCCAGGACTTTACTGGCATGGGAAACATGGGGGGAAATACTTGGCCAGAGGGAAACATGGGGGAATACTGCCATAGGGAAACAGGGAATACTTGCGCATAGGGAAAACATGGGGGAATACTTGCCCATAGACCATGTTTCCCATGTTCCCTGGGGCAAAGGACTGTCTTTGCTTTAGTCCTCCATTCCAAAGGCAAGGATTGGACGCGACCCGAAAGCAGCGCCCTTGCCTCAGTGCCTCCAGCGCGATCATTTCCAGCTCCGAGCAGAAGTGACACTCCACTCAGATCTCCCCTCCCACTGCAGTAACAGCCCCCCGTTCCCGCCAGCATGAAGTTCACAAAGATGCATTTCCAGGATTCCCTACACTGAGCCAGGGCAGATGAAGCCGCTGGAAGTGACTATATCCTGCAGGCTGTGTGTGCTTTGGAGCTAATAACGGCAAGCTCGCGCAGAGGCATTCTGGGAGATGTAGTTTGCGAGGCGGTCTCCTCCTCTGTCAAAGAAAGCTTTAGGGACAGAAGAACTACATTTTCCCAGCGCCTTGGAGCAGATGCAGCCCCAGCCTAGGCCTCTAAGTGGCTATGTCCTGCAATATGGAGCGCCTATCCTTCTCTCTCTCCACAGACCGACACAGAAAATATCCCCACAGACGAAAGAACGCCATCCCTCAAGCAGGCCATCCTTCTCTTCCCAGACTGCCCGCCGCGCCTTACCTCCGCCATTTTGGGCAGCCGCCGCCTCCTCCTGAGACGGAACTCTCCGAGATCTTCTGGACGAAGAGAAAAAGAGGACGAAGCGGAAGGTTGCGCATGCGCAGCGCACTATTTGGCTTCCGCCTCGGCACGGAACTCTCGCGAGATCTTCTGAGAAGGGCGAGAATGAAAAGAGGCGAAGACGAAGGGTGCGCATGCGCATTGACTCTTCGCCTCTCTTCCGGACGAAACTCTCGCGAGAGCTTCTGAGAAGCGACGGGAGAGAAGAAAAAGAGGCGAAGCGGGAAACTACGCAGGCGCAGTGTCCTATTTCTTCTCCTCAGATGGAAACGCTTACTAGATCTTCTGGGAAGCGAAGGAATGGAAGAGAAAGGAGAAAGAGACGAAGCGTGGGTCGCATGCGCCAGTCTTTTGTTCTACTCCTCAGACCCAACTCTCGCGAGGATTTTATGAGAAGCGAAGGGAGGGAAGAAAAGAACGCCTCTTCAGACTGAACTCTCGCGAGACCTTCTGAGAAGCGAAGGGCGGGAAGAGACAAAGAAGAAGCTGAGTCTCAGGCGAAGCTGGGAGGCGCGCATGCGCCAGTGGGCTCCTCTCTGGGGAGAGGAAAAGGTATGGAAATAAGTCAAAGAAAACCAGCTTTTATTTAATTATTCTTATTCTATTATTTATATACAGTGAAAAACAAAATACAACAATACAAGTCCCTCCGCCCTCAGTTCAACGTAACGATCAAACAAGATAAAAATAGATAAAAACGTGTTTAGAAACCACAATAGGAGACAGAAGAACCGGGTTCGAGTCTCAGGTTCAGCATGTCAACCCACTGGGGGACTAGGGCAGGTCACACTCTCTCAGCCTCCCTCTGAGGAAACCTTGCCAAGAAAACCCCACAATAGGGGGCCATAAGTCAGAAAAGGCAGAACACGCAACACACGGACGGTGGTTGTGCGGTGTGATACTACCACGTATTATAGAATGGCCGTGCCTTTGATACGGCGTCCTGTTCTCAGGGTCAGGGGCACAAGACCCCCGCAAATGTGGAAAGAACGGCAAATAACAAGAACACCACCATGTTTTTAACCGAGAGAGGACGCCCTCTAGGAATCTCTTGGTCCTCCAGGGCAACTCTGTGGTCAATGTTCCGACAGAACTGACCATAAGTGCGAAATGGAGGAGCTGAAAGGCCTAGTATATATATTCTCTCTAGGAATCTCCTAGGTCTTTCGGTGCAACTTTCAGTTAAATATACCATAGAGTTGCACCGGAGGAACTATAAAGGCTTAACAGAGCATTCTTTCTAGGGCTCTAGGTCTTTCGGTGCAACGTTTAGTTAAACTTGACCATAAAGTTACGCTGAGGAGCTACAAAGGCTGGTATGAGACATTCTCTCAGGGACCTCTAGGTCTTTCAGTGAAACTTTTAGTGTAACGTTGACCATAGAGTTGCACTGGAGGACCTAGATATTCAAGATAGAACATACTATCAAAGCCGTGATAATCAAAGCCGCAAATGTGAAGGGATGAGTGTATATATGTATTTAGTGTGGCGGTTGGAGTGTGGGACTGACGACCTATAGAGACCAGGGTTTATGATTCAAGCTCAGATATAAACCCATTGGATGACCTTAGGACAGGCAAATCACACACACTCAGCCCAGAAGATGGCAATGGCAAGCCCTCCCTGAAGAGACTTACCAGAAAACCCTGTCATAGGTTCGCCTGAGAGTGCCATAAGTCGGAAAAGACTTGAAGTAAACAACACAACCACCCGCTTATTATTGTTAGTATTATCCTTTATTTATATAGTGCTGTAGATTTACACACGCGGTACATACAAACAATAAATGGATAAAGTTATAAAAGGAGAGGTAGCTTAACCTGGTCCAAAGAAATAAAAGCTGAAGGGACAAGAACACTGAGTTAAAAGCAAATCTCCCTTGTAGTAAAACCTCTCATGGACCCATCTAGGTCTAGCTGTTTTATGTAAGCAACTGTGCAAATCTACAGCGCTATATACATAAATAATATAAATAAATAATAAATTTATAGTTTCCAAATATCGCAACCCGCCTTGAATCCTATTTGGGGTGGAAAAAGGGGGATATAATCCTAATGCTCTTGCCGCATGCATTCTCTTTCAATATCAGTACTTTTCAGTACTTTTCAGGGTCCCCCGCCCAACCTGTTTATACTTAGAATCCCTAGAGGTTGGAAGTCGACCCCAAGAAGGCCATCCAATCCAACCCATTCTGCCATGCAGGAAACTCCAATTGAAAGCATACCACATTGCCAGATGGCCATCCAGCCTCTGCTTAAAGACCTCCAAGGAAGGAGACTCCACACTATGCATTTGCAAGAAGTGTGTTTCCACCCACTGTCAAACAGCCCTCACTGTCGGAAGGTCTTCCTAATGTGGAGATGGAATCTCTTTTCCTGTAATTTCCATCCATGCCTTTGGGTCCTTTCTCTGGAGCGAGCAGAAAACAAGCTTGGCTCCCGAATTGACATCCTTCAAATATTTAAACAGGCTCATATCACCTACACCTCTTAACCTGCGTCTTCTCCAGGGCTAAACATCCCCAGCTCCCTGAAGTTCGTTCCTCATAGGGCAAGAATTTCCAGACCCTTCACCATTTCAGTCGCTTCTCCTTGGACACATGGCTCCAGTTTCTCTCCACATCCTTTTTGAATTACTGGGGTCCAGAACTGGACACAATATTCCAGGGGGGTCTGACCAGAGCAGAATAAAGTGTGCACATTACTTCCATTGATCTAGACACTAGACTTATTGATGGCGCCTAGAATTGCATTGGCCCTTTTAAGCTGCAGCATCACACTGTTCACATCATGTTCAATTGTGGCTACTTGGACCCCAGATCCCTTTCAACATAGTTTCATTCAGCCAGGTGATCCCCAACTCCTGATATTGTGCATTTCATTCTGCCCTAAGTGGCAGTACTTTACTTTTCCCGTGTTGAATTTCATTTTGTTAGCTTTGGCCCAGCTTTTTTGTTAGGCAAGGAAGACTCAGAGGGGCTTTTGGCAGTTCCTTCCGCAGAAACAGTGATTCCCAAACTTTGGCCCTCCAGATGTTTTGGACTAAAGCTATAGGATGGGAGACACCTGGCTTAAGGAGACTTATACGTGTGAAAGGGATCTAGGAGTCCAAGTAGACCACAAGTTGAACATGAGTGAACAGTGTGATGAGGCAGCTTAAAAGGCCAATGCGATTTTAGGCTGCATCAATAGAAGTATAGTGTTTAGATCAAGGGAAGTAATAGTGCCATTCTATTCTGCTTTGGTCAGGCCCCAACTGGAATAATACTGTGTCTTCTTCTGGGCACCACAATTCAAAAAGGATGTTGTGAAACTGGAGCGTGTCCATAGGAGGGAGACTAAGATGGTGAAGGGTCTGGAAACCATGCCCTATGAGGAACCACTGATGTTAAGCTTGGAGAGGAGAAAGTTAAGAGGTGATATGAGAGCCCTGTTTAAATACTTGAAGGGGCGTTATATTGAGGAGGGAGCAAGCTTGTTTTCTGATGCTCCAGAGACTAGGACCTGGGGCAATGGATGCAAGCTCCAGGAAAAGAGATTCCACCTCAACATTAGGAGGGACTTCCTCACCGTAAGGGCTGTTCGACAATGGAAGGCTCCATGGACTTTGTAGGGTTTTCTTAGGCAAGGAAGAGGGGCTTTTGGCAATTCCTCTTCTAAAACAGTGATTCCCAAACTTTGTTCCTCCAGATAGTTTGGACTTCAGCTCCCAGAATTCCTGACAGTTGGCCAACTTGGCTGAGGCTTATGAGATTTCAAGTCCAAAACACCTGGAGGACCAGTGTTTGGGAACCGTTCCTCTAAGATATACCCTACAGCACCAAGGATTTGTTGGTAGTCTCTCATATCTCTGAACTCTGTGTTAATTCTCTTACTGGAGAAACCCTAAAATCTGTTAGGGTTGAAGGGACTGCTAGATTCCTTCTCATTTCCTCAAGGGTTGGGTTTGAATGAAAGGAAAACAGATGTAAGTACTCTCCTTCCCCATGAGCCCTTGGTTGATTTTGGACCCATCGCACACGTTTGCATAACCAGGGACACAGTGGTACTTTGCATGTGGAAAGAACATGACTTGCATAATAATAACCCCCAAAGGACTGCTGTTTGTTGCTAAAATAGGAGGCAAGCTTCTGCTAAGGATGGCTGTGGCTGACTAACATAGTAATGGCAGTAGTACTGTATATATTCATGTGTAAGTCTAGAAATTTAGGTCAAAGAATGGGCCCAAAAAACCTGAGTCGACTTATCCACAGGGTCAGTGTAAGTATTGTATCTTAACTCTTATTTATAGCAAGGCCTGGTGAAAAGCAAGAGTATAATATGTGAAGCACTGATCCCCTTCTACTCTCTCCTCCATCCAGTCTTAAGAGTAAGCACAAAGAGTTATGTTTGCTGGACTTTGGTGAGTTCTTTGACATTGTTTTGCTTTGCTTCATCTTTTAGTCTCTTTGCCATATGCCCCTAAATTTTATCCTTGACTTAGCATAGCAAAATCCATAATTTTGGCCCCAAAATTAGCCCTCGACTTATACATGAGGTGGACTTATAGTCGAGTACGTATGGTGTTTACATTTCTGTCCTGCTTAATAGTGAACTTAGTACTCTCTAAGGTTTACAATCTGTAAGCCAGTTGCCCCCAACAAGCTGGGGACTCATTTTACCGACCTACGAAAGGATGGAAGGCCGAGCCAACCTTGGAGCCCTCCTCTGGGATCGAACCTTGTGGATTGAACCTTATGGCTGCAGGACTGGCAAAAGGTATCAGATCTCTACACAGAGAGCTCTTTCATATGGGGAAAGCGATTCATTTGAAAGACTTGTATCCCATGTCCCTGGGACACCCAGAGGCAAGTTCATTGCAAGAAAACTTTACTCAGAACCGAGTTGCTCGGTTTCTCAATCCTTAGTATTATTGCACAGTACTCCGAATTGTGCAACCTCCATCCAGATGTCAGAAGATGTGATGATCTTGCGGGTTTGCCCTGGCTTCCTCACACAGTCAAACATCTTAGTGTGGGCTTCACAGTTTGTTTTCTTAGGAAGATGTCTTTAGAGGATAGAAAAGACAGAGAAGTTTATTGTGAGAGGGTCAGGTCTTGAAAGGTTTCCTCTTCCTCTGCATCCCTGAAACGTTTGTAGTTAGCATTTGGGTGAGCAGATGGTAATAGATAAGCACAGCAAAATGTGGGCGGAAAAGGTTTTGCAAAGCAAATAGGACTTGACTTAATGGTAAACTAGGAGGCACAGTTTTGCAACAGTTAACACCTGATGGCCACTTCCAAAAATGCAATGCAGTTCGCCCTCCACATTTGTGGATTTGACTTTTGCGGATTTGATTGTTTGCAGTTTTGATTAATCTGTTCCCCTGATGAATCTATGGCCTGTTCCAGACTGCCAAAATAAAGCTGCTTTGGGTCTCTTTGGAGGTATGCTGTTTAAATGATGCCTGGGTCCTAAGAAGCTGGAAGCTGCACCGAAGCTGCCCTCCAGTGCTTAGGAATGGAGTGTGGCTTTGGCGCAACTCCGGACTCTTAGGACCCATGCATCATTCAAACAGCATACCTCCAAAGAGACCCAAAGCAGCTTTCCACTGCTTAGGAATGGAGTGTGGCTTTGGCGTGACCTCCGGACTCTTAGGACCCATGCGTCATTTAAATAGCATACCTCCAAAGAGACCCCAAGCAGCTTTATTTTGGCAGTCTGGAACAGTCCTCCGGTGCAATTCTGTTGGAAGTTGACCATAGAGTTGAGCTGGAGAACCTAGAGGCGACCCTTAGAAGAGACATCCTCTGCATCCTCCTGGTTTGTGAGAGAAGGCAGTGTTCTTCTTTGGAGAGGTGACTGTCCATTGCTATTTTTGTGAACAGTTAGTTTAAGAACACATGAAGAGCAATCCTGAATTAGACTGAAGGACTATTTAGTCTAGTATTCTGTAAATGCAGAGGCCAACATGTTTTCTTGTGGGAAAGCCTCCAGCAGGACATCGATGCAAATTATTAAAAATATGCCAATAATAACTGATTAAACCCATTTTTTTTAATAAAGAAGGGGAAATTATAGCATTTAATTGTGGCCATCTTGATAATTCAAGATGGTGTTCTCTTGAACAAAGCTGTTGAACGTTTCGGTGCCTGTTTGTGTGGCTAAAGAATGATTAACTTCCGCTTGTTGTCTTTGGGTATCTGGAAAAGTCCCAGAGTCCGGGGCATCCGTAACACTAGGCTCCGAAACAGAGATAGCTAGTGAAAGATTTTTGTTGAGTTCATGAAACTTCTGCAATAGTTGCAGTGACTCTGAAGCTCTATTAAGTCATTTGTATCTGTTCTTTCCTGTAGATATCAAAGCAGCGTGTACTAACAGCCATAAAGAAAGAGTATCATGTGCAGCAGCTGAAATGTTTCAGAAGCCGAAAAGCTTGACTTTGAAAACAGGTTTTTAAACAACCGGCCCCTTTCCCCATGCAAGCAGCAACGGAGCTGTACTGGTCTCTGGAAGGGAGAGAGTCCAAGAGGGGATGTGTTTGCACAAAAATGCCTTCTTGTTGTCACACTGTGACTACCACAAGGGAAGGTGAGAAAAGCCAATGTGGAAGATCTCAGTTTTCAGGTAATCTCAGTCAGTGAAGATAGACTGATCTCAGGCAGTCTTCTCTGAAGATGCTGTCAAAATGTCAGGGATAAACTCTTCTGGAACATGGCCTCGTAGTCCGAAAAACCCACAAAAAACTATGGCTGTCAAAGCCTTCGACTTCACAAACTCAGTCAGTTCTCAGGAAGAAAGTTGCTTTTTAGGTAACCTAGGCCTGTTCCAGACTGCCAAAATAAAGCTGTTTGGGGTCTCTTTGGAGGTATGCTGTTTAAATGATGCATGCGTCCTAAGAATCCGGAAGCTGCACCAAAGCTGCCCTCCAGTGCTTAGGAATGGAGTGTGGCTTTGGCACGACCTCCGGACTCTTAGGACCCATGCGTCACTTAAATAGCATACCTCCAAAGAGACCCAAAGCACCTTTATTTTGGCAGTCTGTAACAGGCCCTAGTCCTAAGCAGTTTAGACCTTTACAAGGGAGAACTAGGGCTTGGAGTTGCTCTTTCGAATGAATGAGCAGCCAAAGTAATCCGTCCAGATGGGAGGTAATACAAGTCTTAGATCTGACCTATAGAAGACACTTTCAGGGCCGGAGTGGGGAACCTGTGGCCCTCCAGGATTGGGGTGGATCACGTTCCTTGATCCAGTGCTGACAGAAAGTCCTTCAACGCCTGGAAGGCCATACCTTCATTGCACTTGCTTTAAATGAAGAGAAACATTTGTATCCTCGTTTTAATATTTCAAAGGTGATTGGTCGAAATAAAAATATTCTTCCGAAAGTCCACTGGAACCCTCCTCACGTGGTTTATTTTTCTTATTGCTACTATAAAAGCTGTATTGAAAGCTAGGAAACTGCTTGGTTCCCCACTAAACTTCCTTACATACTATAGAACCAATGGATCTATGGCCCAGCCTACTTAGTAGTTGGTCTGCTTGTTGGTAAACTGGCTTTTTGGCCACTCTTGAGTTGTTCAATTCTTGCTGCTCTCTGTGCTTCCTAGTAGAGAAGCATTTGAGGGTTACTAATGGTTGCAGGGTTGCTCCAGCCCTTGAAAAGTGTGTATTTAGTCAAAATACAGAAACTTGTGCATCTTTTTATCCTAGGCACTGCAGTCTTGCAGGTGCGGTGTTTGCTGCACCAAATACAGTGTTCCCCCTTGCTCTTTATATTTTTCAGCAGCCATGGTTACCACCACAGCATCTTAAAAGCATAGCAACAGTCCGAAATTTTAATTCTGAAATGTACCTACGTATATATTGTGTACATGTATAAGTTGAGGGAAGGTTTCAGAGTCAAAATCTGGGTTTTTATGACCTATGGATAAGTCGAGGGTAAACCTTAAGCGGCTGTATGGAAGGATAGAAGGGAAATACCACTTCCATCCCTCCTTCTCCTTCCCTGGACCTCTCCCAACTGATTCCCAGGTGCTGGAGAAAAGGTTTTAACATCGGATGAGAAAGGAAGCAAGTGGATTTGAATGCAGAATTGTTTCCATAGGAAGCAAGGTCTTGCAAAATGGACTGGAGAGATGGTTTAAATGGAAGGATTTTTGATAGGAAGCAAAGGCCTGTTACAGACAGCCAAAATAAGCTGCTTCGAGTCACTTTTGGAGTATGGTATTTCAATGAAACATGAGTCCTAAGAGTCTGGAAGCTGCACCAAAGCTGCACATCCAGTCCTTAGGACTGGAGTGTGGCTTTGGTGCGGCCTTTGGACTCTTAGGACGCATGTATCATTGAAATACCATACCTCCAAAGTGACTTGAAGCAGCTTTATTTTGGCTGTCTGTAACAGGCCAAAGTCTTGCAAAAGGGACCAGAGAGAGAAGCAAGTGGGTTTTAAGATGGGAAGGTTATGTCCATGGAATCCAAGAGCTTGCAATACGGAGCAAGAGAGGAGCAGAGAGAGACGGAAGTGTTTTTAAATGGGGAGTTTTTGCGATAGGAAGCAAAGGCTTACAAAACGGACTGGAGGAGGAAGGAATTGGTGTTCAATGGAGATTGTGGCGTCAGGCTTGCTTGCTTTAGGGCCCTTCTAAGCACTACTGATGTTTTGACCCTTATATATTTATAGTAGTTGGGCAGGGCTGGGAAATCCCTGGCTGAACATTTGAAGTTGTTTCCAGTCATGTTGGAGTGATAGCTTCAAATAATATGAGCGTGGGATGTTCTAAATTGGGGCAACGTCACAATCTGAAGTAAATGGAAGTTGTTTTGGTGGACTTGAGCAAAAAGAGCACTTTGGTGTACTTACAGCAAGTATGCATAAGTGAAGTACTTTCCTCATGAGTTCTTTCTGCTTCCTTCACCAGAAATCCTCTGGTGGTCATAAATTGATGATGTTGGCTGGGAATGACTATCATGTAGTTGTTCTTCCCTTTTCTAGGGAAACTTAGAAGCTGGGTCTCCACATTTGTAGATTTGACTTTTGCGGATTTGATTCTTTCTGGTTTTGAGTAATATCTTCTCTCTAGGAATCTTTTATATCCTCCAGCATAACTGCCAGAAGTTGACCATAGAGTTGTGCTGGAGAACCTAGGTGGCTATGAGGCCATGTTCTAGAAGAGTTCAGAGGTGACTGAAGATGCCAGCCACAGATGCAGGCAAAATGTCAGGAGCAGATTCTCCTAGGACACAGCCTCATAGCCTGAAAAAGCCATTTAAAAAAGCTATGGATGCTGGCTGTCAAAGCCTACGACTTCACAGAGTTTCTTCTATTTGTGGATTTTCTACTTTCACAGGGATCATATGGCCCTAGCCCCAGCAAATGCGGAGAGTCCACTGTGTAGCCAAAGCGATCTTGTGGCACCTTTGAGACTAACTGAAAGAAAGAAGTTGGCGGCGTGCGCTTTCGTAGATTCAAGTCTGCTTCTTCAGATGCATTTGGTCACCTTTCTCAGATGCCACTTCATCAAGTCCATCTACAAAAGTTCATGCTGCCGATTTCTTTATTTGAAGGGATTGTTCTGCAGTATAAGAAGAATATAGCCAGTCTAGCACAACTATGCTGCGGATAGTGTGGTCTTGTAAGCTGGCATTCCAAGAAATACCTGGATATATAGAGAGCCTTGTATGAGACATAGTGGCCTAGTAACCAAAGCTCGGAGACTTTACATTTTTAGGGGTAGAACATCCAGAAATCACCAGTCAGCCGTGAAAACTAAGAACGAAGGACTTAAAACGGTCACATACAGCAGGGATGGGCAAGTCCCTTCAGCCCTAGGAAGAATGGCTAGTGGTGAAGGCTTATCAGAGGTGTAGTCCAGAAACATCTGGAGGGCAACAGTTGTTCAGCTTAAGCACTGATATCAAAGTTCAGTCAGCAAAATAAAATATAATCCCAAAAACAGCTTCTTGGGAAGGTGAAAAATGTAAGAACTGCAATTTTGAACCAAATTACATTTGATGCTAGGGCTCTTTGTCCATTTGGGACCACTTGATGCATTGTTAAATCCATATAAAACCATCCTTTGTGTCAGTATGTTTTGCCAAGCCTTGGTGCATCGATATCCACAGCAGATACCCCATATCTGCCTTCCTAGCAGATCTCACTCGCCGGCACTTAAGGGAAAAGTTTAGGTAGCTACTGGTGGTGGGTTTCATGGCAGAAAGATCGATGCAATATAAAAGGCAAGCTCTTTCACATGACATAAGGTGCAGCATGTTGATGCAGTAGCTGAGCAAACTGACTTGAACATGTGGTTGATCCATTTGACAGTTGGCAATACTCACAGGCCTCCCCCATGCTGAGGATTAATGGCAGGCTAGAATGAGAGCTTGGAAAAGTTACTTTTTAGAGCTCAGTCCCCCAGCCACATGGCTCCATCCAGACTGAGCCTGTTCCCCATATGGAGTTGGAATATATCCAAAGGCCATCCAGTCCTGTGCCAGTTCAAGAATATGCCCTAAAGCAGTGGTTCCCAACCTGGGAGTCGGGACCCCTTTGAGGGTCTAACAACCCTTTTACAGGGATCACCTAAGACCATTGGAAAACACATATTTGCATGTAGCAATGGAAATAATTTTATGGTTGGGGGTCACCACAACATAGGGAACTGTATTAAAGGGTCACAGCATTAGGAAGGTTGAGAACCATCACTTTAGGGCAGTGGTTCTCAACCTTGGGTCCTTCAGGCATTGTAGACTTCAGCTCCCAGAATCCCTGATCATTTGGGCAAGTTGGCTGGGACGTCTGGGAGTTAACGTTAGGAGAGCCAGAGGTTGAGAACCACTGCCCTAAAGCATACCTGACAACGCTAATATGAGGAATGACTTAGGGAGCTGGGGATGTTTAGCCTGAAGAAGAGAAAGTTAAGAGGTGATATGATAGTCCTGTGTAAATATTTGAGGGATGTCCTATTGAGGATGGAGCAAGCTTGTTTTCTGCTGCTCCAGAGAATAGGACCTGGAGCAATGGATGCAAGCTGCAGGAAAAGAGATTCCACCTCAACATTAGGAGGAATTTCCTGACAGTAAGGGCTGTTCGACTGGAACACACTCCTTCCTCGGAGAGTAGTGGAGTCTCCCTCCTTGGAGGTCTTTAAACAGAGGCTGGATGGCCATCAGTCGGGGATGCTTTGATTGAGAGTTCCTGCATGGCAGAATAGGGTTGGACTGGATGGCCCTTGGGACCTGGGACAGGTACCTCTGGTTACCACAGTTCCCATAAATCCTCAACTAGCATCGGCACTTAGAACTGTAAGGTAAATTCCAGATAGTAGATGATGATGATGATGATGATGATAAAACCAGTAGTATTTTTTAGACTTGCTCTCTGAGATCTTTTACTGGAGACGTTTTAATCTCATTCTGTCTGTCCTATACTAAGCCTGTGTTCTCTCTTGCTTAGCTATAGCCTCCCCCCCTCTCAGAAGAATGTATGAAACTACCCCTCCTTATCCACGGATTTTTTTATCCACTGATTCAAACATCCACAGCTTGAAAATATTCCAAAAAAGTATCAATTCCAAATAGCAAACCTTGATTTTCCATTTTATATAAGGGACACCATTTTGCTCTGTCATTATATTTAATGGGAGTTGAGCATCCACGGATTTCGTTATCCATGGAGAAACCTGGAACCAAACCCCAGCGGATAAGACGGTCCCACTGTACCTTATAAACTGGGAAGGGACAGGAGAGTAGCCATGTTAGTCTATTACAGCAAAACTGGGAGGTTGTTTTCTGGCACTTTAAAGGTGAGCAGATTTATTGCAGTGTGAGCTATAATGGTTGCTGCCAGGACTTTCTGGATTTAATGTCCCTCTATATCTATTGTCTGTAGTCCCTCTCCTGTAGTGTGCATGCACCTGACATGGTAAGTAACGCTATGCATCTAGTGAAGGGGGCTGTGGTTCACAGATACCCTCCCCAGACCCTCGTAACTAAGGAGAGAAACAATAAAATGCAGGCAAGCTTACTAGCATCTCTAATTTTTCTCCTGTTTGGTATGTGACTTCTTGCCTGATGAAGAAGCCAGTGGGGCTTCGCAAGCTTGCAACAAGTATATTGTGCATTTTGGTTGGCCAATAAAGGTCTCACTGTTTGGTAGACTCTCTTAGTTGTTGATGGAAAGACTAAAGAGTTAACTAGTCTTTCTTCCACTGCTGTTCTACGTTTTGTCTACTCCAGCTGCCAGTGTAGGACCTTTTCTAGTTCAAGTGTTTCAGGTCATCTTCAGATGGGTCGATTGTAGGACCTGCTTCAGACGAAGCATGCACTCCATCACTCAACTATGACCCTTTCTCAACTGTGACCCTTTCCTGTTGTTGGCTTTTCAGAAGAGGTGGCCAAACTGGAAAAACACCTGATGCTTCTCCGCCAGGAATATGTCAAGCTCCAGAAGAAGCTGACGGAGACCGAGAGGAAATGCGCTCTTCTGGCTGCACAGTCCAACAAAGAGAATGCCAGCGATTCCTTCATCACTCGACTCCTTTCCATCGTAGCAGAGCTCTATGAGCAGGAGCAATACAGGTAAGGATGGAGGCTAGAGGTGAAGACAGATGCTAGTTGGACATGACTGGACAATCACGTCAAAGGGGGAAACATTTACCTTATGCGCGCACACTCTCTCTTTATGTACACAAGGCTATTGCTTGATGGAATTCCACTTGGTTTTGGATTTTAATCGATGAAGTCAGTATGGTTTGGCCCTGACATCTGAACCAGGCCACTGTCTTTTCAGACTGTCCGCTAGGTCTCTGCTTGTTTGACAGGTTGCCCTGATAGTATTTTTTCCATAGCAAATGATGGTAGAGACTTGTTTTCACACTCTTGGAGTGACTTCAGCTTTGAAATATACATTCAAGACTAATACTATGCTACTGCTTTGTTCTTCATTGAGATACTGTAGTTTAAAATGAAATGGTATATTCCTGTTAAGGCAGCATCCCCTCCTATGCAGTCTCTTTCTTGTGGAATAAAATAATAATAATTATAATAATAATAATTATTATTATTATTATTTATATGCCGCTTAATCACTTGGAATCCAAGCGGATTACAACAATAAAAGAGGATAGAGTTAAAATTCTAAAACCCCTATCCCTTCCCGCCCTCCAAAAAACAATTGAGACTCTTAAGCAAGATATTTGTGTATCTTGCCATATTGTCCAAAGAGGGATTGTAAATCTAATAGAATATAGAAACCATGCCCTATGAGGAACGACTTAGGGAGCTGGGGATGTTTAGCCTGGAGAAAAGAAGGTTAAGAGGTGATATGATAGCCCTGTTTGATATTCGAAAGGATGTCATATTGAAGAGGGAGCAAGCTTGTTTTCTGCTGCTCCAGAGAACAGGACCCGGAACAATGGATGCAAACTACAGGAAAAGAGATTCCACCTGAACATTAGGAGGAACATCCTGACAGTAAGGGCTGTTCGACAGTGGAATGCACTCCCTCGGAGGGTGATAGAGTCTCCTTCCTTGGAGGTCTTTAAACAGAGGCTGGATGGCTATCTGTCAGGGATGCTTTGATTTGGATTTCCTGCATGGCAGAATGGGGTTGGACTGGATCAGGGCCCTAGTGGTCTCTTCCAACTCTACGATTCTATGATTAAGATGGCGAACGCCCATAAAAGCCCTCGCTAGCGTTTGGTGTTTTAAGTATGATCCCAATGAGTCTTTTCCGTTTTCAGGGAGGTGGAGATTTCTTAGCATAAATGAAACAGTGGTCCCTTCACATTTGCTGGAGTTAAGAAGATAAAATAATAATAAATAAACACTATTCTTTTTACCTCTCAAGGAATAGGAATCCCTCTCTAGTCCTATAAACGCAAATAACAAAGCACTATGAGAGAACACCTCTCTGGGAATCTCTAGGTCCTCCAGGGCAACTCTGTGGTCAACATCTGCCAGACATTGAGCACAGAATTATGCTGGAGGCGCTACAAATGCTGAGTGGAGTGTTCTCTCTGGGAATCTCTAGGTCCTTCAGTGCAACCTTTGATTAAAGTTAACCATAGAGTTGTGCTGGAGGACCTAGATATTCTTAGAGAGAACATACTAATAAAATCCGGGAATACAGTGGTACCTCGGGATACGAAATACCCAGGTTACGAAATTTTCGGGATACGAAAAAATCCCATAGGGAATCATTGTTCCAGGTTACGAATGTTTTTTCGGGTTACGAAAAAACTTTTGGTGCTTTTTTCGGCTTTTTCGCACGGAATCGCGGCTTTTCCCCATTAGCGCCTATGGCAATTCGGCTTACGAAGGCTTTTCGGGTTACGAAAGCGGCCGCGGAACGAATTAAGGATGAGTGTACAGCACTGTCGATGTATACATGACGCCTTGCAACAGAATAAAACATTTCTAGCTACTTCAGCGTGAAATATTAAAACACAATAATAGGACACTGCAAAATTCCATATGGAGGTATAGAAATTCCATAGTTGGAAATGGCGCCCGCACCACCAGCGGACCCCAGCCATACCGTCCTCTCTGTGATCATATCCGGTGCTTGATCCGCGGGGGCTCCTCCTCAATGAAGCATCCCGGCGATGTGTCTTTTCGAAAGAAGGGTGTTCTGCAAAGAATGATGGTCAAGTCAGTCCTTGGTGGCCCATCTATTTTGTCAACCCTTAACGGGCAGCATCCACACCCCAGAGGACAGGATCAAAAATCAATATACAGTAATTGATTCTAATATATTAGAAAGGTAGGCCAAAGGTAACAAAATAAATTTCAGCACGGAGAAATGGAAGGTACTGAAGTTAGGGCAGAAAAATGAAATGCACAGATATAAGATGGGGGACACCTGGCTTCACAGGACGACATGTGAAAGGGATCTAGGAGTCCTAGTAGACCACAAGTTGAACGTGAGTCAAAAGTATGCTGCAGCAGCTTAAAAGGCCAATGTGATTTTAGGCTGCATCAATAGAAGTATAGTGTCTAGATCAAGGGAAGTAATAGTGCCACTCTATTCTGCTTTGGTCAGGCCTCACCTGGAATATTGTGTCCAGTTCTGGGCACCACAATTCAAAAAAGATGTTGCGAAACTGGAGCGTGACCAAAGGAGGGGGACCAAAATGGTGAAGGGTCTGGAAACCATTCCTTACGAGGAGAGATTTAGGGAGATGCTGGGTACTTTTAACCTGAAGCAGAGACGGTTAAGAGGTGATATGAAAGCCCTTTTTAAATATTTGAAGGGATGTCATATTGAGGAGGGAGCAAGCTTGTTTTCCGCTGCTCCAGAGACTAGGACCCAGAGCAATGGATGCAAACTACGTATAAGAAAAGAGATTCTACCTCAACATTAGGAAAATCTTCTTGACAGTAAGAGCTGTTTGACAATAAAAGATACTCCCTCGGAGAGTGGTGCAGTCTCCATCTTTGGAGGTCTCTAAACAGAGGCTGGATGGCCATCTGTCAATGGGGATGCTTTGATGGAGAGTTCCTGCATGGCAGAATGGGGTTGGACTGGATGGTCTTTGGGGGTCTCTTCCAACTCTATGATTCTATGTTTCTCTATGATGCCAGCCAGGATTCATTTTCTAGCCCTACCAGGAGACGCTGCTGGGCAAAGGCCCCAAAAACAAGAGAGGTTTTGGAGCCGAGGGGTCAGACGGTACCTGATACATTCTGGAGGACCGGGTACATTATCAGCTTGTAGTGAAGTTCTGCAAAATCAAGAGAAAAGAGATTTAATATATATCTATATCTATATATCTATATATATAGATATATAGATATATAAACAAAAACACATGCATGTATATATTAAGATATTTATTAAGATTACAGATATATATTAAGATACAATATATATATATATATATATATATATATCATATCATATCATATCATATCATATATAGTGTCATATTGGAGAATACTTGCCCATAGAGAATCATTGAGGAATAGTTGCCCATAAGGAATCATTTGGGAATATTTGCCCATAGGGGTACATTGGAGAATATTCGCCCTTAAGGAATCATTGGGTCATTGGGGAATACTTGCCTTATAGAGAATCATAGGAGAATATTCTCCCATAGGGAATCATTGGGGAATATTGGCCCATAGAGAATCATTGGGGAATACTTTCCCATAGGGAAACATAGGGTCAAGCATTCCATGTTTCCCTATGGGCAAGTATTCTGCAATGGCTCTCTGTGGTCTAGTATGGTTTCCATATGGACTAGTACTATCATTTGTTTTAGTATGTCCCATGTATGTATATATTAAAGGGTTCTGAGGCCCTCAGGGAGGCCTGTTATAGGGTCCCGCAACCCATTACTGTCTCAATTCCCAGTGAGGACCTTCTCAAAATGGAGGTGCAGGGCCTCAACAGTGACAGCCCCCAATAATCCACATACAATATTAAACTTATGTAAAGGGTTTTGAGGCTTGTTCTGGGGTCCCCCGACCCATCAGTGTTACAAAACCCAGTGAAGCCCTTCTCAAAATGGAGGTGCAACAGTGACACACAAATCCACACATAAATATTAAGTTTATGTATCAATAAAAGGGTTTTGAGGCTTGTTATGGCGCCCTCCAACCCATCAGCGTCTCAAAACCCAGTGAGGGCCTTCTCAAAATGGCGGCGCACCTAGTGTTTTTTCCCCAGCCCTCCCCAAAGGCCAAACCAATGGCGCCCCCCTTCCTTCTCACCCTTGTTCTCCCTCTTGAGGCGCTCGACCTCCTCGTGGAGCTGGGCCAAGGTCTCGCCATGTTGCCTCTGGAGGAAATGGAGGTTCCGCTCCAGCTCCGCCGCCGTCCGCCTCCAGGAGCCCTCCTCCGGGTACTGGAGGTGGCGCGGAGGCGGGAAGCCCGAGCCAGGCCTCTGCATCCTCCTGGGCCCGCTGGGGAGGCGACTACTCCCACGGAGGCTCCGGTCGCGGCCTAGGCCTCTAGGCCGCCATGGCGACCTTCGCTCTCCTCCTCCTCCTCCTTCGCCTGAAGGAGGGAAGGTAACCAGCCAGGCTTCGTCCCCGTCTAGCGGGGCCCTTCCTCGCCTATCCCTCCTCACTCGAACCCCGCTGAGGCCTACCGACGAGGCCCCGCGGCCTACTCCGTCGCCATGGCAACGGGCCTCACTGTTGTTACTACTACTACTACTACTGTTACAGCTAGGCCTCAAGGAATGTAATGGGGGGGCGTTTTGCGGGCACGGGGGCCCTCACAAGGGGGACGAAGAAGGAATGGAGGATGCGGGGAAGGGG
>NC_056532.1:2598037-2601999 GCF_019175285.1 Sceloporus undulatus | reverse complement strand
TAGATTTTGCCATTTTATATAAGGGACACCATTGTACTACGCCATTGTATATATATGAGGGACACCATTTTACTATGCCATTGTATATAATGGGACTGGAGCATCTACGGATTCTGTATAAGGGACACCATTTTACTACGCCATTGTATATAATGGGACTGGAGCATCTACAGATTCTATGTAAGGGACACCATTTTACTACACCGTTGTATATAATGGAACTGGAGCATCCACAGATTTTATATGAGGGACACCATTTTACTATGCCATTGTATATAATGGGGCTGGCGCATCCATGGCTTTTACATAAGGGACACCATTTTACTGCCCCATTGTATATTATGGGACTGGAGCATCCACAGATTTTGATATCCATGGGAGGTCCTGTAAACAAATCACAGTGGATACCAATGTCCCACAGTAGTAGTAGTAGTAGTAGTAATACCCCATTGTATTTAAGGGGACTTGAGCATCCATGGATTTTGGCATCCACAAGGGGTCCTGGAACCAAACCCCAGAGGATACCAAGGGACCAGCATACATTTAGCATCAACACAATTGACACAGCTACACACAGCACAGTGACACGGAAGGTGCCATTCAGATCAAAACACCAAATCTAGCATATGAGGAAAATATAGGTACATACAACTGGAAGGGAAGGAGGAAACTAGCTAGGTAAATACAGAGTCTCTCTGGAGAGCCTTTGCAAGTTGCAGCGACACATCGGTGAAACCTTGCAAATGGTTTCAACTCGCTGTGCCTCTGCTATACTTTTTAATGGCTCTCAGCTCATTTTGTGGTTTCCCAGACAAGGATGCTTTGGGGTTCAGGCAAGAGTTGTTTTAGCAACATATCTGCTGCGTGGGTTTAGAGGTGGGTTTTCGGAGGTTCAGATAAGAATAGCCTGCCATGTGTGTTTGGGAATCTCCTTCCTCCCAAAGCTTCATTAAGCCTCTGTGTTTATCCATCTGGTCTCCCTCCTTTCTGGTCCCACTCAGTTTCCAAACCGGCCAGAGATTAGAAATATAAACGCCGGACCTTTGTCCAAACAAGACGCAGGGTAGGTTCCCATGGTTTATATACAGCAGGACAGCACAAAGTAATCCAAGGTTTGCACAAGATTGCCAGTCGCTCTTTCCTGATTCCATTCTCACGCCGTCTTTCGTTGCTGTCGTTGCGGTTAATATCTTTATTCATTTCAAAATTTAAATTCACGCGCAAGTTGCAAATTCAAGAAACGGTCAGTTGGTGCACAGAAATACTTTTTCCTCCTTTCAACACAATCGGGTCTTAATTCTTTCTAGCTTCCGTTCCTTTTTGATCCTTCTATAATTCTAACTTTCCTTTCTATCTGTCTAAACCTCTCCTCCAATAAAACTTCAGTTGAATAACACGAGTTAAAATAAATGTCATGAATCATCTTATTAACAGTCTAAGGGACATGTTACCATCCGTTGAGTTCTGTTTTATGTAGTATCTCTAGCGTAATGTATAAAATATCACTATTGCACTATTTTCCAAAACCTAGATCTGAGACAATCTTTAGAAAAGTAATAGTTCCCATTCTTCAGTAAAAATTGGTTGTAGTTCGCCGTCTTACAGTTCAAGTCAATTTGTCCATCTCAGTTAAACCTATCAATTTAATAAGCTAATAATTTGTGGATGGAAATCTATGTCCTCTTCCGTTGTTGTGCATAAATGAGCCTAGCAGCGGGAAGCATATAGTGAATCATTCTCACATCTTCATTTCTCCTCTCCTCTCCTCTCCTTTCTTTGTGCCCAGCCTACTTCAGTTCCTGCAAACCGAGTCCAGCATCCAAAAGTACACTCATCCCTTGATACTTGCGGATTTGATTATTGACGGAATTAATATGTTCTCTCTAAGAATATCTAGGTCCTCCAGTGCAACTCTGTGGTCAACATTAACTAAATGTTGTACTGAAAGAACTAAATATTCCTAGAGAGAATACTCTACTAGGCCTTTGTAGCTCCTCCAGGGCAGTTCTATGGTCAGTGTCTGTCGGACGTTGACCACAGAGTTTCACTGGAGGACCTAGAGATTCCTAGAGAGAACACTCTACTAGGCCTTTGTAGCTCCTCCGGCGCAGTTCTATGGTCAGTGTCTGTCGGATGTTGACCACAGAGTTGCCTTGGAGGACCTAGGGATTCCTAGAGAGAATACTATACTAGGCCTTTGTAGCTCCTCCAGGGCAGTTCGATGCTCAGTGTCTGTCGGACGTTGACCACAGAGTTTCACTGGAGGACCTAGAGATTCCTAGAGAACTATACTAGGCCTTTGTAGCTCCTCCCGGACCGGCGCAGTTTTCGGTGGGCCAGTTCTGGTCTAACGGGGACCACAGAGTTTGCCTTGGAAGACCTAGGGAGTCCTAGAGAGAATACTATACTAGGCCTTTGTAGCTCCTCCGGGCAGTTCTGGTGGCCAGTGTCCTGTCGACAGTTTGACCACAGAGTTTCACTGAGGACCTAAGATTCCTAGAGAGAACACGCTACTTAGCCTTTGTAAGCTCACTCCGGCGCAGTTCTGGGCCAGTGTCTGTCGGACGTTGAACACAGAGTTGCCTTGGAGGACCTAGGGATTCCTAGAGAGATCTATACTAGGCCTTGGTAGCTCCTCCGGCGCAGTTCCGGGCCAGTGTCCCGGTCGATGTTGAAACACAGAGTTGCATTGGAGGACCTAGGGATGCCTAGAGGAGAATATATACTAGACTGTGTAGCTCCTCCGGCGCAGTTTTCGTGGCCACCAGTGTCTGTCGGAGGTGACCACGAGAGTTGCCCTGGAGGACTAGAGAGTCCTAGAGAGAATACTATAACTAGACCTTTGTAGCTGCCGCCGGAGCAGTTCTGTGGCAGTTTCTGTCGGACGTTACCACAGAGTTGCCATTTGAGGACCTAGGGATTCCTAGAGAGAATACTAGACTAGGCCTTTGTAGCTCCTCCGTCGAAGTTCTGTGGCCAGTGTCGGTCTGACGGTTGACCACAGAGTTGCCCTTGGAGGACCTAGGGGATGCCTAGAGAGAATAATATACTAGGAATACTAGGGCATTTGTAGCTCCTCCGGCGCAGTTCTGTGGCCAGTGGTCCGGTCGGACGTTGACCAAAGAGTTTGCCTTGGAAGACCTAGGAATTCCTAGAGAGAATACTATACTAGGCCTTTGGTAAGCTCCCTCCGGCCAGTTCTGTGGCCAGTGGATGTCGGATGTTGACCACAGAGTTCCTTGGAGGACCTAGGGATTCTAGAGAGAAATACTATATAGACCTTTGTGCTCCTCCGGCGCAGGTCTGTGGCCAGTGTTCTGTCGGGACGTTACCACAGATTGCCTTTGGGACCTAGGTACCTAAGAGAATACTATACTAGGCCTTTGTAGCTCCTCCGGCGCAGTTCTGTGGCCAGTGTCTGTCGGACGTTGACCACAGAGTTGCCTTGGAGGACCTAGGGATTCCTAGAGAGAATACTATACTAGACCTTTGTAGCTCCTCCGGCGCAGTTCTGTGGCCAGTGTCTGTCGGACGTTGACCACAGAGTTGCTTTGGAGGACTTAGAGATTCCTAAAGAGAATACTATACTAGGCCTTTGTAGCTCCTCTGATGCAGTTCTATGGTCAGTGTCTGTCGGACGTTGACCACAGGGTTGCCCTGGAGGATAGAGATTCCTAGAGAGGTGTCCTCTTGGGGAAAACATGGTGGTTTTGTTATTTGTGCTTTTCCCATATTCATGGGGGTCTTGTGCCCTTAACCCTAGTGAATACGGAGAGACAAGTGTAGTTCACACTCAGCTCAATGGGAGGGAAAGGGGAGAAGGCAACAGGGGACTTTTTGGAAGTACAGCAGTCATGATGCTGGAATGAGGATCTTTTTTTGAAAGGGTTTTCTTGCATTTTAAGCACAGAGAATCCAATTCAATTAAGATTATTTCCCCTCCAAGTCCTGTTGACTGTAAT
>NC_056532.1:2596178-2597937 GCF_019175285.1 Sceloporus undulatus | reverse complement strand
AATAAAACCTATTATTATTATTATTATTATTATTATTATTATTATAGCATCCCCGACAGATGGCCATCCAGCCTCTGCTTAAAGACCGCCAAGGAAGGAGACTCCACTACACTCCGAGGGAGTTTATTCTACTGTTGAACAGTCCTTACTGTTAGGACATTCCTCCTAATGTTGAGGTGGAATCTCTTTTCCTGGAGCTTGCATCCATTGTTCTGGGTCCTGTTCTCTGGAGCAGCAGAAAACAAGCTTGTTCCCTCCTCAATATGACATCCCTTCAAGTATTTAAACAGGGCTATTATCATATCAACTCTTAACCTTCTCTTCTCCAGGCTAAACATCCCTATCTCCCTGAGTCATCTCTTGGTGAAGCCAGCTCTCCCACCAAAATCTTCACGGATCAGCCCCAGTTGGCCATTAATCCCAGTGCAAATGTCCCCACCGTTTCAATTAGGGGCACTTGAATGGGCTCCGATGAGTCAGGTTTCAGATTAAGCTTTCCTCCCAGCGACCAAAAAAAAAAGGCCTGCTATAAATTGGTTTGGAAGTGGCACCAAGCAAAGAGGGAGAGGAGATGTGCTTTGGGAGTTTTCCTGTTCGCTGATTTTGGAGCACGGAAGATCCGAAGGGGGGACTTGGAAGCCTCCAGCTACTATAATTTGCTCTCCCCGAGAGTCTGCTTGGGAGGTTTGCTGCCAGCGATGACTAATGAAGCCACAAAGTTGGCACCCGTCCGCCACCATCCCCAGTCGCAACGCTTCCACCCAAAGCTGCTGGTGCATTAACCTCAAAGAGGAGAAATGCTCGGCAACAATGTTAAGGGCACTAGGCTGATGTTATTCCTGGGTATACTTGCAATTGGACTTTGCATACCCTTGGGTCAGGAGGTATCTTGTACCCCTTTACGTGCGCAGTTCCCCATTTGTCCGCAATACAATAAAGCCTGGTCCTTTCTGCCGACACAGAAAGGCTCATCCCCTTTTCCTTTCCATGACTTGGAATGACCACAAGAACATACCAGAATGGCCACTGGAAGGCTGCCATTGCCCAGAAATGCAGGGAAGCGGATCTTGCACGAAAGGTAAAAGCGGGGCTTATGACGAAAGAGGTCTAAAATATGTGAGGCCAATACTGTGTGAGAACGGATCCAGTACTGGACATACTCAATGCATAGGTCTAGGAGGTTGACTCAAAGAAATTGAGCCAAAAAACGTGAGTCGACTTATCCATGAGTCAATGTATATAAGGACATAAATACATGTATATAAACATATACGTATGTAAGTACAGTGCTCTTGGGAGAAAGGGGAGTTACATGTCCCTAAGTTTTACCCTCGACTTATCCATGGGTTAGATCAAACTCCATCATTTTGGCCCCCAAACCTGCCCTCGACTTATGCATTATACCTACACTATTCTCCGTACGATTAAAACCACTCCAAGGCCTTCTTAAATAAGAATGCTTTAACCTGCTGGAACAAAGAGAGCAGCTCTAGTTGAACTGCAACTCCCAAAGTTGAAGGAGAGGGACGCTGGGAGCTGCAGTCAGGCAACATTGGGAGGGCTGCATGGTTCCCACGCAGGATTTCAAGTATTGCTATGTTGCTTTGCATCTGGAAGAAGCAACAGAGCCCATTGGATTGGCAAGAGAGGGGCTTTTGCTTGGTGCACAAGTTCTGTCTGACCAAATCTCTTTGCGACTCTTCGCTGCATCTCAAGGTTGGCGGTTTGGGTTTCCTTCCCCCTTTTTCTCTCCTGCAAA
>NC_056532.1:2594641-2596078 GCF_019175285.1 Sceloporus undulatus | reverse complement strand
GGTTACGAAAAATTTTTTGGTGCTTTTCGGCGCTTTTTCGCACGAAATCGCGGCTTTCGCTATTAGTGCCTATGGGTTTTTCGGCTTGCGAAGATTTTCGGGTTACGAAAGCGGCGGCGGAACGAATTAAATTCGTAACCCGGGGTACCACTGTATCCCTTCCCAGCGATACACCCAGAAGATAAAGCACTTCTTCTCCCAGCCCCGTTCCCGTTCTTCCAAACTCACAACACCATTAGAGCCCCAGCAAAAGGATACAGTCATTAGCAGTCCACCAAAAAGGAACATGAATACAAAATCTGCCGTCCGACCGCGGAAGGATCCTTCCTCAAGCATCCGGCAGTAGCGATATCTGCAGTTATGAGGTCAGGAAAGTACGTGGCTCCGGGAACACACTCTTCGTTTTTAGGTTTCCAAGCCTATAAAACTACACATCCTGCCTTCTTATAACATAGGACTTGATGTTATACAATCTATACAATCTAAATATATATGGTGAAAGGAAAGAGTTTAATCTGCCCTGGAAGCATTGACCCCCTTCTACTCTCTCACTCATCTAGCCTTTAGTATGAGCACAAATAGCTTTGCCTACTGGGTTTTTGTAAGTCCTTTGGCATTGTTTCCCTTTGCTTCGTCCTTTACATCCTTCATTACATGCTCCTAGGTCAGTGATGGTGAACCTTTTTGAGGCTGAGTGCCCAAATTGCAACCCCAAACCCACTTATTTATTGCAAAGTGCCATGTCCCTCTGGCTTTCTAGTAACAAACTCTGGCAAACTCTGTGCTGGGGAGATGGCACATGTGCCCACAGAGAGGGCTCTGAGTGGCACGCCTGCCATAGGTTTGCCATCACTGTCCTAGGTTTTACCCTCGTCTTATCCATGGATCATATCAAAAGCCATAACTTTGCCCCCCAAAACCTGCCCTCGACTTATATATGAGGCCAACTTATATTCGAGTATCTATGGTGACTGAAAAGTAACCCCACTGATCTTGAAAGGGTTTACCTGAACTCTGAAGGTTACTCAGAGTTTCCATACCTGAAATATGTACCTGAACTCGACATGTTTCAGCTATACTTGGCAATGAGTTCCCAATTTTAGATAGACAGATAGATCAATGAGACGGTCCTCTCCTCTGGACCCGGAACCGTCGCTTGGGATTTTGCATCCTTGGTTTTGCACTCTTACAACCATTAACAAAAGATACAAAAATATCATATTAAATAAAAAGTTAAACCCAACCGGCCCAAAGAAAAGGTAGTTCGTGATGAGCCGCCATACCTGCGAGAGAGACAGAGAAACCGAACGTTAAAAGACTGTAATAAAAGCATTATTGTTATTATTATTATAATTGTCCTGTTCCTTATCTCCGACTGCTTTAAGTGATTTGCATTGTATTTTATCATATCGTTGAATTGCTGTGTTGATCTATTTT